>NC_138778.1:18909929-18935945 GCF_965119305.1 Pelophylax lessonae | reverse complement strand
CCCCCACTTCCTTTCATCCTACAGTATTGTCCCCCCCCTCCCTCCATCCTACAGTATTGCGCCCCCCCCCCCACTTCCTTTAATCCTACAGTATTGTTGGCCCTTGTAGTTCCTCAGTCACAGACAGCCTCCCTATATACGTGGGGATTCAGGCTCCCTGTACCCCTGCTGGGCCTTGTAGTTCCTCAGTCACTGACTATCTCCCTATATACAGGAGGGTTAAGGCTCACTATACTACTGCTGGGCCTTGTAGTTCCACATAGCCTCCTTATATACAGGGGAGGGGGTTCAGGCTCACTGTACTCCTGCTGGGCCTTGTAGTTCCTCAGTCACAGACAGCATCCCCTATATACAGGGGGGGGGGGGCTTCAGGCTCACTGTGCTCCTGCTGGGCCTTGTAGTTCCTCAGTCAACGACAAATAACCTCCCTACTCATCTTAATAAGGCTCCCTGCGCTCCTGCTGGGCCCTGTAGTTCCTCAGTCAGACAGCATCCTACTATACCCGGGTGATTATGCTCCCTGTGCTCCTGCTGGGCCTTGTAGTTCCTCAGTCACTCACAGACAGCCTCCCTATATACCCGGATGATCAGGCTCACTGTACTCCCCCAGATGAGGTCCGCACAGTGCCCATCCCCCCGGTACTTACCGGTCTCCTGTCTCCGCCCACCAACCTCTACCTCACTCACCTCCCAAGTCTCCTGGAGGCTGCGGCCCCGGCCTCTCCTCATCCCACAGACCCTCCAGCCCAGCTGGGCCCCATCACCTTCCAAGACCGAGGCTCCGGCCGGATGTAGGGCCGGGTGACGCCGCAGCACTCTGCTATCTCACCACCGGAGGAGCCGGGAGCCAATAGCAGCGTCGCCTGGCAAACGTCGCCAGAGCAGGGCGCCGCCATCTTGCTGGCCAGTTAGGTGCTCCACAGGTCGCCATTTTATTGGTTAGATGACATTATTAAGGAAAATTACAGATATTAAACCTTCGAACACAATGTAAGATCTCTGTGATAATAGAGTACCTGCCTGGGTGCCTATCAGCTAGGCGTTGGGCGCCATTTTTGTGGTTATATAACTATCTTCAGGAAAGCGATAAAGACTCACTCAAAAAGTGAAACCGCAGTGATGTTCTATTTCTTCATCTCTATACAAAACTTCGCTTTATTTCTCAGTCACGTCGCTTTCTACTCGCGCGAACTTAGTTATGCCTCTTCCAACATGGCGGACGCCTTCCACCCGCCCCGGACCGAGCCAGCCAATCGCAGCGCACCGGAGGCGTGTCTTGGTGTAACGGGCTCAGTGACGTCACGGTAGAAGCATGGCGGCTCGCTGCATGTGGAGCGGTCTTCATCAGAGGAAAGAAACTGTGTTTTGAGGGTTCTGAGAGTGAGTCACGTGGGGGGGGGGGGGGCAGCCATAGATAGGGGTGGAGTCAGGTCCTTAAGATTTACAATAACTTTATTTGTGCTTAGCAGAATATGACAAACGACATAAATTATTAGTAGGGAATAAGGACATGGGAATGTTATTTTATATCCAGTGCGAGATAATGAAAAGCTAAAATATTATGAAATTATCTTTTTTTATTTTATGTATAATATATTTTATATAAGATTATAGTAATAATATCATTCCTAATTTTTTACATTAATATATATCGCAAATTATTATACTAATTTTACTTTTTTTATATATAATATAAATATCTATTGTTATTATTTATTTTTATTTTATTATCATTATATATATATATATGTCCCAATAATATTATTATGGTCATCATTAATATTGATATTATTATCATGAACATCATTATTATCATCATAATTATTACCGTTGTCATTATTTTAGATTATATAAATATTTTAAATGCTATTATTATTGACATTTCATATATATATATATATATATATATATATATATATATATATATATATATATAGATATAGATAGTGTACATATATTAATATTCTGATTTAAAAAGAAAAAAAAAAAATATATATATATATATATATATATATATATATATATATAACATTGGGTGTGTTCCTGCTATGAGTCTCTTTAAGGTGTGCCACATCCCTAATATCATATATTGACAAAACATTCCCCTAGGGGTGGGACTTTATAGGCACAATAGTATAAAATAGAACTTATATGTATAAAAGATTTATATTTATTGAGTACACATAGAAAAAAATACAACAATAGTTGGTATATGCATTAAAAACAAGCAATGCAAGCACACCGTGTGTATGATGAAAACAGAACCTCAATCAACAGGACCAGATAGCCGAAGCGTTTCGAGGGGAGACGAAGGGGTCATAAAAACCTCGAAACGCGTTGGGTATCTGGTCCTGTTGATTGAGGTTCTGTTTTCATCATACACACGGTGTGCTTGCATTGCTTGTTTTTAATGCATATACCAACTATTGTTGTATTTTTTTCTATGTGTACTCAATAAATATAAATCTTTTATACATATAAGTTCTATTTTATACTATTGTGCCTATAAAGTCCCACCCCTAGGGGAATTTTTTGTCAATATATATATATAACAATGATATTATTATTAAATATTATTACCATTGGTATTATTTTACATTATATGCAATTTTATGAAATTATATTTTTTTATTTTATGAATAATATATTTTATATAAGATTATAGTAATAATATTATTCCTATTATTTTACATTTTTATATATTGCAAATTCTTATACTACTTTTACTTTTTTTATCCTTGTTTTATATGATATAAATATCTATTTTTATTATTATTTTTTATTTTATTATCATTATATATATATATATATATATATATATATATATATATATATATATATATATATATATGTCCCAATAATATTAATATGGTCATCATTAATATTGATATTATTATTATTATTATGAACATCATCATTATCATCATAATTATTACCAGTGTCATTATTTTATATTATATAAATATTTTAAATGTTATTATTATTATTGACATTTTATATATATATATATATATAGATAAAGGATTAAGGTGTGTCACTGGATAATATAAATGCAAGAAAAAATAGCACAATGGTACCAACATCTCTCGTTAACTTGTTTAAAGTGTATCTCTGAAGTTACAGAGCTCTCGCCTAGGCGAAAATAAATGAGGGCTTGGAAAAACCAATTGGGTGGGACTTTAAAGGTACCGGTAGAAATAACGTATTGACGAATGAGTTAAAAATATTTAAGCTTTATTTATTAGAGTAAAAACTCATCAGCTTACTGTAAGCTTGATGAATAATATAGAAAATACAAAAAAACAAAAAATAAACAGACATCAAAAAACAGACATAATTGATAGAATAGATCACATATAGATGCAACCATGTGTACATGACCATGTAACAAGGGTATATAGGTGGCTACTCAAAGTGAACACTCCAATGCTCGTCCACTAGAGCAGCGCCCAGCGCCCAACATGTTTCGCCGGAGGCTTCTTCAGGGGCGTTTAGTAAATTACATCAGTGGTCGTGATACTACATGAAACATAAAAGAAAAAGAATAAATATTGCAAGTATTTAAGTTTTATCACAATATTGGTTAAATAGACATAATATCATGGGGGTCCCAAGAGGAAAACCCCACCTGCTGAACAGTAGTCCAAACCACCAGAGGACAGCCCCAGGACATCATGCACGAAAGGAAATGGCAGGAGACGCATAGAAAAACTGGGGGGGTCTCCTGCCATTTCCTTTCGTGCATGATGTCCTGGGGCTGTCCTCTGGTGGTTTGGACTACTGTTCAGCAGGTGGGGTTTTCCTCTTGGGACCCGCATGATATTATGTCTATTTAACCAATATTGTGATAAAACCTAAATACTTGCAATATTTATTCTTTTTCTTTTATGTTTCATGTAGTATCACGACCATTGATGTAATTTACTAAACGCCCCTGAAGAAGCCTCCGGCGAAACATGTTGGCCGCTGGGCGCTGCTCTAGTGGACGAGCATTGGAGTGTTCACTTTGAGTAGCCACCTATATACCCTTGTTACATGGTCATGTACACATGGTTGCATCTATATATGTGATCTATTCTATCAATTAAGGCCCCATGCACACGGGACGTTTTTAACGCCGCTGTAAGCAGCGTCAGGCGTTTTCTTTTTGCAGCCTAAAAACGCCCCTCCATGTTATTCTATGGCCTCATGCACACTCAGACGTTTTTGAGCTGTAAGTGGCTTAGACGTTTTTAGGCTGCAACAAGAACCCACCACCTGCGCGTTCTGAGGACCAGCGTTACAGCGTTAAAAACGCCTGACGCTGCTAAAAGCTGAATAACTTTGCTATAACGTTGCTTAACGTGCGTTAAGCCACGTTATACGTTTTTTTTTCTTCCATTCAAAATCAATGGTTCCCTATGGGATCCTATTGATTTGAATGGAGGTCGCACCGCAACACCGCAAGTCGGATCCGACTTGCGGGGTGACTTGCGCTGTGGGAATCTTGAGGGGGAACGCCACGCCAAAATGGGAAAAAAACGGCGTGGGGTCCCCCCCAGGGTTCCAAACCAGGCCCTTCGGGTCTGTTATGGAATTTGAGGGTAGCCCCATGCCGAAAAAACGGCATGGGGTCCCCCCCAAAATCCATACCAAACCCTTATCCGAGCATGCAGCCCGGCAGGCCAGGAAAGGGGAGGGGACGAGCGAGCGGCCCCACCCCCCCTGGACCACACCAGGCCACATGCCCTCAACATGGGGGGGTGTTGGTGCTTTGGGGCAGGGGGAGCGCTGCACCCCCCACCTCAAAGCACCTTGCCCCCATGTTGATGAGGACAAGGGCCTCATCCCCACAACCCTGGCCGGTGGTTGTGGGGGTCTGCGGGCAGGGGGCTCATCGGAATCTGGAAGCCCCCTTTAACAAGGGGCACCCCAGATCCCGGACCCCCTCCCTATGTGAATGGGTATGGGGTACACTGTACCCCTACCCATTCACCCCATAAAAGGCAGTGTATGGAAATAACGACAAGAGACGTTTTGGAAAGTTTATTAAAAATCTTCATCCGACTCTTCTTGTCTTCTCCTCTCCGGGGTCTTCTCCGGGGTCTTCTCCGGGGTCTTCTGCTCTTTTGCTGTCCGCCCTTCTTGTCTTCTCCTCTCCGGGGTCTTCTGCTCTTTTGCTGTCCCCCTCTTCTTGTGTTCTTGTCTCCGGGGTCTTCTGCTGTCCCCTCTTCTGCTGTCCTCTCTTCTTTTCTTCTCCTCTCCGGTCTTCTGCTCTTTTGCTGTCGGCTGTCGGCTGTCTTCTTCCTCCGGTCCTCCTCCGACGACGTCTCCGCTGATTATGCCTATCTCCGGTCTCATTTTGGCGTGGAGTTCCCCCTCAAGATTCTCACAGCGCAAGTCGCCCCGCAAGTCGGATCCGACTTGCGGTGTTGCGGTGCGACCTCCATTCAAATCAATAGGCTCCCATAGGGAACCATTGATTTTGAATGGAAGAAAAAAAAACGCTGCTAAAAGCAACGTGGCAAAACGTGCAATAACGCCAATGGAAAAAGCTACTGAAAGCACGTTTTTACAGCTGCTTTTTCCGGCGTCAGAACTAACTTTGACAGTGAACCAATCACGCGTGCCTGCACACCTGATTGGTTCCGCTGTGCCGCTACTCACGGCGTGTTTGGTTTCCTGAATGTGCCATTGAAAAAACTAGGGAGGAGAGTAAGACTCACTGAATGTGTGGGGCGGGCTGCAGTGCACGAGTGAGTAATGTATGTATGCGGCTGTGCTCCTTTCCAGGCTCCTACTAGTCCACCTCCAGCCTCCTACTACCACCACTATGAGAGACTGTCTGTCACTGTATAATCTGATCGAGTCCACACTAACACTGACTGACTGTCACTGAGTAATTGATGTTACCACATTAACTCTGACCTGCCCAGTGCCCTGTATCTGCAATTAAAATTTACAAGGCTGCCTGCATGCTTCCTGATTTCCATTCCCAGCATCCTTCCCAATCCCTACAGTGTCACTAACATTAACCCTATGGTACAAGGCTGCAGTGTGCACTGAATCCCATTCCCTACAGTAACATTTAGAGAGAGAGACATGAGAGAGAGAGAGAGACATGAGAGGACAAGAGAGAGGACAAAAAATTGGCAAAATAAATGGAAAAAATGCGAAACACCGCGTTCGGTATTCGGCTTTCGGCCTTCGGCCAAACATTTCATTATTATTCGGCTTCGGCCAAGAATTTCATTTCGGTGCATCCCTAATATATATACTGTATATACATACACAGTACCTTGAAAAAGTATTCACACCCCCTTGAAATTTTCCAAATTTTGTCATGTTACAACCAAAAAACATAAATGTATTTTATTGGGAATTTATGTGACCCCCCCCCCCCCCCATGTCTCTATGCTTTATTTTGCGTGTGAGAAATCACTTTAAAAAATGACCCCCCTAGCAGTTCTAGTTGTGGCCATCTTGAGTAAGGGCAGGTAGTTCATGTAGCACAGGGGTGTCAAACGGGCGACCCTCCAGGTGTTGCAGAACTACAAGTCCCATCATGTCTCTGCCTATGGGAGTCATACTTGTAACTGCAAAGCATCATGGGACTTGTAGTTCCGCAACAGCTAGAGGGCCGCCAGTTTGACACCTGTGATGTAGCATTTACTTCCATAAATCCATCTGCCCTTAGCTCAGGCATGCAGGTAGGAGGGTGTGCTTAGCTGAGAAAAAGCTCCTCCTCCCTTGAAGACTCTTGGGATGGATGACATCATTTTGGCCTAGGCCATAAACCAGGAAGTAACTTAAGAAACATAAAAAAAAAAGTGTGAAACAAGTAAATATAATCTACCTTCCTAAATAAAGCATACATAAGGATTACAAATAGTCATTGTTGATTGGGGGAGATGCACAGTACTGTATATTTGATTGGATGCTACTGTTGTAGAATCTATATGATCACCATGGTTAAATTGTATTTCTTGCCCTTTTTTAGAAGTGAAAGATCCACCACCTGGCATGGAAACCTGTCCATACTGTGGGAAGGCCTTCAAAAGGCTGAAGTCCCATTTACCGCACTGTAAGATGATCGGTGCCAAAAACAACCTAAGCGCAATAGAGCAGGCAAAGAAAAGTCCAAAAACAGGGATGAAGAAAGGGCTACTGGTGGAAGCCAAAAAGCAATACTTAAAAAATGAAAGGGATGACACCATGGAAATGACTAAAAAGACACAGCCTAATAAAAAGAAACACAAACATCTGGAATCCTCCTCTAGTAGGACCCCAAAAAGCATGCTTGAAGAGGAGGAAAAGGAGCCTTCGAAGAAAGACATGCAAAATAGTCTTTTAGAGCAAGCAAATGGCAATAGCCAACTAATTGATAAAAAAGAGAACAGATCTGATCATTGTCCCGTAGAGGGCCCCACCACTCTGACCAGTTTGCAAGGCCCGGAGGTGGCTACTGCATTGGTACCAACAGACCCCCTTCATGTAGCAGTCACACCATCTCAAACATCAGCTCTTCAAGCCTTGCCAGTAGGCTCCGAATTCTTGAAGGCCTCAGAGGACAACTGGACTTGGCCAGACCGCAAGGGAGATTTTAGAGGTGCCATAAAGAAAACAAGAAGCGCTGATGTCAAGTCAACTTTACATGAAGACGTTTCCAAGAAAGCTTTTTTGGTGGAAGCCAAAGAACAATATTTCAAAAATGAAAGAGATGACACCATCTTGACTTTACCAAACCACAAGGAAGATTTTAGTGGTTCCATAGAGAAAACGGGAAGCCTTGGCATCAAGTCACATTTATGTGATAAAGTTTCCAGGAAAGCTTTATTGGTGGAAGCCAAAGAGCAAAACCTAAAAAAGAACATTTTACAGAACCCAGGGGTGGCTACTTCATTGGTGCCAACAGACCCGCTTCATGAAACAGTCAAACCATCTCAAACATCAGCTCTTCAAGTCTTGCCAGTAGGCTCCGAATTCTTGAAGGCCTCAGAGGACAACTGGACTTGGCCAGACCGCAAGGGAGATTTTAGAGGTGCCATAAAAAAAACAAGAAGCGCTGATGTCAAGTCAACTTTTTATGAAGACGTTTCCAAGAAAGCTTTTTTGGTGGAAGCCAAAGAACAATATTTCAAAAATGAAAGAGATGACACCATCTTGACTTTACCAAACCACAAGGAAGATTTTAGTGGTTCCATAGAGAAAACGGGAAGCCTTGGCATCAAGTCCCCTTTATGTGATAAAGTTTCCAGGAAAGCTTTATTGGTGGAAGCCAAAGAGCAAAACCTAAAAAAGAAAATTTTACAGAACCCAAGGGTGGCTACTTCATTGGTGCCAACAGACCCGCTTCATGAAACAGTCAAACCATCTCAAACATCAGCTCTTCAAGCAATGCCAGGAGGCTCCGAATTCCTGAAGGCCTCAGAGGACAATGGGACTTTGCCAAACCACAAGGGAAGTTTTAGAGGTGCCATAGACAAAACAGGAAACATTGGCATTAATTTACCTTTATACGAGGAAGTTTCCAAAGTCATGAAGGACAGAATGCAAAGAGAAGATCATTGTAGCTTTGGAAATGGTTTTGAAGGTTCTTTTAATGAGAAACATTTCCAGAAACCTGAGCTACTTTCTGAGCCAAGTTCTTCTTTTCTGCCGTCCTCCATGGTTTCCTCCTCTCACAGACCTCACAGCGAGTTTCCAAGGCACGGCGATCTTCTACAATTACCGGATGTGTCTCGCCAATTGCAGACTCATGAATCTGATGCATTGAAGAGTATTGAGAAGACTTTAGAGGGTCAACTAGACCTGATCCCTACTATCGGGACCAAGGCTTCATGGCTGGTCAGAGATGAGTTATCAAGAAATTGCTCTTTGGGACTGCAGTGGATTCCAGAACTGCACTCCAATTATATCCAACTGAAAATTGTTCCTGAGCAAATAGATTTAAGGAGTTCCAATGGGAGAAGGGGCAAATCCGTAGCTCCGGGACCTTTGGACCCAGGTAATTTATTATTATATTTATATAGCAGCAACAGCTTGTGTAGCCCTTTACAGTACAACTCAACTCAACAGTACATTTACTATACAACTTAAGACAAAACGGTTAGGAGGGCCCTGCTCGTGGAAGCTTGCAACCTAAAAGGGAATGGCGAGTAATACCATTGGTAATAACTGTGTTGGGATGAGTTGATGGAGAAAGTAAAAGTTCAGTTGTTAGGTGGAATAGGCTTCATGTATTTTTTGAGCTTCAGGCGACAAAACAGCTCATATGTGAACGGGAGCCATTGAAATGAATGGGATTTTGCTTGTTGGGCGTTTTGAGACTTCAGAGATGAGTGTTTTACGAGCTGAAAAACGCTCAGGTGTGAACGAGGCGTTGAAGTGAGAACTTTGTTGTTTTACAGCAGCCCTGTAACGTGAGTGACTAAAATTAATTTTCTTTATTTAGAGTCATTTATGCCTGCACAGCGTCAGCCCATTCCGGAGGTCCCGCTGACGTCACGGCGGCTGATGGAGGTGAGAATCGGCGAGCTGCCTTCCTGGCTGGCGCTCCAGAAATTATCCTTGAAGACCGTTCCTGAATTAGGGCTGAGAGGTGAGAAAACACACACGCCCCAAATTCAAGAGAACCGCCCGATAAGACTCAAAAAAATATATTCTAATCTATGTTTAGAAAAAGTTCCAAATAGAACTTAAGGCTTTAAAGTGTTACTAAACCCAGGAGCCTGCATTCACTATATCTGGTCTCCCCAGGAGCCTGCATTCACTATATCTGATCTCCCCAGGACTCTGCATTCACTATATCTGATCTCCCCAGGAGTCTGCATTCACCATATCTGGTCTCCCCAGGAGCCTGCATTCACTATATCTGGTCTCACCAGGAGCCTGCATTCACTATATCTGCTCTCCCCAGGAGCCTGCAGTCACTATATCTGATCTCCCCAGGAGCCTGCATTCATTATATCTGGTCTCCCCAGGAGCCTGCATTCACTATATCTGCTCGCCCCAGGAGCCTGCAGTCACTATATCTGGTCTCCCCAGGAGCCTGCATTCACTATATCTGCTCTCCCCAGGAGCCTGCATTCACTATATCTTGTCTCCCCAGGAGAATGCATTCACTATATCTGGTCTCCCCAGGAGAATGCATTCACTATATCTGGTCTCCCCAGGAGCCTGCAGTCACTATATCTGGTTTCCCCAGGAGCCTGCATTCACTATATCTGGTCTCCCCAGGAGCCTGCATTCACTATATCTGGTCTCCCCAGGAGCCTGCATTCACTATATCTTGTCTCCCCAGGAGAATGCATTCACTATATCTGGTCTCCCCAGGAGAATGCATTCACTATATCTGGTCTCCCCAGGAGCCTGCATTCACTATATCTGGTCTCCCCAGGAGCCTGCATTCACTATATCTGGTCTCCCCAGGAGCCTGCATTCACTATATCTAATCTCCCCAGGAGCCTGCATTCACTATATCTTGTCTCCCCAGGAGAATGCATTCACTATATCTGGTCTCCCCAGGAGAATGCATTCACTATATCTGCTCTCCCCAGGAGCCTGCATTCACTATATCTTGTCTCCCCAGGAGAATGCATTCACTATATCTGGTCTCCCCAGGAGAATGCATTCACTATATCTGGTCTCCCCAGGAGCCTGCAGTCACTATATCTGGTTTCCTCAGGAGCCTGCATTCACTATATCTGGTCTCCCCAGGAGCCTGCATTCACTATATCTGCTCTCCCCAGGAGCCTGCATTCACTATATCTTGTCTCCCCAGTAGAATGCATTCACTATATCTGGTCTCCCCAGGAGAATGCATTCACTATATCTGGTCTCCCCAGGAGCCTGCATTCACTATATCTGGTCTCCCCAGGAGCCTGCATTCACTATATCTGGTCTCCCCAGGAGCCTGCATTCACTATATCTTGTCTCCCCAGGAGAATGCATTCACTATATCTGCTCTCCCCAGGAGCCTGCATTCACTATATCTTGTCTCCCCAGGAGAATGCATTCACTATATCTGGTCTCCCCAGGAGAATGCATTCACTATATCTGGTCTCCCCAGGAGCCTGCATTCACTATATCTGGTCTCCCCAGGAGCCTGCATTCACTATATCTGGTCTCCCCAGGAGCCTGCATTCACTATATCTTGTCTCCCCAGGAGAATGCATTCACTATATCTGCTCTCCCCAGGAGCCTGCATTCACTATATCTTGTCTCCCCAGGAGAATGCATTCACTATATCTGGTCTCCCCAGGAGAATGCATTCACTATATCTGGTCTCCCCAGGAGCCTGCATTCACTATATCTGGTCTCCCCAGGAGCCTGCATTCACTATATCTTGTCTCCCCAGGAGAATGCATTCACTATATCTGGTCTCCCCAGGAGAATGCATTCACTATATCTGGTCTCCCCAGGAGCCTGCATTCACTATATCTGGTCTCCCCAGGAGCCTGCATTCACTATATCTGGTCTCCCCAGGAGCCTGCATTCACTATATCTTGTCTCCCCAGGAGAATGCATTCACTATATCTGCTCTCCCCAGGAGCCTGCATTCACTATATCTTGTCTCCCCAGGAGAATGCATTCACTATATCTGGTCTCCCCAGGAGAATGCATTCACTATATTTGCTCTCCCACAGTACACAGAACATGGAAATGCAATTATTTTAGTAAATATAAACTGCTAAATACCTTTTCTCATCAGCAGTATATAGCAGTCTTGTGACTTCTATCAGTGTCTGGTTAAAGCTTGTAGGAGGAGTTTTAGTTCAACTCTGACTGTCCTATGAGGATGCAGGACCCCTGACACTCTGTCTGGATAGTGCTGATTGGCACTGTGCTGATCTCCTGCACCCTCCCAAGAAAAAAAAAAAAAATACTCTCTACCAATACACACCAAACTGAGGATGTGCAGAGTGCCCTCAAGGCTGTGTTCTATCAGGAGATGAATTGGGGACAGTGGAAGAAGGGGAGGATCGGAGAAGACAGGATCAAACAGCCTTTTTACACAATGCAGAGGATTAACCCCTTAGGTTTTACAGTGAGTATAACAAACATGCTTTACTGCATATACAGACTGATTTTACTGTTGTGGGTTTAGTAACACTTTAAGTCATTTACTACTTATTTAATGACACGTGCATTTAAAGCAATATTTAACCCAAAACCAGAAATGTAATAAATTGCAGCTTACCGATCATTAGATGTGGCGACTGCATTCGTTTATTTTTTTAAGCGCCCCCCCCCCCCCCCCGTTTTCACCTGGTGATCTGGGCAGTAACACACCACCTGTAATAGAACGCCCCCCACACTCTGGATGAAGGATCACAGGGGGCAACTTTGGACAACAGTATTGTCAGTCTGGGGGGGGGGGGGAGAAGTGTTAGATGGACTGGATCAGATTTGGATACACTAACAAATTGAAGCCAAACTCCAGCTCACACTTTATAACCAGTTACAGTAACAGTTTTGTTCCTTTGGGGATGAAGGTTTTTCATCAATAAATAAAAGCTGATCATTGTAAGCACCCCTGTCAGCAGTAAATAGTTTGTCTCAACACTAACTGCTACATCTTCTGGACAGCTTGTTCTGTTAAAAAACAATGACTTACTGGCAGGATCAGCAGGTGAAAATGAAGGAAAGTAAGGCTAAAAAAGAAAACAAATGCAGCCTTCACATCTAAGAATTGGTAAGTTGCAATATAAGGAATCTTTGTTTCTTGAGGTTAAAGTAGAGCTATAGGCAAATTTGTTTTTTACATTTTGGATAGAGCAAGGGAGGGTTATAACCCCTGTCAGATTTTTTTTTCGTCACCTGTGTCCTACTGAGGAGATTTCCTTTCACTTCCTGTCCCATAGCAGGAAGTAAAAGGAAATCCCTGCAAATTAACCGCTTAATGACCGACGGCGTAGTTATACTGCGGCAGGCAGCCGCTCCTGCATGAACCGCCGTAGGTATACGTCGGTCGCGCACCTGCAGCTAGGGGGCGCGCTCCTGTCCCCACTCGTCAGCGGGGAAGCCGATGGACAGGGCATGTGGCTGCGATTGCTGCCGGCCACCCGTGATGGCTCCCCGCTGAGAGAGAAGAGCGGTCGGCTGTTGTAAACTCAGCTGACCGTCCTTCTCCCTGGAATGATCATAGGATCACAGGTCTCTCTGATCAATTCACAAGCCACGCCCCCCCCACAGTTAGAAACACGCCCCTAGGTACACATTTAACCCATTGATTACCCACAGTGTTAACCCCTTCCCTGCCAGTGTCATTATTACAGTAACAGTGCATATTTTTAGCACTGATTACTGTAATAACGTCACTGGTCCCTCCAAAAGTGTCAAAAATGTCAGTTAGGGGTCCGATCTGTCCGCCGCAATGTCGCAGATCGCCGTCATTACTTGTAAAAAAAAAAACAATAAAAATGACATAAATCTTTCCAGTAGTTAGTGGATGCGATAACTTTTGCGCAAACCAATCAAAATACGCTTATTGCGATTTTTTTTTTTTACCAAATATATGTAGCAGAAAACAAATTGGCCTAAAATGTTAAAAAATTTAGATTTTTACATTTTTTTGGGGGGGGAATGTTATATAGCAGAATATGAAAAATATTGTTTTTTTTTTTTTTTTTTTCAGAATTGTCGCTCTTTTTTTGTTTATAGCGCAAAAAATAAAAATCGCACAGGTGAAATACCACCAAAAGAAAGCTCTATTTGTGGGAAAAAAAGGACATTTTTTTAGGCAATTTTATTTGGGTACAGCGTCGCACGACTGCGCAATTGTCAGTTAAAGTAACGCAGTGCCGTATCGCAAAATAAGGCCTGGTCATTAAGGGGGAAAATCCTTCCGGTCCAGAAGTCGTTAAGCGAATTCCTTGGGGACCCCCAGATCACCAGAACTGGTGTCCCCATTGGAAGATTTCCCTGCTATTACATTTCTGGAGACAACCCAAAATTTGGGATTTTCTTTTACTTTCACTTTCAATGATAATGGTAAACAGGACAAATAGAGAGGGAGAATCTCCATAACGGCAATAAAAACTGACGGGGGGTCTAATCCCTCCCCACTCTATCCAAAACTAAAAAAAAGCTTTGCCTTTAGTTATCCTTAATACCGCTTTAATCACCTGCAGTTGGGTTTTAGGTATTCTCTGAATTTTCCAGTAATAAAAGCGGAGTAACACTTTAATGTTTATTGTCTCTGGCAGCGTGGACTCGATACAACAACAAATACATCAATGTGAGGAAAGGAGGGATAGGAGGGCTGGCAATGCTGCTCGGCGGATACTGCGTCCTGAGCTACGCCTGGAACTATCACCACATACGTAAGAACGCACTTTATTCCGAAAAATACATTGTAGAGGCAGCTGGGACGAAGCTATCCACATCAATGCGTTGGCTTCACGCCACTGAAATCAGCCAATCACAGACCATTAAATCTGACCTTCCCTTCAGTCTTGCACAGTTGTATCGGCTCCTCTCCTGGATGGAAATGGCTTACTCCGATTTCACCACAACAGCTTCTCACAATGTGCATTAGGAGGTGCAGCAAGTCAATCATTTCCTGGCTGGAGGACATCCAGCATCATCGAGGCAGTGGGGCATACGTCCTACCACTGACATCAATGATGGGGCACTATTCCTCCCACTGACACCAATGATGGGGCACTATTCCTCCCACTGATACCAATGATGGAGCACTATTCCTCCCACTGACACCAATGATGGGCACTATTCCTCCCACTGATACCAATAATGGCCACTATTCCTCCCACTGATACCAATGATGGGGCACTTATTCCTCCCATTGACACCAATGATGGGGCACTATTCCTCCCACTGATACCAATGATGGGCACTATTCCTCCCACTGATACCAATGATGGGGCACTTATTCCTCCCACTGACACCAATGATGGGGCACTTATTCCTCCCACTGACACCAATGATGGGGCACTATTCCTTCCACTGACACCAATGATGGAGCACTATTTCTTCCACTGACACCAGTGCTGGAGCTTTATTCCTTCCACTAATGCCAATGATGGGGCACTATTGCTCCCACTGACACCAATGATGGGGCACTATTCCTCCCACTGACACCAATGATGGGGCACTTATTCCTTCCACTGACACCAATAATGGTGCACTATTCCTTCACTGACATCAATAATGGTGCACTATTTCCCCCACTGACACCAATGATGAGGCACTGTTCCTCCCACTGACACCAATGATTGGGCACTATTCCTCCCTCTAACACCAATGATGGGGCACTATTCCTCCCACTGACACCAATGATGGGGCACTATTCCTCCCACCGACACTAATGATGGGGCACTATTCCTCCCTCTAACACCAATGATGGGGCACTATTCCCCCCTCTAACACCAATGATGGGGCACTATTCCCCCCTCTAACACCAATGATGGGGCACTATTCCTCCCACTGACACCAATGATGGGGCACTATTCCTCCCACTGATACCAATGATGGGGCACTATTCCTCCCACTGACACCAATGATGGGGCACTATTCCTCCCACTGATACCAATGATGGGGCACTATTCCTCCCACTGACACCAATGATGGGGCACTATTCCTCCCACCGACACTAATGATGGGGCACTATTCCTCCCTCTAACACCAATGATGGGGCACTATTCCCCGTTCGGCCCCACTCCCTCTCTCTTCTGATTTGGCAACTGACTTTGATTGACAGCCGCGGGAGCCAATTGCGCCGCCGCTGTATCTCAGCCAATCAGGAGGGATAATCCCGGACGGCCAAGGAACTCATGGACATCGCTAGACAGAGAGGGGGCACAGGTAAGTATTAGGGGGTGCTGGGGAGGCTGCTACACACAAAAGGCTTTTTATCTTAATGCATTAAGATAAAAAACCTTCCTGACTTTACAACTCCTTTACGTGTTTAGTGCTTTCAGTTGGTATAAAGTTTCTCTGTGCGCAGTGATAGGTTCATCAACATAAAGTACATCTGGTTTAGATAAATATAATATATATAATCAATGCTTCCAGTTATATAAAGTGCTCTCTGTGTTACATAATAAATCAATAAACATTTATATGTGATATAGTGCAATAAAATAACGAGCGATATCCAAATTTCCTGCATCCAGTAGATACAACCTTAATGTGGATATAGTGATATTTAGAAGTGTGGAATAGTCCCGAAATTTGATTACATTTTAAAGAAATTGATGGAAGTCCCAAGAAACTTGGTAATCTTCAGTATGTGCAAAAACATTCAAGTGGTGATTTTTTTCTTCTCTATAACATCGTGTCTCCCATTGGGTTCAATACTCCTGGTTTTCACTGCATGTTCTAATCTATTGTGAGGGTGGCAGCTCACCTCAAAGATAGATCTGTACTCTCCTATAGATCAAACACGCTTGTTAGCACGTCTCTCCTCCGTGCTGGTATCGCTGAAGCTCTGCCCGTGTGTGTCCTCCCAGGCTGCTCCTCTCTGATTTGCTCCCACGTTAAATCATACAGTATCTCACAAAAGTATATATAGAATACTAAAATCTAGAAGAAATGACACTTTGCTACAATGTAAGGGCTCTTTCACACGGTCCACATCCTTAGGCGGATCCGTGTTGCTCAGCGGGGATCGATCCGCCGATCCCCGCTGAGCCGGCGGATGACAGCTCCGTCTCCGCTTGCAGTGCGGAGAGGGAGGTGTCACAGTCCCCACTGCTCTCTATGGGGGATCAGATGAGAGCGGACCGCCTGTCCGCTCTCATCCGATCCGATTCCTGGACGGATGGAAAATTAGGGTTTCCATCCGTCTGGATTTCACGGACAGGATCGGATGCGGATGGCAGCGGGTGTCAGCGGAGGTGTCTCCGCTGACATCCACTGCCCCATAGAGCTGCATGGAGGATCCGATCAGATCCGCCTAAAAAACTGACAGGCGGATCTGATCGGATCGCCCGTGTGAAAGAGCCCTAAAGTAGTGAGTGTACAGCTTGTATAACAGTGTAAATTTGCTGTCCCCTTAAAATAACTCAACACACAGCCATTAATGTCTAAACCGCTGGCAACAAAAGTGAGAACACCTCTAAGTGGCAATGTCCAAATTGGGCCCAAAGTGTCAATATTTTGTATGGCCACCATTATTTTCCAGCACTGCCTTAACCCTCTTGGGCATGGAGCTCACCAGAGCTTCACAGGTTGCCACTGGAGTCCTCTTCCACTCCTCCATGACGACATCACAGAGGTGGTGGATGTTAGAGACCTTGCGCTCCTCCAACTTCCATTTGAGGATGCCCCACAGATGCTCAATAGGGTTTAGGTCTGGAGACATGCTTGGCCAGTCCATCACCCTCACCCCCAGCTTCTTTAGCAAGGCAGTGGTGGTCTTGGAGGTGTGTTTGGGGTCGTTATGTTGGAATACTGCCCTGCGGCCCAGTCTCTGAAGGGAGGGGATCATGCTCTGCTCCAGTATATCACAGTACATGTTGGCATTCATTGTTCCCTCAATGAACTGTAGCTCCCCAGTGCCGGCAGCACTCAAGCATCCCCAGACCATGACACTCCCATCACCATGCTTGACTGTAGGGAGGACACACTTGTCTTTGTACTCCTCACCTGGTTGCCGCCACACACGCTTGACACCATCTAAACCAAATAAGTTTATCTTGGTTTCATCAGATTACAGGATGTGGTTCCAGTAATCCATGTCCTTAGTCTGCTTCTCTTCAGCAAACTGTTTGCAGGCTTTCTTGTGCATCAACTTTTGAAGAGGCTTCCTTCTGGGACGACAGCCATGCAGACCAATTTGATGCAGTGTGCGGCGTATGGTCTGAGCACTGACAGGCTGATCCCCCACCCCTTCAACCTCTGCAGCAATGCTGGCAGCACTCATACGTCTATTTTCTTAAAGACAACCTCTGGATATGAAGCTGAGCACGTGCACTCAATCCCTTTGGTCGACTATAGCGAGGCCTGTTCTGAGTGCAATCTGTCCTGTTAAACCGCTGTATGGTCTTGGCCACCATGCTACAGATCAGTTTCAGGGTCTTGGTAACCTTCTTATAGTGTACCCATCTTTATGTAGAGCAACAATTCCTTTTTTTCAGATTTTTATAGAGCTCTTTGCCATGAGGTGCCATGTTGAACTTCCAGTGACCAGGATGAGAGAGTGAGAGGGATAACACCAAATTTAACACACCTGCTCCCCATTCACACCTGAGACCTTGTAACACTAACAAGTCACATGACATTGGGAGGGAAAATGGCTATATGGGCCTAATTTGGACATTTTCACATAGGGGTGTACTCACTTTGTTTGCCAGCAGTTTAGACATTAATGGCTGTGTGTTGTTATTTTGAGCGGACAGCAAATTTACACTGTTATACAAGCTGTACACTCACTACTTTACATTGTAGCAAAGCGTCATTTCTTCAGTGTTGTCACATGAAAAGATAGAATAAAATATTTACAAAAATGTGAGGGGTGTACTCACTTTTGTGAGATACTGTATATGTATAAAGGAATCTCTTACAGTGTAAAATCGTCATATATTTTATTTAAAAAAAAAAAACACAAAGTAACTCTCACAGTTAAGTTAGGAATGATCCACTCAATCTAGTGACTGTATAGACTGCAAAAACTCCCAGCCTGGCTGGGACACAGGTTTGGCATCACCCATTTCCTGCTGACGCGTTGCGTCACAACACACATGACTTCATCAGGGGGACCCCTGAGTTGTTAACCCCCTCCCCCTTCCCAAGGCCGGATATAGTCACGTGTGTTGTGACACAACGCGTCGGGAGGATCTGGGTAATGTCAACCCTGTGTCTTGACTGGACCAGGAGTTTTTGCAGTGTATACAGTCACTAGATCAAGCGAATCATTCCTAACTTAAATGTGAGTGTTACTTTTTGTTTTTTTTTAACAAAATATGTGATGGTTTTACACTGACAGATTCCTTTATACATACTGTATGACTTAACGTGGGAGCAAATCAGAGAGGAGCAGCCTGGGAGGACACACACGGGCAGAGCTTCAGCGATACCAGCACGGGGGAGAGACGTGCTAACAAGCGTGTTTGATCTATAGGAGAGTACAGATCTATCTTTGAGGTGAGCTGCCACCCTCACAATAGATTAGAACATGCAGTGAAAACCAGGAGTATTGAACCCAATGGGAGACACGATGTTATAGAGGAGAAGAGAAAATCACCAATTAAATGTTTTTGCACATACTGAAGATCACTAAGTTTCTTCCATCTATTTCTTTAAAATGTAATCAATTTCCGGGACTATTCCGCACTTTTAAATATCACTATATCCACATTAAGGTTGTATCTACTGGATGCATGTAATTTGGATATCGCTCGTTTTTTTATTGCACTATATCACATATCTATGTTTATTGATGAATTTGGAGGCACTTTATGAATTTATTATGTAACACGGAGAGCACTTTATTTAACTGGAAGCATTGATTATATGTATATATTGAATTTATCTAAACCAGATGCACTTTATGTTGATGAACCTATCACTGCACACGGGGAACACTTTATATCAACTGAAAGCACTAACCACCTTAAGTGGTTGTAAAGTCAGAAGGTTTTTTTTTTTTATCTTAATGCATTCTATGTATTAAGATAAAAATCCTTCTGTGTGCAGCAGCCCCCCTATACTACTTAGCTGAGCCCATCTCGATCCAGTAATGGCTGTCAATCAAAGTCAGTGAGCCAATCAGGAGAGAGGCAGGATGGGGCCGGGTCGTGGCTCTGTGTGTGAATGGGCACACAAAGCTGCGGCTCCGCTCAGGTGCCCCCATAGCAAGCTGCTTGCTGTGGGGGCACTCAACAGGAGGGAGGGGCCAAGAGACCTGAAGAGGAGGATCTGGACTGCTCTGTGCAAAACCACTGCACTGCACAGAGCAGGTAAGTATAACATGTTTATTTTTAACAAAACAAAAAAAAAAAAAAAACGAGACTTTAGTATTACTTTAGGATTGACATAAATTTAGATTTTGGGGTATTATTAGACTTATATGTTTGTATTACTCTTTTTTTTTTATTTAGACACATAGATTTGGTCTCACTTCAGTTGCCACCTTTAGCTAAGCGCCACATCATTCAATAATATCATATCATCCTAAAGCTGTACAGTAGGGTTGAGTTTCGGGCTCTGTGCAGGACACTGGAGTTCCTCCACATCAAACTAGTCAAACTATCTTGAAGAGTTAGGAGAAACTCAAGTAACTTAGTATTGAGCCCTGACCTCAGTCCTACTAGGTGGGTTTGGAATGGATTCAACTTACTTCTCTTGTTTACTTGCCAATTTGTGAGGTCAGGTAATGACGTTGGATGAGAAGACTTGGCTTCCCATCCGGTATTCAATGCATCCTAAAGGTGTTCAATAGGGTTGAGGTGAGGGCTCTGTGCAGGACACCCGAGTCCTTCCACCCGTTACACCTATATGAGCTTGTTGGACATCCCATTCCAAAACCATGGCCATTGTGATCTTGTTACCCCCCCCCCCAGGCCATTAATAAGGAATCCCCCCTTTTGTGGCCATCACATCCTCCACTCTTCAGGAAGGGCTTTCCCCTTAATTTTGGAGGGTGTCTTTTGGAATTTCTTCCCCATTTGTGAGGTCAGATAGTTGGATAAGAAGACCTAGCTAACACGTCTGGCCTCACATTGGGCACCAAAAAAAAGAAAGACCTGGCTCTCAGTTAGGATTCCATATCTTCCCAAGGGTGTTCAGTAGGGTTGAGTTCAGGGTTTTGTGCAGGACACTCAAGTTCATCCACAACAAACTGGTCAAACTATCTTGATAAGTTCAGAGAAACTCAAGTGACCTAGTACAGAGCCCTGGCCTCAGCTGTACTGTGCAGGATTGCAATGCATTGAACTTACTTTTCTTGCCCACTTGCCGATAGAGTGTTTGTGAGGTCAGGTACTGATGTTGGATGAGAAGACTTTGCTTTCCATCAGGTCTTCAATCCATCCCAAAGGTATTCAGTATGGTTGAGGGCAGGTCTCTGTGCAGGACACTAGAGTTCCCCCACCCATTACACCTATATGTTTGTGTTGGACATCCCATTCCGAAACCATGGGCATTACACCCCCCCCCCCCCGCCCCCATTAATATGGAGCTTCCCCCTTTGTGGCTTTCACATCCTCCACTCTTTTGGAAAGGCTTTCCACAAGATTTTGGAAGGTGTCTGTCTAGGAACTTTTGCCCATTTGTGAGGTCAGGTATTAATGTTGGATGAGAAGACCTGGCCTCATGTTGGGCACCAAAACAAAAAAGACCTGGCCTTCAGTCAATGTTTCATATCATCCCAAAGATGTTGAGTAGGGTTGAGGTCAGGGCTCTGTGCAGGACAATCAAGTTCCTCCACACCAAACTGGTCACACCATGTCTTTATGGAGCTGGCTTTGTACGCAGGGGCACAGTCACCAAAAGGGTCTTCACCAAACTGTTACCACAAGGTTGAAAGAGTACAGTTGTCTACAATGTCTTTGTATGAAGGAGAATCACCAGGACCCTTCAATGGGAACCCCTGCCCTCCATCATTTGGAGGGGGGGTCATATACATTTGGTTATATAGTAGGTGTAATGGTTTATTTATATCTTCGCTGAAATTCTTTTGAACTTTTTCCTTTCTCAGGACAGGATCGCTGGAGAAAATACCACTAAGACATTTCATCCAGTGGGCAAGGTTTAAACACTCCGTATTGTCACCAGCAACCCAAAAACCACTGCAAGGCTTGCCCTGTGTGGTCTGAGCTCCTTCTGGAGGTCCCATTGACAGCCCAGTTGTGACAGCTGTTGAGCCCCATTCCTGGCGGGCGCTCTAGAGACTTTCCTTTATTGAAACCTGATTTTTCATTGGTTGTACCTCAGGTGCCTTTTTCAGTATTTCCACAATATTAATAGTTTTGCTGATTGCTGTTTCATGCTCGGTTATTTAATAAAAAGTTGTTTTTCTCATAATTTTCATTGAATTTAAAGCACATACCTGCATAGTAACATAAATTGCATGCCTACATAGCACCATACAGCACATGCCTACATAGCACCATACAGCACATGCTTACATAGTACCATACATTGCATGCCTACATAGCACCATACAGTGCGTGCCTACATAGTACCATACATTGCATGCCTACATAGCACCATACATTGCATGCCTACATAGCACCATACATTGCATGCCTACATAGCACCATACAGTGCGTGCCTACATAGTACCATACAGCAGTGGTCCTCAACTCCGGTCCTCAGGGCCCACTAACAGGCCAGATTTTAAGTATTCCCTTGGGGAGAAGCAGACTAAAGTACTGCAATCACTGAGCAGCAAATTATATCACCTGGGATGTATTTCAGTTATCTTGCAAACCTGGCCTGTTAGTGGGCCCTGTAGGCCAGGGTTGAGGACCACTGCCATACAGCACATGCCTACATAGTACCATACATTGCATGCTTAGATAGTACCATACAGTGCATGCCTACATAGCACCATACAGTGCATGCCTACAGAGTACCATACATCACATGCCTACATAGTACCATACAGCGCATGCTTAGATAGCACCATACAGCGCATGCCTACATAGTACCATACAGCACATGCCTACATAGTACCATACATTGCATGCTTAGATAGCACCATGCAGTGCATGCCTACATAGCACCATGCAGTGCATGCCTACATAGTACCATACAGTGCATGCCTACATAGTACCATACAGTGCATGCCTACATAGCACCATACAGTGCATGGCATGCTTAGATAGCACCATACAGTGCATGCCTACATAGTACCATACAGTGCATGCCTACATAGCACCATACAGTGCATGGCATGCTTAGATAGCACCATACAGTGCATGCCTACATAGTACCATACAGTGCGTTACTACATAGTACCATACAGTGCATGCCTACATAGCACCATACAGTGCATGCCTACATAGTACCATACAGTGCATGCCTACATAGTACCATACAGTGCATGCCTACATAGTACCATACATTGCATGCCTACATAGCACCATACAGTGCATGCCTACATAGTACCATACAGTGCATGCCTACATAGTACCATACAGTGCATGCCTACATAGCACCATACAGTGCATGGCATGCTTAGATAGCACCATACAGTGCATGCCTACATAGTACCATACAGTGCATGCCTACATAGCACCATACAGTGCATGGCATGCTTAGATAGCACCATACAGTGCATGCCTACATAGTACCATACAGTGCATGCCTACATAGTACCATACAGTGCGTGCCTACATAGTACCATACAGTGCATGCCTACATAGCACCATACAGTGCATGCCTACATAGTACCATACATTGCATGCCTACATAGCACCATACAGTGCATGTCTACATAGCACCATACAGTGCATGCCTACATAGTACCATACATTGCATGCCTACATAGCACCATACAGTGCATGCCTACATAGCACCATACAGTGCATGCCTACATAGTACCATACATTGCATGTCTACATAGTACCATATACAGTGCATGCCTACATAGTACCATACAGTGCATGCCTACATAGTACCATACATTGCATGCCTACATAGCACCATACAGTGCATGCCTACATAGTACCATACAGTGCATGCCTACATAGTACCATACAGTGCATGCCTACATAGCACCATACAGTGCATGGCATGCTTAGATAGCACCATACAGTGCATGCCTACATAGTACCATACAGTGCATGCCTACATAGCACCATACAGTGCATGGCATGCTTAGATAGCACCATACAGTGCATGCCTACATAGTACCATACAGTGCATGCCTACATAGTACCATACAGTGCGTGCCTACATAGTACCATACAGTGCATGCCTACATAGCACCATACAGTGCATGCCTACATAGTACCATACATTGCATGCCTACATAGCACCATACAGTGCATGTCTACATAGCACCATACAGTGCATGCCTACATAGTACCATACATTGCATGCCTACATAGCACCATACAGTGCATGCCTACATAGTACCATACAGTGCATGCCTACATAGTACCATACATTGCATGCCTACATAGCACCATACAGTGCATGCCTACATAGTACCATACAGTGCATGCCTACATAGTACCATACAGTGCATGCCTACATAGCACCATACAGTGCATGGCATGCTTAGATAGCACCATACAGTGCATGCCTACATAGTACCATACAGTGCATGCCTACATAGCACCATACAGTGCATGGCATGCTTAGATAGCACCATACAGTGCATGCCTACATAGTACCATACAGTGCATGCCTACATAGTACCATACAGTGCGTGCCTACATAGTACCATACAGTGCATGCCTACATAGCACCATACAGTGCATGCCTACATAGTACCATACATTGCATGCCTACATAGCACCATACAGTGCATGTCTACATAGCACCATACAGTGCATGCCTACATAGTACCATACATTGCATGCCTACATAGCACCATACAGTGCATGCCTACATAGCACCATACAGTGCATGCCTACATAGTACCATACATTGCATGTCTACATAGTACCATATACAGTGCATGCCTACATAGCACCATACAGTGCATGCCTCCATAGTACCATACAGTGCATGCCTGCTGTTTCTTACAGCGGATCCTTAATAATAAATACTCAGCCCAGGTGCCGTTCAGAGAATGCTTTTCATTTTCCTAATGAATGCCAAGTGTCCTCCGATTGGACCCACCACTCCACCTCGTTCAAGTAAGAACACTTTGCAGCTTTCATTAAAATAATCCCTGGTGATCCTGCCATGCAGGTCCTTGATTAGAGACTTTTTGTTATGGGGTGACAACACTCTCCTAATTGTGTTTCTGTGTTGTCACCCTGTCACATGCAACCCCTGATGGAGACTACAAGCAGTTTTGCAAGCACATTGCACAGGCATGGTCCGCGGTTGTCACCTTCAGGATGCCGGTCCAGAGCAAGGGTGTGCAGCTGCCAATGGAGCAAGTGCATGTGGACAAGAAGTGGCTAGAAGAGGCCAGAGGATATCAGCAACAACGAGATGGAAAAAGGATAATGAAAAAAGGGAAAGCATTTTATGTAAAAGCCATGTCATGCATTTATGATACGCAGTGCAGAGAGCAAGCTAAAGTCCTCCAATTGGGGTATACACACCATAAGGATCTGGGTCATATCTTTAGTGTCCATAGAACACCATTGTGAATAATGTGACCCCTTGCCAGTCCCTTTCCTGTGCATTAAAATAATAAATACATTCCCACAAAAAGACACAAAACTATGAAACTGCTTGCAAAATATGTCATATTATTACTTAATTGATAAAGATTAAGAATTTGGTGATCTGTGATTGGACGGTCCCTCCTCCTCCTGGTTTTGGGATTCTGACTGGAGAAGCCGGCTGCTTAGAAGAGAGAACCGTATCTCGCATACATAGGGGATGCATGGGCTGGTTTCTGATGTAGTCCATAACTGACAGCGCTGTGTCTGACATGTCTATGCGTCGGTCCGTTCAGGTTCTGCAACCTTTTTACCCCAAAAAAGACAAGAAAAGTCCGGCAGCAAATGGTGGATTCTTAGCTGCCAAATTCCGGCTACCTCTTCACTTCCTTATCAGTAAGGCGTAACGACCTTTCATGCACTTGTTGGCGTAGTGACCTTTATCGCCACACTACAAAACCCAAAGGAAGACATATTAAAATAAAGCTCTAGTGCCCATTATGAGAGGTTCCAACTATCTCTGTGTCGATTTCCCAGGTCTGTACACCTGCTGTTCCCATTATGAGGAGTTCCCACCATCCCTGTGCTGAGTTCCTGAGTCTGTACACCTGCTGTGCCCATTATGAGGGGTTACCACCATCCCTGTGCTGAGTTCCAGGGTTTGTACACCTGCTGTGCCCATTATGAGGAGTTCCCACCATCCCTGTGCTGAGTTCCTGGGTCTGTACACCTGCTGTGCCCATTATGAGGGCTTCCCACCATCCCTGTGCTGAGTTCC
>NC_138778.1:18824929-18904929 GCF_965119305.1 Pelophylax lessonae | reverse complement strand
GGCTGATATTCTGTCTCTATCATTTAAAATACACCTATTATAAAAATTATAGACCCTTTATTTCTGTGTAAGTGGGTAAACTTACAAAATCTGCAGGGGATCAAATAATAATTGTCCCCAATATATATATATATATATATATATATATATATATATATATATATATATATATATATATATATACATACATATATATACACACATACATACATATATACACATACATACATATACATATATACACATACATACATATATTATATATATACATATACATATATATATATATATATATATATATATATATATATATATATATATATATATATATATATATACACACACACACACACACACACACACACACACACACACAGTATCTATTTAACAGGATAGGTTCCACTCAGAACAGGCCCCGCCATGGTCGACCAAAGAAGTTGAGTGCACGTGCTCAGCGTCATATCCAGAGGTTGTCTTTAGGAAATAGACGTATGAGTGCTGCCAGCATTGCTGCAGAGGTTGAAGGGGTGGGGGGGTCAGCCTGTCAGTGCTCAGATTATACGCCGCACACTGCATCAAATTGGTCTGCATGGCTGTCATCCCAGAAGGAAGCCTCTTCTAAAGATGATGCACAAGAAATCCCACTAACAGTTTGCTGAAGACAAGCAGACTAAAGACATGGATTACTGGAACCATCTCCTGTGGTCTGATGAGACCAAGATAAACTTATCTGGGTAAGTTGGTGTCAGGCGTGTGTGGCGGCAACCAGGTGAGGAGTACAAAGACAAGTGTGTCTTGCCTACAGTCAAGCATGGTGGTGGGAGTGTCATGGTCTGGGGCTGCTTGAGGGCTGCCGGCCCTGGGGAGCTACAGTTCACTGAGGGAACCATGAATGCCAACATGTACTGTGACATACTGAAGCAGAGCATGATACCCTCCCTTCAGAGACTGGGCCGCAGGGCAGTATTCCAACATGATAACGACCCCAAACACACCTCCAAGATGACCACTGCCTTGCTGAGGGTAAAGGTGATGGACTGGCCAAGCATGTCTCCAGACCTAAACCCTATTGAGCATCTGTGGGGAATCCTCAAATGGATGGTGGAGGAGCGCAAGGTCTCGAACATCCACCAGCTCTGTGATGTCATCATGGAGGAGTGGAAGAGGACTCCAGTGGTAACCTGTGAAGCGCTGGTGAACTCCATGCCCAAGAGGGTTAAGGCAGTGCTGGAAAATAATGGTGGCCACACAAAATATTGACACTTTGGGCCCAATTTGGACATTTTCACTTAGGGGTGTACTCACTTTTGTTGCCAGCGGTTTAGACATTGATGGCTGTGTGTTGAGTTATTTTGAGGGGACAGCAAATTTACACTGTTATACAAGCTGTACACTCACTACTTTACATTGTAGCAAAGTGTCATTTCTTCAGTGTTGTCACATGAAAAGATATAAAATATTTACAAAAATGTGAGGGGTGTACTCACTTTTGTGAGCTACTGTATATTGATATAATTTTGATACTTGCTCAAATGCTCCCAGTACCGAAACCAATACTTTGGGGTTTGATTTATGTCAACTCAAAATGAATGGGCGCAAATTGCACTGCAAAGAATTGCACGTGATTTCCCCCACCAGTCCTGTGTATGTATAGAAAGGGAAAAGTGCCACCTTGTGGGCAATTTCAAAGATGTTAGAACTCGCACTACATATCTGGCCACGTGCAAAATAATCTACATAGGTGTGCCAGTCCGCTGATGATAGCAAATCGCCGATGCTGGAGGCGTTCACAAGGTTGGAGGCGGCCTGCCCAGGGCCGGTGATACCAGTAAGGCGACCTAGGCAGCTGCCCAGGGCGCAACTTAGCAGGGGGCGCTGGCGGAGCTTGACCCGAGGTAAGTGACTTACCGTAAGTCACTGAAGGGGTTTTTTCAGTGGCGGCCGACCCATCCATTAGGGGCGCAGGGGCGCCGCCCCCCCCATCTATGCATCCGGCCCCCTAATCTACATGCAGGGCGCCGGATGCATGGATTCCAATGAGGGTTTTTTTTTTTCTTGAAGCACGTGATTAGAGCCAGAGGCTCTAGTAAGGGTGGGCTTGGGGCGCAGAGCCTACCCAGTTGTGTGACAATAGCAAATTAATATTTGGTATTGCCACCCTTATTCTCCTCCCGGCCAATCAGGTAGTGGGTCCTGAGATCAGTTTCCCAATTGGCCAAAGGAGAAGGCATCCTATTGGCGGAGAAGGAGGGAGGAGACTGAGGGGGGGGGAAGGCAACGCCGTCTGGAGGAACAAGGTAAGTGAAGTGGCGTCCGGGGGGGGGGGGGATATGGTGTAGACTGGACTCTAGAGCGACGGGGGGTCCATAGCCAGGTCCGTCTGCTGCCCCCCCCCCCCCCGACCGACCGATGGAGCACCAGCCGCCACTGTTTTTAACCCCTTCAGCAACTTGGGATGGGGCATGGGAGAGCATATGGGGAGGGGCGGCAATTTTTATTTTGCCTAGGGCGGCAAAAATCCTTGCACCGGCCCTGGGCCTGCCCCCATACAGACATTGCTTCCGCCTTATACCCACGGGGGTCTCGAATCTTCTCCTCCAGCCCTGTGAGCTGCTCCAGCGTCCCCAATCGTCCCCAATTTGCTACCATCGGCAGACCAGGATACCTAGATGTAGCATATTTTAGATGTGGCCAGATATGTACTGTAAATGCTAACATTTTTAACTGCCCCCTAGATGGTTCTTTTCCCTTTTTATGCACACGCACACGCACACACACACACACACACACACACACACACACAAAGGAGCAGTGGGGGGAATTACATGCGATTGAGACAGGAGTCACAACACATTCCTGTTCAAATCACATGTAATTATTTGCAGTGCGATTTGTGACAATTTTTATTGTATTGACGCAGCACAAAGTATCGATACTCGGACCATAAAGCATCACACTTCCTCCACCGCATTGTCTTCTTCCCATACTGCATCCTGGTACCATTTCTTCCCCAGGTAAGTTACACACACGCACCCGGTCATTTACACAATGTAAAAGAAAAACGTGATTCATCAGACCATGCCACCTTCTTCCATTGCTCCTTGCTCCAGTTCTGATACTCATGTGTCCATTAAAGGTACATTTGGCTGTGGATAGGGGTCAGCATGGGCACCCTTACTGGTCAGCAGCTACAGAACCCCATACGCAACAAACCACAATGACCATTTTATCTGCTTTCAACACATCAACTTCAGGGACAACATGTTCACTTGCTTCCTAATATATCCCACCTACTTTTAGATGTTGTTGTACCCAGATAACCAATGTTATTCACTTAACCGGTCAGTGGTCATAATGTTATGGCTAATTGGCATATCCAAGTAAATAAATTATATATATATTTATTATACACACACACTGCTCAAAAATATTAAAGGAACACTTTGAAAACACATCAGATCTCAATGAGGAAAAATCTCATGCTGGACATCTATACTGGTATGGACTGGGTAATGTGTTAGGATCTATACTGGTATGGACTGGGTAATGTGTTAGGATCTATACTGGTATGGACTGGGTAATGTGTTAGGATCTATACTGGTATGGACTGGGTAATGTGTTAGGATCTATACTGGTATGGACTGGGTAATCTGTTAGGATCTATACTGGTATGGACTGGGTAATGTGTTAGGATCTATTCTGGTATGGACTGGGTAATCTGTTAGGATCTATACTGGTATGGACTGGGTAATCTGTTAGGATCTATACTGGTATGGACTGGGTAATCTGTTAGGATCTATACTGGTATGGACTGGGTAATGTGTTAGGATCTATTCTGGTATGGACTGGGTAATCTGTTAGGATCTATACTGGTATGGACTGGGTAATCTGTTAGGATCTATACTGGTATGGACTGGGTAATCTGTTAGGATCTATACTGGTATGGACTGGGCAATGTGTTAGGATCTATACTGGTATGGACTGGGTAATGTTTTAGGAAGGAAAGGATGTCACATCGTTTGATGGAAATGAAAATTATCACCCTACAGAGGGCTGAATTCAAAGACACCCCGAAAATCAAAGTGAAAAAATGATGCAGCAGGTTAGTCCATTTTGCTGAAATTTCATTGCAGCAACTCAGAATGGTCCTCAGTAGTTTGTATGGCCTCCATGTGCTTGTATGCATGCCTGACAACATCGGGGCATGCTCCTAATGAGATAATGGATGGTGTCCTGGGGTATTTCCTCCCAGATCTGGACCAGGGCATCACTGAGCTCCTGAGAGGCTGAGGTGCAACTTGGTGGCATCCGATGGACCAAAACATAATGTCCCAGAGATGTTCTATTGGATTTAGGTCAGGCGAGTGTGGGGGCCATTCAACGGTATCAATTCCTTCATCCTCCAGGAACTGGCTGCATATTCTTGTAAGATAAGGCCGGGCATTGTCATGCACCAGGAGGAACCCAGTACCCACTGCACCAATGTAGGGTCTGACAATGGGTCCAAGGATTTCATCCCAATACCTAATGGCAGTCAGGGTGCCATTGTCTAGCCTGTAGAGGTCTGTGTGTCCCTCCATGGATTTGCCTCCCCAGACATCACTGACCCACCACCAAACCGGTCATGCTGAACGATGTTACAGGCAACATAATGTTCTCCACGGCTTCTCCACACCCTTTCACGTCTGTCACATGTGCTCAGGGTGAACCTGCTCTCATCTGTGAAAAGCACAGGGCGCCAGTGGCAGACCTGCCAATTCTGGTGTTCAATGGCAAATGCCAATCCAGCTCCACGACCGGGCAGTGAGCACAGAGCCCACTAGAGAAGGTCGGGCCCTCAGGCCACCCTCATGAAGTCGGTTTCTGATTGTTTGGTCAGAGACATTCACACCAGTGGCCTGCTGGAGGTCATTTTGTAGGGCTCTGGCAGTGCTCATCCTGTTCCTCCTTGCACAAAGGAGCAGATATCAGTCCTGCTGATGGGTTAAGGACCTTCTGCGGCCCTGTCCAGCTCTCCTAGAGTAACTGCCTGTCTCCTGGAATCTCCTCCATGCTCCTGAGACTGTGCTGGGAGACACAGCAAACCTTCTGGCAATGGCACATATTGATGTGCCATCCTGGAGGAGTTGGACTGCCTGCGCAGCCTCTATAGGGTCCAGGTATCGCCTTATGCTACCAGTAGTGACACTGACCCTAGTAAAATACAAAACTAGAGAAAAACAGCCAGAAAAGAGGAATAGGGAAAAGAAAGGTTAGTGGCCTTCACCTGTAAAGCTATCCCTGTTTTGGAGGTTGTCTCATTGTTGCCCATCTAGTGCACCTGTTATTAACACCAAAGCAGTTGAAACTGATTAACATCCCCCTCTGCTACTTAACTGTCCAGATCAATATCCCAGGAGTTTAATTGACTTTATGCTATACTCTGATTAAATAGTGTTCGGTTAATTTTTTTTCAGCAGTGTATACATGTATAATTAAATTAAAGTAAAGAAAGGGTTACTGATTATGTGGGATTAAATAATTGTTTATATATAATGGTGTGTGGGCGGTTGTTTTGTTATTCTTTTAGAAGGCGCTGTGTCTAGTGTGAAACGCGTCAGTACAGAACTTCTTCCTGCTGGCTATTTTAATAATAGAAGAATATTTTGCCTCTCGGTGTGCGGAGTTCCTGTTATAATTGGCTTAGAACTTTTTTTTACCTAGAAAAATAACAGACTTCCCATGGGGGATGCAAGATCAGATGTTGTACTGTGCGTTCTCACCTTGAAGCATGTGACTTGCTCCAGGGGCCTCAGGCCCCCGCAGGGGTTCTCCTGCATCTTGCGGAATCGTTCCTGCATCATGCTGATGACGGTCAGGTGCGACAGGTGAGGGAGGTCCATGACCATGGGCTGGTGCTTGGAAACGGGCTCCAGGTCACACGGGAGGGAGGACACAGGTAGTCTCAGTGGAGCCGCGGCATTCTGCAAAAAGCAAAAAAGGGGTTCCTAAAGGGGGATTTCACCTTATGCTATAATATCTTTAGCAATACATAAGTGATATATATAGGAGATGAATTAAACTTCCAGGACCCTTTTGTTGTAGTCATCCCTCCGACCTCCAATGAGCAGCACTAAAGAGTAACTCCAGTTTTGTTGGGAAAAAAAACCCTCCCCTCTGGGTGATCTCTGTACATTACAAGGATTGTAACAATCTTTGTTGCAGATTCCTACCTTTTGTTATTCTAAAGAAATAGCTGTTTATTTCTCTGTCCATGTGCACAGTGACTGAACAGGGCTCCAATGAGGAATCGGCATCCCTTTAGATGCAATTTCCCTTTGGGGAGTATCTCACCAAAAAAGTTACATTTGTGTTGCAGGAGATGCCCTAAATCTGACTTGTATCTTAGTGCAGACTCCTGGGAAAATTCAGTCAACCAATCACACAAGCAGGAAATTACATTTCTGTAAACCCCCTGTGTAAAGAGCGCCTCCAAGTGGCCATATTGCATTGTACATAAAAGTACAGTGGCTGCAGATTAAAAACGAAAAGCTGATGAGAAAATGACTTTAGAAATTACTAAATTTAGGATTTAGAAATGACTAAAATCAGCACAGAAATAAAATTGCAGCCATCTATGGTCATCAACAAAAAGGTATTAAACCACCATCACCACTCTTCTGGAGATATATACATATACACACACACATATTATATATATATACATATGCACACACACACACACACTATATATATATATATATATATATATATATACACACACACATACATACACATACATACATACACACACACACACACAGGATCTCACAAAAGTGAGTACAACCCTGACATTTTTGTAAATATTTTATTATAGCTTTTCACGTGACAACACTGAAGAAATGAAACTTTGCTAAAACACACCTCCAAGACATGAGACCAAGATAAACTTATTTGCCTCAGATGGTGTCAAGCGTGTGTGGCGGCAACCAGGTGAGGAGTACAAAGACAAGTGTGTCTTGCACACAGTCAAGCATGGTGGTGGGAGTGTCATGGTCTGGGGCTGCATGACTGCTGCCAGCACTGGGGAGCTACAGTTCATTGAGGGAACCATGAATGCCAACATGTACTGTGACATACTGAAGTAGAGCATGATCCCCTCCCTTCGGAGACTGGGCTGCAGGGCAGTATTCCAACATGATAACGACCCCAAACACACCTCCAAGACGTCCACTGCCTTGCTAAAGAAGTTGAGGGTAAAGGTGATGGACTGGCCAAGCATGTCTCCAGACCTAAACCCTACTGAGCATCTGTGGGGCATCCTCAAATGGAAGGTGGAGGAGCGCAAGGTCTCTAACATCCACCAGCTCTGTGATGTCGTCATGGAGGAGTGGAAGAGGACTCCGGTGGCAACCTGTGAAGCTCTGGTGAACTCCATGCCCAAGAGAGTTAAGGCAGTGCTGGAAAATAATGGTGGCCACACAAAATATTGACACTTTGGGCCCAATTTGGACATTTTCACTTAGGGGTGTACTCACTTTTGTTACACACACATACATACACACACACACACACACACACACACACACACATACAGACACAAGAATTTCTAGTTACAATGAAGAATACATTTATACATTGTTACCAACCTTCGGATGGTCAGGACTGCAAAGAACCAAATCGGCTTTAGGGCTGTAAAAAATGAAATGAATTATTAAACAGATTTGCAAGTACCGGTAATCTTTCTCTTTTTTTTTTACAGTTTGAATATTTTCCATTTCATCTGCAAGATATTACCATAAAATTTCATCAAAATGTAAAAAAAAATAATGGAACATTTTTTTAAATTACAGTACCTGAAATTGTCTGTTTTAGCCTTTACAGTTTAGAGTCAAATTTAAATTATGGCCCCACAATTATGGTTTACTCTGCCATCCGCGGTGAAACCTCACGTATGGTGCACATGTAGGACCTATGCGCGCGCTTGCATTTGCCTGTATGCAAGGGGGGATTGGGGTGCTTTAATTTTTTTTTATTTACTTTGTTTCCATTTATCTTTATTACTAATTACAAGGGGTGAACAAGCCCCCTTGTGATTGCTTTTTGCAGTTAAAGTTACTGTTTATGGAGGGCATCAGGGGTTTATTAGACCCCCGATGTCTCTCCCGCCCTCAATTTATTTTATTTCACTTTATTTAATTTTTTTTAACCTTTTTTATTTATTTTTTCCATTTCACTTTATTGCGAACAAGCCCCCTTGTGTTAGCTTTGGCCAGGTAACAGGTACTCTTTAGTAGGGCTGAACGATATTCAAAGTAACATCGAATATCGTGCTGCGGGCGTGGGCAATAGTCACATCGCCGGATCATGCGATATTGGGGACTCACAGTGAAGATAGAAGAATACAGCCCGACATCCGTCCCATATGTTAAGTCCGGCGTCCTGCAGCTCTCCTGACTGAGCGGTAAGCAGCGCGCTGTGAGCAGCGGCACAGGGAACCAATCAGGTGTGCCTGCACACCTTATGTGGTTCGCTGTGCCGCTACTCACGGCGTGATAGGTTTGCTGTGCTGTGGGGCGGAAGTGTATTGTGGGGGACTGGGAGTGTGCTTCCGGTGCGAAGGAGCTGCCTGGTGGAGAGGACTACAACTCCCAGCGTTACCCCCACTTCCTGAGTTTCCGTCTGCCCCCAGCCAGAGAGATTCCCCCCTCCCACGGGAGAACCGACTTCACAGCCCGATCATGAGGGACAAACAGAAGAGGCGGAGGGAGCGCATGTGGGCCGAGGCTGCCAAGAAGGTACCAAATACGGAGGGGAGGCGACTGTACCATGTACACCAGGAAGAGGCGGGTATAAATATCGCAATTTATATCGTTGGGGAAAAAATATTGCAATGTGATTTTTTTTCCCAATATCATGCAGCCCTACTCTTTAGGGAGTCATCGGGGGTCTGTTACAGAAAAAAATATTAATACTGGTGCAAAAAAAGGAAAATATGGGACCCACAGGTTCCACACTAGGGACCTGAAAAAAAGAGATATCAATCGACAGGACAAATCTCTATGAAATAACAATCAATAGTCCATATGATAATGATAAAGTCCATATCAGACAGTCCATATAAATTCCATATACACTGCACTCTGAAGGCTGCTCTGGTGGCAAATAAGAAGAAGGGACTTGGAGACAGCTGTGTTCTCCCTACATCAGGGGTCTGTTAGGCCCCTGATGTCTCTTCTTTCTTCCATTTATTTTATTTAGGTTTAATTTTTTTTTTTTTACTTTTTTGCCATCACAAGGAGGCAAACAAGCCCCCTTGGGATACGTTTGGCCAGGTGACAGGTACTCTTTATAGAGGCATCAGGGATCCATTAAGCCCCCAATGTCTCGCCTGCCCTTCAAAAGCAACTAATCAAGCACAGATCATGCTTGGTTATATGCTTCCCTGGCTGTAACAGTCAGGGAATGAGAGCTCTGAAACAGGAAGTGACAAAATTGTCGCTTCTGGGTTCATTCATCATAGAGGAGATGGAGGAATATCCGTTCCCCCATCATCCCATCCCAATGGATTTTCGCTTCCTCCACCATGGCAAGCCGGCCCAACCGTTTTCCACGATCCCAGGCCCCCTGGAGTAGGACGACAGCACGGGATCCACCGCGGGAGGTGGCAGGAGGGGGGGTGGAGGCTGGGAGCGGGTTCTTCACAGTACTATAAGGGGATTCAAACCCTTCAAGGTTATTTCTCTGTGTCCCTACTGGAGGGATTCACTCTCCTCTGTTTTTCCTGGTGTCCTTAATTGGGAGGGATTCCTTCTAACTTCCATGTACGTCTACAGGACAGGAAGTGAAATCTCCCCCATGGGATACAGGTGTAAAAAAAAAAAAAAAAAAAACTGGCAGGAGGTTTAATCGCTTCCATAAAACCAAAATGAAATAAAGTTTTGGCTTTGCTGCTACAAATTCTGTTATGTAAATATTTAAAATTGCACCACACACCTTGCAATCCATTTAAATCTAAATTTTTCAGATCTAACTTACTGTACATATTTACATCGGGGGCCCTCCGGACAGAAGCCGACCATGTAGTTGGTGCACATCGCTCTGCGGGTATGTCTATGTTTGCATACTGGTCCTGAGAAAAAATATAGAGAGAGAGAGAGGATATTACTACAAGCAATGTTTAACCCCATTCCTGCCCATAATCTGTATATCAATGTTGGAAAGCATCCTCCACTTGAGAGCCAAACACCGGCGCTTTGTGCGGCTGCTGGCTCTTAGCCCTGGTTGTGACAGCTCTGGTCTCCACTGACCATCAGGAACCAATCATAGTGGTTGCCAATCACGTAACCGCTATATCAACTAGTGCATGATCCCATGCAGGCTGGAGGATTCACCAAGAAACCAAACTTGCAGCCTGGAGATGAACACTGCCACCTTCAGGCTGAGGTGGTATCCACAGCACTGTTTAATACTGTAATCATCACATACAATTACAGAGAAAAAAAAAAAGGATTTTCTGCCTATATTAAAAACAAAAATCCAGAACCAGGTTTTTATTTAAACACTGCACCGAAACTAAGCCTTAGGGGTCCTTAAGAAAATATGTAACATTTTTTGAGGTATGCACATTAGTCAGAGTTATGGTTACATTTTTTATCACATGTTAATGTGGCCTGGGCATCTAGGAATTAATGCCCTCTGGTTATGAAGGGGTTAATGTAAATGTATATACCATGATCTGCAGTAGTCAAAAACTGGTTTACTTTGACACAATAGGACTGGAATAAAAAGTAACCAGTCAGGTGAAAAGTTTTCTTTGTTCAGGCAATGAAGAACACCTCGCCCTCTTCATTTCATCCTATTATCTCCTGCACTGTGTGCTGCTAAGAACTCCAAACAATAACAAAATGACAAGTGTGTGAAATGAATCAGACCTGGGGAAGGCGTTTATGGGCGATCCTGGGAGGAGATGAAAAACACATCAAATCCTATATATATTTTCTTTACCATCCCCACTTACTCCACCTTATTAGTGACAGATGGATGAAGAGCATTCTGAATACAGGGGACAACTTTTCATCAGGATGTTGTCATATTGGGACTATAAAAAAAAAAAAAAAAAAATAATAAAGAGGAAAGATGAGGGATAGGACAGAGAAAAAAAAAAAAGAAGGAAAGGGGGGGGGGGGGGTATGGAAAAAAACACAGGGGAGTAAAATAACAAAGGAGGAACAAAAAAGGGAGGAGAAGAGAAAATGGGAGATAGATAGGAGAAAAAAGAAGGGAGGGAAATAGAAAAAAGAAAAAAAGGGGGAAAAAAAAATAATAAAAAAAGAAGGCGAAGAGAAAAAAAATGGGAGGACAAAATAGAAAAGAAGAGAGAGGAGAATATGAAAGAAAAGAAGAGAAGAGAAGCTAAATAAATAAAGAGAGAAGAGAAATAAACAGGACAAAAAGAGAAATAAAGAGAAAAGAAAAAAGGAGAGGAATGAGAAGACGAGAGGAGAAGAGTAGAAGAATAGAGAGGACTAAAGATAGAAATCATGAATTTTATAGTGTATCTATGAGGATTTTAAGCTCTCCAGGTAATAGGACATATAATGGTGATGGGGGGCAGGGCCAGGACAAGGGGTGGGCAGGAGGGGTGGCTGACCTGGGAGCACTGGTTTATTGCAGGGATGGGGGCACCATGACCCTAACCTTTAAGGGTTGGAGGGGGGGGGCACAGTTTGGCATCTTTGCCCTGGGCACTGGGTGACCTTGTCCCGGTACTGCTGGGGGGGGATGCAATTTTGTTTGAACATATTAATTGCCTAGCTAGTACCCTGACCAGCTGGGTTCAACTAAGTCATTGACCTGGAACACGCCTGTATTGTACAGGCAGAGTAATGCCAGACATCCTTAATTGTATATTTCTGCTTGATAAGGGACAAAGTATTGAAGCAAGGGGGTACATATTGTATGAAAAATGCCAATCACTGCAATCCAGGTACCATTATTATTTAACATGGGCCGGGTTGTAGTTGAAGCTTGTAACTCAGGGTGTGAGTGTTGTTAAACATGAACATGATATGTGGAGTTACATAACTGGAGGTGTGACCTCCCCGAGGGAAAAAGGTTAGGGCAGTATCACACTGTCACAGGCCCAGCCTCTGTTTAGTGAAGGATGTTCTAACGTGACAAAGATGCCAAACTTTGTATAAAATCTGTATTTTACTTCATAGGAGAATTCCATCCTTTACAAAAAAAAAGAGTGCCATTCTTCACGAGAGGGGGCCATCCTTTGCAAAAGAGAGCTTCATTAACCTTCACAAGAGAATGTCATCGATGAATGGGGGCCACCCTTCACCGGAGAGGGGCCACCCTTCACCAGAGAGGGGCCACCCTTCACCAGAGAGGGGCCACCCTTCACCAGAGAGGGGCCACCCTTCACCAGAGAGGGGCCACCCTTCACCAGAGAGGGGCCACCCTTCACCAGAGAGGGGCCACCCTTCACCAGAGAGGGGCCACCCTTCACCAGAGAGGGGCCACCCTTCACCAGAGAGGGGCCACCCTTCACCAGAGAGGGGCCACCCTTCACCAGAGAGGGGCCACCCTTCACCAGAGAGGGGCCACCCTTCACCAGAGAGGGGCCACCCTTCATCAGAGAGGGGCCACCCTTCACCAGAGAGGGGCCACCCTTCACCAGAGAGGGGCCACCCTTCACCAGAGAGGGCCATACATCACAAGAAGGTCCCATCCAGCATAAGAAGGTCCCACCCAGCATAGAAGAGACAGATGTCCTTGGGTAGACATAAACTGCAGAGTCTTGAACTTAGACAAAGGATCCAGCAGACATTGGAGAAGGTTCACACAATCCAGCCACCTAAAGTGTATGTCCAAGCAAAAAAAATTTTTTTCTAATGTCTGCATCTTACTCTAGCCACCAAAGGCTAATTATTGTGAAATTATATACATTCACTGCAAGCGTTTAATCAAATAAAAGGATTTTTGGCTGTGCATATGCAAGGTATTCAATTATTCATATATTTTTTTTTAATTTAGCACAGTTTATATTTAGGAAAACCACGTGGCCCTTTCTCAGAAAAAAAAAAAAAAAACACTTTATTTACTGATATTATGTTCCGTTTAGTATAAATTACATTAAAGCCAAATCAGTATTACCGTGTTTGCAGAATCCTCGGTCGTACCATGGGCAGTCTTTGATTTTGGATGCCGGGTCAATGTGCAGGAAAGGACAGTCCTTATTGCTGCATTCCCCTATAAAAAGTGAAGACAGAGGAGTGAGGTGTAATGTATTAAACAAAAAGTGGAGTTATTACTCTAACAGGGGGGTAAGGAATATCTGCTTGACATTATAAATGTTCACCACTAGATGGCAGCAGAGGGCTATGCATGTGCAAGTTCCTGACATTCTGATCCTTATTTTGACTTAGATTGAAAAAATAAAGAAAGAAAGAAAGTCACTTGACTGTTGCAAGCTGGGAGATTAAATCACATGACACATTACCTTCAATTTCATTATACAACAACAAGGTAAATCACTATGAGATGGCAAAAAAATGCAATGCATTTAGCATCTCTGACTTCTGAAAGAGCCATGCAGAGTATCGGATAGCCTTGCAAGAGGAAAGTGGAATAGTAAAGCACAGTCACTGTGCAGTATTACTAAGCAGGAAACACAGCATTTATGTAAAATGCAATAATGGCATCTTTTTTGTCAAATAGCAGAAAGCGATCATCTATCATCAGTGCATGGCAGCAGCCGAGAGCTCTCTGCTAAAAAAAACTATACAGTTAGGTCCGTATATATTTGGACACAGGCACACTTTTTATTTTCAGGTAGTTACCAAAAACATATTCGAGCTACAAGTTATATAATGGATATGGGCTGAAAGTGCACACTCTCAGGTTTAATTTGAGGGCATGTACATCCAAATCGGAGGGAGGGTTTAGGAATTACAGCTCTTATGAATTGCTACCCCCCCCCCCTTTTTCAAGAGACCAAAAGTAATTGGACAATTTAATAAAAATCTATTCTATGACCAGGTGTGGGCTACGGCATGTGCAGAGAGGGGGGGGGGGGTGCTTGAGCACTTTGAAAGTGAGGCACTAGGTCTCGGTGCAGCGATGGTTCCTCGTTGTCATATCAGCAGGTAAGACCAGTCCCCGGACCACTCCACAGCCTCTGACCAGACCACCCCCTGCAACATGTCCGCAGCCTCCAACCACCCCCTGCACCATGTCCGCAGCCTCCAGCCACCCCCTGCACCATGTCCGCAGCCTCCAGCCACCCCCTGCACCATGTCCGCAGCCTCCAACCAACCCCTGCACCATGTCCGCAGCCTCCAACCAACCCCTGCACCATGTCCGCAGCCTCCGACCACCCCCTGCACCATGTCCGCAGCCTCCGACCACCCCCTGCACCATGTCCGCAGCCTCCGACCACCGCCTGCACCATGTCCGCAGCCTTCCGACCACCGCCTGCACCATGTCCGCAGCCTCCGACCACCCCCTGCACCATGTCCGCAGCCTCCGACCACCCCCTGCACCATGTCCGCAGCCTCCGACCACCTCCTGCACCATGTACGCAGCCTCCGACCACCGCCTGCACCATGTCCGCAGCCTCCGACCACCCCTTGCACCATGTCCGCAGCCTCCGACCACTCCCTGCACCATGTCCGCAGCCTCCGACCACTCCCTGCACCATGTCCGCAGCCTCCGACCACTCCCTGCACCATGTCCGCAGCCTCCGACCACCCCCTGCACCATGTCCGCAGCCTCCGACCACCTCCTGCACCATGTACGCAGCCTCCGACCACCCCCTGCACCATGTCCGCAGCCTTCCGACCACCGCCTGCACCATGTCCGCAGCCTCCGACCACCCCCTGCACCATGTCCGCAGCCTCCGACCACCCCCTGCACCATGTCCGCAGCCTCCGACCACCTCCTGCACCATGTACGCAGCCTCCGACCACCGCCTGCACCATGTCCGCAGCCTCCGACCACCCCCTGCACCATGTCCGCAGCCTCCGACCACTCCCTGCACCATGTCCGCAGCCTCCGACCACTCCCTGCACCATGTCCGCAGCCTCCGACCACTCCCTGCACCATGTCCTCAGCCTCCGACCACCCCCTGCACCATGTCCGCAGCCTCTGATCACCACCTGTGCCATGTCTGCAGCCTCTGACCCACCACCTGCACCATGTCCGCAGCTTCTGACAAGACCACCCCCTGCACCATGTCCGCAGCCTATAACCACCCCCTGCACTTGACAGGATCGCATGGCAAACAGCGCCTTTCAGAACCAAGTGAAGCTCGTCACTTCATGAATGGGCTGGCCCTTTGCGACACACAAAAAATGCAAAAAAATAAATCACGAGTGGGACCGCTGGTTCGCACTACCTTAAACTGTGAATGGGGCTTTAAAGAAAAAAAAAAAAGCCAGACTGCCCCTTTCAAACTTGTACGACCTGAAAAATGCACGTCTTTGACATGACTTGAAGCAATTTCTGTGTAATCTTGAGGTCTATGGACCTTAAGTCACATCAAAGTCGGACCAAAGTAGTGCAGGGACTACTTTTGAAGTTGCTGCGACTTGAAGTCATACACATATGAATGGTACTCATTGGAAATCATGGGGTAGGACTTATTATGTGACTTTGCAGTTCCAAGTCGCAGGACAAGTAGCACAAGTGTAAAAGGGGCCTAAATAAGGAAAACTAATGCAACCACCTCATCTATGGATGGGTAAGCTCATCTCTCATTCACTCTGCTCTCTCCTCCCATCAATATGTGCAGCCCAATTGACTGGCTCCTTGTCTTGCTTCCTCCTCTCCCAGTCTGAGCTCTGCTGTAGGAAGTGCAAGAAACTAATACCAGGTCAATTTTGGGGCACTTATAAAAGACACAAACTACTGCAGCTCTATATTCATGAATACATCCTGAGTTATTGATTTTTATATCTGCCCAGAGTTCAGCTTTAATTCACACCTTCTCTTGTTCCTCACCGAACTTGGAGTAGAAGTAGCACTCAGGCATGCGGTCCATGTCGTACTCATGCAGGAACTCGCATTGGTCCCCCTTCTTGCAGAGTCCCCTCAGCCAGTGTTTGCAGACCACCGTCTTCTCCCCGGTCAGGTGACGGAATGGGCACATGGCACCTGCAACCAGAGGACGGCAATGACACCAACAGATCACTTCATCCAGCCTTCTCAACCTCATTACCCCGGGGGAACCCCTGAAATCATTCTCATGTCTTGGGGAACCCTACTAATCAATGATATTCCATGTGCATTACTGTCATCAGTGAGTCATAGATATAAAAGGGCACCCAGATCACATTTTTCTTTTTTTTTTTTTTTGCACTCTGACACCATTATTTTCAGTAGTGATCACAAAATAAAATGAATTTTAATATTGGCCAAAAAAAGAAATGTAAACATTTTTAGTTGTCTTTTACATATGTCAACAGTGGGAAAAGTGACTCCTTATATTGATGGTCAATGTAGTGAATCTTTACATTGGTCACCACTGCCAGTTGGAGAAGTGTTCCTTGTAATTGTGGTCAGTGGCAAAAAGGACGCCCGCAAGCTGGTCGTCAGTGGCAAAAAGGACGCCCGCAAGCTGGTCGTCAGTGGCAAAAAGGACGCCCGCAAGCTGGTCGTCAGTGGCAAAAAGGACGCCCGCAAGCTGGTCGTCAGTGGCAAAAAGGACGCCCGCAAGCTGGTCGTCAGTGGCAAAAAGGACGCCCGCAAGCTGGTCGTCAGTGGCAAAAAGGACGCCCGCAAGCTGGTCGTCAGTGGCAAAAAGGACGCCCGCAAGCTGGTCGTCAGTGGCAAAAAGGACGCCCGCAAGCTGGTCGTCAGTGGCAAAAGGACGCCCGAAAACTGGTCCTCAGTGGCAAAAAGGACGCCCGAAAACTGGTCGTCAGTGGCAAAAGGACGCCCGAAAACTGGTCGTCAGTGGCAAAAGGACGCCCGAAAACTGGTCGTCAGTGGCAAAAGGACGCCCGAAAACTGGTCGTCAGTGGCAAAAGGACGCCCAAAAACTGGTCGTCAGTGGCAAAAGGACGCCCGAAAACTGGTCGTCAGTGGCAAAAGGACGTCCGAAAACTGGTCGTCAGTGCTTAAGGAACGCCCTTAAACTGGTCTTCAGTGCTTAAGGAACGCCCTTAAACTGGTCGTCAGTGCTTAAGGAACGCCCTTAAACTGGTCGTCAGTGCTTAAGGAACGCCCTTAAACTGGTCATCAGTGCTTAAGGAACGCCCTTAAACTGGTCGTCAGTGCTTAAGGAACGCCCTTAAACTGGTCGTCAGTGCTTAAAGAACGCCCTTAAACTGGTCGTCAGTGCTTAAAGAACGCCCTTAAACTGGTCGTCAGTGCTTAAGGAACGCCCTTAAACTGGTCGTCAGTGCTTAAGGAACGCCCTTAAACTGGTCGTCAGTGCTTAAGGAACGCCCTTAAACTGGTCGTCAGTGCTTAAGGAACGCCCTTAAACTGGTCGTCAGTGCTTAAGGAACGCCCTTAAACTGGTCGTCAGTGCTTAAGGAACGCCCTTAAACTGGTCGTCAGTGCTTAAGGAATGCCCTTAAACTGGTTATCAGTGGTTATAGAACACCCCCCCTTCCCCAACTGGTGACTAGTGGGAGAAAGATCTCCTTAGTTTGCGGTGGTCCGTGGGAGAAGGACCATCTTAATATGCTGGTCTGGGGGGAGAAGGACCTCCTTACTATGGTGGTCTTGGGGGAGAAGGACCTCCTTACTATGGTGGTCTGGGGGGAGAAGGACCTCCTTACTATGGTGGTCTGGGGGGAGAAGGACCTCCTTACTATGGTGGTCTGGAAGGGAGAAGGACCTCCTTACTATGGTGGTCTGGGGGAGAAGGACCTCCTAACTATGGTGGTCTGGAGGAGAAGGACCTCCTAACTATGGTGGTCTTTAGGAGAAGGATTGGCTTAAATTGATGGTCAGACAGAAAATCAATCTGCCCCTTCCACTGCTCAAGGAACTTTGAACAACTTCTGAAGGAACCCGGCTAAGAAAGGCTTGCCTAATCCCTCACACACTTCTGCTCAAGAGAACCCCAGAGAAATGAATACTAAGAGACAGACTTACATGTCACACAAGCAAGAGATTGGCCAGGAAAACTCAAACCAACTGATGGACCCCCCCCCCCCCCTCCACCTCCTCAACAATACTCTGCTGACCATTGCCAAGGAGAATCTACAGACAAATGTTCTCTATGTTTCTGTTCTTGATTGACAATATTAGACGGACAACCTGGACTTGACTGTTACAAGTATGATTCAGTGGGTTTTTCACAATGTTTCTGAATAGGACTACAGTCTCTTGTTTCATGTTTCTGTGCAGACTCCATTCCTGAGAACACCAGAAGGTGGCGCTCTTATGCAAGTGAGAATAGTGATGAATTTTATATTTGGCTGTATCAAGTATATTACACGTTCTCTTACCTTTTCGACATATTCCCCGTATGAAGAAGTTACAGACGGCTGCCCCGGACTCTGCGAGAGAAAAGGGGGTTATTGTGGAGCCGAGCTACACAGAGGAGAGATTATCTTCCTAGGAGAATTCCCAAAGGAACAGATTCATCTCTCTAAAAGATGAACCTCTGAGGCTGAGAGGCTCCGATTTCCGCTCTAACCTTCAAGAACAATCAGATCTCCCGGTTGTATCAGATTGGAGCCGGAACATATTCTAGAATTTTATCATCTCAGGAACAAGACGAACCTTGTGTACACCTCTGACTGGACTAATGTAGGCCGACTGATAAGGGTGAAGGGGCTGTAATTAGTCGCCTCTTAATAAACACCAGTGGTTGTGCATTGTTTTCATTATATTAAAGAAGAATTCCAGATTTGCATATTTTTACACAGTTCTATTGGTCCAGCTTGGATAAATAAGAGTATGTAAGTAACATACTTGTGGGGTCCCTCTAGAGCAGGGGTCTCCAAATACTATGAAGAGCCAATTTACTGTCCTTCAGACTTTGAGGGGGCGGACTGTACAAAATGCCCTGGCATCAATGGGAGTAAAGAATGCACCGTTTTGGTCATTAGTGGGAGAAACCGCGGCCCGGCACTGGCGTCAGTGGGAGAAACCGCGGCCCGGCACTGGCGTCAGTGGGAGAAACCGCGGCCCGGCACTGGCGTCAGTGGGAGAAACCGCGGCCCGGCACTGGCGTCAGTGGGAGAAACCGCGGCCCGGCACTGGCGTCAGTGGGAGAAACCGCGGCCCGGGACTGGCGTCAGTGGGAGAAACCGCGGCCCGGGACTGGCGTCAGTGGGAGAAACCGCGGCCCGGCACTGGTGTCAGTGGGAGAAACCGCGGCCCGGCATCGGCGCCAGTGGGAGAAACCGCGGCCAGGGGCGTAACTACAGGGGTTGCAGGGGTTTGCGATTGCAACCAGGCCTCATGCTCCAGGGGGCCTGTGCGGCTCCCCTGTACACCTGGATAGGCGGGGGCAGCATTTAGAGAAACTAATGTCCTCCATTTTCCTCCTGTAGCTACAGTATATGCAGCCCCCCACCCCTCCTATCCAGTTTACTTGTCTTCTGTTGTCTCTGGGCCCCTGTGTGCTCCCCTGGTCTACCCCGCCCCCAACCCCCCCACCCGGCAGCGCTGCCGGCTTACCCCCTTCCCTCTCTCGCCTGCTGCTGCAGGGGATGTGTCATGATGGAGAGCCAGAAGGGGTACGTAAATACGTCATTTACCGGCTCCTTCTTTATATTAAATTGTAAAAAGATAAAAAAATAATAAAATGAAAATAACAAAAAATAAAAACTACTTACACCAGTGGGTGAACTACCAAGATCACAAAGGTTGCACTTGCAACTGGGTACGGGTATTCAACCACCGTGGGGAGACCCCAAGATAGCATGAAGGGGGCCCACTGCAGAATTTGTGAAAGGGTCCTGCTGTGGGACTGTACTTAAGGGCCCTGCAACCAGAGTAAAGGATCAGTGGGAACAGCCCCAGGCTTGAAGAAAAGGGTACCATATCAGGGGTCAGGGGGCCCATTATCAGGGGTCAGGGGGGCCCATTATGGTTTCTTGCACCGGGGCCCTGAAGTTTCTAGTTACATCTCTGACAGTGGTCCAGCATTAGTGCCAGTGGGAGGAATAGTGGCCCAGTATTGGTGCCAGTGGGAGGAATAGTGGCCCAGTATTGGTGACAGTGGGAGGAATAGTGGCCCAGTATTGGTGACAGTGGGAGGAATAGTGGCAAAGGTATTGGTGCCAGTGGGAGGAATAGTGGCCCAGTATTGGCGTCAGTGGGAGGAATAGTGGCCCAGTATTGGCGTCAGTGGGAGGAATAGTGGCCCAGTATTGGCGTCAGTGGGAGGAATAGTGGCCCAGTATTGGCGTCAGTGGGAGGAATAGTGGCCCAGTATTGGCGTCAGTGGGAGGAATAGTGGCCCAGTATTGGCGTCAGTGGGAGGAATAGTGGCCCAGTATTGGCGTCAGTGGGAGGAATAGTGGCCCAGTATTGGCGTCAGTGGGAGGAATAGTGGCCCAGTATTGGCGTCAGTGGGAGGAATAGTGGCCCAGTGTTGGCGTCAGTGGGAGGAATAGTGGCCCAGTATTGGCGCCAGTGGGAGGAATAGTGGCCCAGTATTGGCGCCAGTGGGAGGAATAGTGGCCCAGTATTGGTGCCAGTGGGAGGAATAGTGGCCCAGTATTGGTGCCAGTGGGAGGAATAGTGGCCCAGTATTGGTGCCAGTGGGAGGAATAGTGGCCCAGTATTGGTGCCAGTGGGAGGAATAGTGGCCCAGTATTGGTGCCAGTGGGAGGAATAGTGGTCCAGTATTGGTGCCAGTGGGAGGAATAGTGGCCCAGTATTGGTGCCAGTGGGAGGAATAGGGCCCCAGCATTGGTGTCAGTGGAAGGAATAGTGGCCCAGTATTGGTGCCAGTGGGAGGAATGGTGGCCCAGTATTGGTGTCAGTGGGAGGAATAGTGGCCCAGTATTGGTGCCAGTGGGAGGAATAGTGGCCCAGCATTGGTGCCAGTGGGAGGAATAGGGCCCAGTATTGGTGACAGTGGGAGGAATAGTGGCCCAGTATTGGTGACAGTGGGAGGAATAGTGGCAAAGGTATTGGTGTCAGTGGGAGGAATAGTGGCCCAGCATTGGTGCCAGTGGGAGGAATAGTGGCCCAGCATTGGTGCCAGTGGGAGGAATAGGGCCCCAAAATTGGTGTCAGTGGGAGGAACAGTACTCCAGCATTAGTGTTAGTGGGAAGATTAGGGCCCTGCAGTTGGGGTCAGTGGCATGAATAGTGCCCCATTGTTGGTGTCAGTGGTATAAATAGTGCCCTATTGTGGGGAGATCGGTGACAGGAATTATGCCCCATTGGTGGCGTAGAAGGAATATAGCCTTGTATCAAGGAAAGAAATAGTGTTCTGAGGGCCCATTAAGGCAAGCAAAGGGCCACATCCGGCCCCCGGGCTGCAGTTTGGAGACCACAGCTCTAGAAGCTGGAAATTATTGTATAGGCACCGACACTACACAGCTACCACAGTGATCTCCACCAGCTTCTGGGTGCCAAGCTACTGCCCCGCTGCATTGTGAACACAGGAGGACGTTGGTCGCTCACCAGGGGGCGCCATTCAAAGAACATTTTCTCAATTATTGCAAAGTGTCTTCTGATTGAACAAGGTGGAAATTATGACATCACCATCCTACGTCTCCACTTCATCCAAGAGAGAATTGCTTTGCATTCATTGAGATAATGCAAAGTGTTCCCTGTATGGAAGCCATGCAACCCTCCTGTATTCACAATGCAGCAGGACAGCCAATTGGCACTGGACCCGGAAGCTAGCAGGGGGCTGTACCTAACTTCCTGAAAACATCACAGTACCGGGCCTCAGTGCTCCTCTCAAGAGCTCCCAGTCCTGATGTCAGCAGTGGGCGGGCTCTTGGGAGGAGTTATGCAAATATCAGGATGCTTTGATGGGTGTCAGTTTAGAGGATTGGGTGTTCCTAGGCAGGTTGCATTTGCATAGACAACGCCCACTTGTGAGACCAAGCCTCTATGTTTGAAAGAACTGAAATCCAATGAATGAAAGGGGCGGACCAGGGACAGTCAGGCTGGGGAGGAAAGAGCTAGATGACGCCGGGCGTCCTCCAGGTAGGAAATAAGGCGTGCTCTATCTGACTTGCTGCTGCTTCTAATGCACATTGTGAGAAGCTCACAGTGTTCAGTGAGATCAGAAGAAGCCATTTTGGTCCAGGAGAGGAGACGATACAATTGTGCAAGACAGGAGGGAAGATTTAATGGTTGGGCTCTAATGAAGACGTCTTGGATGTCCCAATCTATAATTGCACCGCCAAGGTCGGTCCCAGCCTTCCTGTCCATCGCCTGTTATACATATTTAATGAGCGTCCCACATTACCGGTCAGGCCGGACTCTCCTTTAACCCATTACACGCCGGTGTGACCATAGTGGCCGCCGTCCATCATACTCACTGTCCATGCCTTGGAAGGGCAGCACAAAGGATCCCCTCTGACCTTCCACATCCTTCTCCAGGTCAAAGCTGAACTTCTCAAATCCAGCGATTAACTCCTGCATGACTGCCAGTGTTTCACCTGATTGGGACGCAAATCCGGTCCTGAGAGATCTGTTCCTGCAGAAATCACTATATAGATAGGAGAGTCACACCTTCCAGAAAAGAAGACTAATTACAATCAGACATATTTACTGTATAAGCGCTATGAAGGTCGCATCTCAGGGGCCGTCCTCGCAGTAACATGCAACAACTCATCTCAGTATGTTAGTGCAATGCGGTGCTATTCATTCTGATTGCCATTGAGTTGCTGCGTGTTACCGCAGATAGATGGTGTGAAAGGCAGCCCAACGCACCGGCTGCTGGGTGTGCATTGCAGCACAGTGCATGGACCTGCATTGTAGTGCCAATAAAATACTGCATGCAATGTGATCTGATTTGTTTTCGACCTTTTTTGTTTTGTTTCTTTACCCTTTTTTTAATTTCTTTTTTTTTTCCTTCTTCTTTACCCTTTTCGGGTTTTTTAATACCTTTTTTTTTTTTTTTTTTTTTTACACCTTTTTGGTTTTTTACCCCCCCCCCCACCTCATTTGTTTTTTACCTTTTTTTTCCCTCACCCTTTTTTTTACCTTTTTAGTTTTTTTTTTTTTCTTTTTTTTTCCTTGAACTTTTATTTTGTTTTCTTGTTTTTACAGCCCTGTTAGGGCTTTGGTGAATTACCGGGGTCTAAACTGGCCCCTGATGTCTCACACTTTTTTTACCTTTTTAGTTGTTTTTTTCTCTTTACTTTTTTTGTTTTTTTTTTTTTTTTTTGCTTTTACCTTTTTAGTTTTTGGGTATTTTTTTTATTTAACCCTTTTTTATTTTTTACTTAAAAAAAAAAAAAAACCTTTTAGGGTCGGGGCTTTGGTGAAATACTGGAGTCTAAACAAACCGCTGATGTCTCTCACTTTTTTCCTTTTTTTATTTTTTTTTAACTTTTTTCTCTTTACTTTTACCTTTTTAGTTTTTGGATGTTTTTTTTTTTTTTTTTACTTACCTTTTTTTTTTTGACCTTTGTTTTTTATACTTAAAAAAAATAAATAAATAAAACACTTTGTTTGTTTTTACAGCCCTATTGGGGGTGGGGCTTTGGTGAAATACTGGGGTCTAAACAGACCTTTGATGTCCCACTTTCAGACAGAGAAAGCGACTGAGAACATAGATTTCTCAACCCCCTTCTCTGCAGTCTCAGCTGCATTGGCATTGAATGAACAAGAAGCACTCTGTACAGAGGCTTTCTGTTCACCCACAAACGGAAGCATTGTAAACACTGTTTACTATGTTTCAGTTATGAACACAGGAGGGAGGGGGGGGGGGGGGGACACAGGCACTGGAATCAATCCCATCATGGCTCCCCCTGCAGTAGCTGAAAGCTGTCAGGAGACAGAGAGGAAAAGTTCTGCAGGTGGAGCAACAGGGGGATTGGTGTCAGTAATAAGGCAGTACAGCTGGCCCTCCTGTTGAGCTGATGTGGCCTGGGCCTTGTACAGGTGGGTCGGCCCTTATTAGCAGTTCTAGTGGTAATGAGTTAAGCCCCGTACACACGCAACGATTATCGGCCGACCGATCGTCCGACTTTTGTCCAAGTTGTGTTTTGTTGGTTGGAATGTGCCTAGACTGCACACAAATTTTCTCGGCCAACAAAATTCTACTTCAGAAGTGATGTCATGTGTTGGATTGTTTTTTTGTGTTTTTTCTTCACTGAGCATGCCCATCAGATTTTTTCCTGTCGAAATCTGTACTGACTGCACGAAAATCGGCCGTTCTGGTGACGGCCAACAAAAATTTTATAGCCTGCACACCAGATTTTTTTTTTCGGCCAAAAAGTCGGAGTTGGTTGTCGGAAGCATCATACTAACAAGCCGAAAATCGACAGATCGGACGCTGGCCGAAAATTCCCTGCCAATTTTCGATGCGTGTGTACGAGGCTTTAGGTGCGTGCATCAGTGCAATGTGGTGTCATTCATTCTGACAAGCATACACATTAGATACATACATTGGTGCAAGGCAGTGCCATTCATCCTGTGATGTGATGACATTCATTCTGATTGGCACCCCAAAGTACCCGCCCACAGGCATGCGTTGCTTTGCTATGCATGGCAACCCAGTAATATGCATTACGCTGCCAGAAAGTAGTACTCCGCAGCGCTCAAAGGTCTGTGCCATATTATGGGCAAACGCAGCGATCAACTATTTTGACAGCAAGCCTCTGTAAAGTGTCTCTACTCTAAGGTAGTGGCTGCTTCCATCAGGGCTGTTTCACACAGGTTTTCTTCATGACCCTTTAGGGCTCATTTACACTGTTGTGTTTTTACCTATGTGTTGTAATGCGCTAAACCGCATATGTTCAACTTGCCCATTAATAAAAAAAAAAATTATAAAAATAAATAAATAATAATAATAATAATAATAATAAAAAAAAAGCATCATCCCATCTCTGTACCAAAGTCCGGTGCATTTTAAAAAGTGCGACATCCATTTTTTTTCTGCTTTTTTTGTGCGTTGGACGGTCCATAGAGGTCAGTGGTACATAGCTTGCCTTTTGATGCATCCGCAACAGATATCACCAAGGTTTGGTCCATGGCAGTTAACTCTATCCACCCCAAACCACAAAGGGAAAATACGGGACAATAACGCATGTCAATGCACTAAAGAAGCTCATGTCACAGGACAACACACCTGCGTAACGCACCTCTACGCGCAAACATGGATCTAAATAGACTCTAGGGCCCCATTCGCACTTGGCAATTTGGAGTTGTGGCAATCGCTGCAAAATGCGCAACGCCCATTTTAGTGCCATTATAAATGGCACCCCTAACGCAGTGCAGTTTTGACAATCGGATCACACAGCAAAAAAAAAATAAAAATGGCATTAAGGGTGTCACTCAAAAAATAAGAGCAGGAGCAACTTTTGGGCAACAAACTTGCGCAGGGCAGCTCACTGAAGTGAATGGGCATCCTGTGTGCAACCCGAAATTGCAAGTTTCCACAATGCAATGTGTGAATGGGTCCTAAAAAGAATTGAAGTTTTATAAACTCCCCTCCAGCATTACAGCTACCCCCCCCCCTCCTGAACCACCAACCTGTCTTCATGAGATTTCATAGGGGAAGAGTGGGCTGGGAGGTGTGATGGGTCAGGTGAAGGACAGGTGAGGCCAGGCTCTGATTAGCACACCTGAGTGCAGGCAGCTGGTCATGTGACAGATCAGAGTCAGGACACAGAGGATGGGGAGTCACTGCTGACTGGGAGATCCCTGGAGGAACTGTCACCTGGGTGAGTCTCTGTTACACTTTATGATCTGTCTGTAATGATTGGGGGAGTTTTGTACACACAGAAACTAAGGTGGATAATGCAACTGGGTGCTGGATGATACAGGAAGGTTCTGGAGGACTTGGGTGGTTGCTGGATGATTTTGTTGGGTGCTAGATGACTGAGGCAGGTGTTGACTGACTTAAGTGGGCACTGGGTAACTAGGGGGTTGCTGGGTGCCTATGTTGGGCACTGGATGATTTAGGTGGGTGTTGGATAATGGCAATGGTTGACTCAGTTGGGTGCTCGGTAATAGTAATGGCTGAATCAGGTGACTCAGGGGGGCGCTGGGTAATGGGCAACTCAGGGGAGCACTGGGGTTTGGGTGACTCGGGGGGGGGGGGTGCTGGGTAATGGGTCAATCAGGTGGGAATGGGTGAGTCAGGAGGGCACTGAGTAATAGGTGAGTCAGGTGGGTACTAGGGGACTCAGGTGGGAGCTGGGTAATGGCACTGGTTGACTCAGGTGGGTGCTGGATTGGATCAGTCAGGTGGGTAATGGGTGACCCAGGTGGGCACTGGGTAATAGGTGGGTCACTGGGTAATGAGTGACTCGGGTAGGCAATGGGTGACTCAGGTGAGCACTGGGTAATGGGTGACTTAGATGGGCACTGGGTAATGGGTGACTCAGATGGGTGCTGGGTCAGTCAGGTGGTCGCTGGGTAATGAGTGACTCAGGTGGACACTGGGTAATGGGTGGAAGCTGGGTAATGGATGACTCAGGTGGGCACTGGGTTACTCAGGTGGGCTCTGGGTAATGGGTGACTCAGACGGGTGCTGGGTCTGTCAATCGGCGCTGGGTAATGGGTGGGAGCTGGGTAATGGGTGACTCAGGTGGGCACTGGGTAATGGGTGGGAGCTGGGTAATGGATGACTCAGGTGGGCACTGGGTGACTCAGGTGGGCGCTGGGTAATGGATGACTCAGGTGGGTAATGGGTGACTCAGGTGGGTAATGGGTGGGAGCTGGGTACTGGGTGGAAGCTGGGTAATGGATGACTCAGGTGGACACTGGGTAATGGGTGGGAGCTGGGTAATAGGTGACTCAGGTGGGTGCTGGGTAATGGGTGACTCAGGTGGGCGCTGGGCAATGAATGACTCAGGTGCTCCACAAAGCAATTCCATTTTCAGTTGGTAGCAATGACAAGTCCTAAAATCTGGGTAGTTACCATGTTTTTTTACCCCCCACCCTGGTGTATCAATCTCCCTTCATTCCTCCCACTCACTAGAAACCTGACCCCCTTCCCTGCATAGCTGTCAGGTGACATGCATTTTACAGGCCAGCCCTGATCTGTTCATCATATATAATAGTGGATTTATGTTTATTGTGTAATATTTTGTTGCTTTTATTACTTTTTCTATAAGTTTACTAACATTCCTCATGACCATTTCTCAGTACAACTTCTATTGTTATGTATCATGGACACCATCTGGTATTGTATTGGTATGCGTCTTATATATGCTGGGTGAGATTTCCTCAATGAATGCAAAGCATTCTCTGATTGGATGAGGTGGAGAAGCGGGGCAGTGATGTCTCCACCTCATCCAATCAGAGAATGCTTTGTATTAATTTAGAAAATGGAAAGTAATCCGTAAATGGTGCAGAGCAGCCAACCTCCTGTATTCCCAACGCAGCAGGGCAATGATGTCACACTCTCCACCTTTGTCCAATCAGGGCAGGGCAGCCGCTCAGGACAGGACCCGGAAGCTAGTGCAGATTACTGTAGTAGTGGTGTAGTAGCAGTGTCTACTACAGTGATCTCCAGCGGCTGCCTTTGTGATCAGACTGCAAGTCCTAAATTCCTTTTGTCCCAATGCTTATGCTCCCCATGTTTTCCAATGATACTTATTTATAGGTGCGCAACTTGCAGTTGCAGAAACTTCAAAGTAGTTCATGCACTACTTTGGTCCGACTATCATGTAACTTGAGGGCCATAGACTTCAATGTTAATCCTCAGAAGTTGCACGTTATGCCCCATACACACGTGCAGATTATCTGAAGACTTTTGTCTGCAGACTTACCAAAACCATATAATATGAGGTCAAACCTAAACACTTTCAATTTGTATGCAATCCAGCAGGCCCTTGCACTACATAGAAAAGGTAAATCTGAAGACAAAAGTCTTCAGATAATCTGCACGTGTGTATGGGGCATAAGTCGTACTTGAATGTTATACAATGCAACTGGCTTGGAACATTTGTCCATCACTGGTCAAAGCCAAAGTCTTATCCAAGATGAACCCACCCAAATTTATGTCAGAGTCAGCACAACTTTGGAGTCATACAAGTGTGAATGAAGCCTTAGGCCCCTTTTCTGCTTGTGCGACCTAAAAGTTGTGCGATTTGCGCCTGGACTTGAAGCAATGCGTGTGTATTCTTGGAGTCTATGGACCTCAAAATGTATCAAATTCAGACCAAAGTAGTGCAGGGACTACTTTGAAGTCGCTGCAACTTAAAGTCGCACGGATATGAACGGTACTCATTGGAAATCATGGAGTACGACTTGTCATGCGACTTTGCAGTCCCAAATCGCACAAGTGTAAAAGGGGCCTAAGGAGACTGTACAATCAGATGGCTTGATCACAAGATGGTTGAAATTGCTTAGTGTGCGGGCAGTTTAACCACTTCAGCCCTGGAAGGTTTTACCCCCCTTAATGACCAATCCATTTATTTGCGATACGCAACTGCGTTGTTTAAATGACAATTGCGCAGTCCTGCTGATGTTTTTTTCTCCCCATAAATAAAGCTTTCTTTTGGTGGTATTTGATCACCTCTGTGGTTATTTTTTGCGCTATAAACAAATAAAGATGGACAATTTTGAAAAAAAAATAATTATATATATATATATATATATATATATATATATATATATATATATATATATATATATATATATATATATATATATATATATATATATATATATATATATATATATTATTTTTTTATTTTTTTTTTTTTTTTTTACTTCCTGCTATATAACATTCCCAATAAAAAAATGTAAAAAAAATCAAATATTTTCATCAATTTGAGCCAATATGTATTCTGCTACATATTTTTGGTAAAAAAAAAAATCCTAATAAGTGTATTTTGATTGGTTTGCACAAAGGTTATAGCGTCTACAAACTATGGGATAGATTTATGGACTTTTTATTGGTTTTTAAATTTGTATTTACTAGTAATGGCGGCAATTAGCGATTTTTAGTGGGACTGCGGCGGACAAATCTGACATTAAGTGACACTTTTTGGGGACCAGTGACACTGTATTGGTCATTTATTGATCAATGCTAAATAAATTAAAAAAATAAATAAATAAAAGCACTGTTGCTGTATACATGACACTGGCAGGGAAGGGGATTAACACTAGGGGTGATCAAGGGGTTAAGTGTGCTCCTAGGGAGTGCTTTCTAACTGTGTGGGGGGATGGATGTGCTAGAGCAGGGCTTCCCAAACTTTTTTGGGCAGAGACCCACTTCCGAATACAGTTATTTTTCGGGACCCACTTGCTTGTAATTGAATATTGTAAAGCGCTACAGAATTTGTTGGCGCTATATAAATGCAAATAATATTATTGCATATTTTAAAGGGAGGGGATGTTAAATTAAAATTATCAATTTACTACTTTTCAATTTATTATTGAGTACACTTGCCAGATGTTCTAAGTGAGGGGGTCAGAAACCCGTGTCATATAAGCGGAGTTGTAAGTAATCAGCACCCTCATAGTCCCGACCCACAGTTTGGGAACTCCTGTGCTAGAGGAAAAGAGAGATCTAAGCTGAAACACAAGATCTCTCTCTGCCTCTGTGACAGCCGTCTGCCTTGTTTACATAGGCAGACGACCGTTCTGCCATTCCCCTGCACGATCGATCATGGGTGGCCAGCGGCTTGCCGGACCCGCTGATTGGCTTCCTCTGTTTCCGATTACAGCAGAAGCGCGCATACTCTCCTGAGAACCACTACACAAAATTACGTACCTATACGTGATTTTGCGCAGCCGGGCTGCCCTGCCGCAGTATATATGCGGTGGGCGGTCCGGAAGTGGTTAAGGGCCAAATCACAGTAATGATTTTGTTGAAGCAACTAAAGTTATGAAATAAAAGTTTAGTTTACTGCCCACCCGTCCCTTCCCTGCCGTAGCGTACAGAATCTATAGGCGGTATCTATAGGTGTATCAATGTAAGGATCGTTCAGCAGTAATTAATTTATTGATCATGTGGTAAAATGCGAATGGGCTATGGGGAAAAGATCTCTTTTCTATTATAAGATCAACGTCTAGTGACGATAGATTGAACATAATGGGCATATACATATGGAAACCCCTTGGTTGGTGATTAACCACTTACCGCAAAGTGACTTAGATCTACGTCGGCAGACTTTGCGGGGGTATACCGGGATGATCCCAGTACCGTGATTAACAGCCGACGGTCGGCTTTTCCGTCGGTAACGACCGATGCGGCTGCCGCTCGATCGTTACCCGGGTCAGCGGGAGGGGACATTCCCCCCCCCCCCCTCCTGCCGCCTTCCGCAACTTTGCTCGGGGCTCCCGTCCCACCGGGAGACCGGAGCACTCAGCTGGCGCGTCCGCCGGCTGGATGGAGTCCCGATCTAAGCCGGAAATGGCTTAGATCGGGTCTCCGATGACGTAAGCCGGAGGCGGCGTCCATGACGTCACTTCCGGGCTACTCTGCTGCAAAAGGCGGCAAATTTAAAAAACGTCTGTATGCAAAAACGCCGTTTTCGGCGTTTTGCATACATGAAAGTGTAGTGTAGTGGAGGGGTTTGGGGTCTTTTAGACCATCGATCCCTCCATAAAGAGTACCTGTCACTACATGTTGGTGTCACAAGGGATGTTTACATTGCTTGTGACAGCAATAAAAGTGATCAGATTTATTTATTTATTTTTTTAAACCTGTAATAAAGTTAAAAAAAATAAAATAAATAGGAAAAAAAAATAAAAAATTTAAGCTGCCCCCGTCACCGTTAGCTCGCGCACGAAAAAAAAACGTATACGGAAGTCGAGCCGCGAATGAAATCACTGTTCAAACCACACTTGTGAGGTATCGCCGCGATTGCCAGAGCGTGAGCAATAATTAAAAAAAAGAGCTACACTCTAACTCTAAACTGGTAACTGTTAAAAAAATTTGAAGCGTCGCCGATTGAGATCTCTATTGACCGTAGTTTGTTGCCATCCCACGGGTGTGCGCAATTTTAAACAGTAACATGTTGGGTATCTATTTACTCGGCGTGACATCATCTTTCACAATATACAAAAAAAAAAAAATGGGCTAACTTTACTGTTTAGTATTTTTTAAATGCAGTGAAATGTGATTTTTTCAAAAATTTTCAAAAAAATGGCGTTTTAAAGACCGCTGCGCAAATACCACGTTACAAAAAATATTGCAATGACCGGCATTTTATTCTCCAGAGGCTTTGCTAAAAAAATATATACAATGTTTTCTAGGAAAAAATACTGATTTTAACTTGTAAACAGAAAGTGTCCGAAATAGGGCTGGGGCTTAAGTGATTAAACTGAGTTGGAGGGAAGGTTCCCCCTTTCCTATTCCTTTCCCTGTCCTTCCCTCCCTCTCCCCCCCCCCCTTTTTTTTTATTTTTTATTTATTTTATTGTTTTGAAGGTATAATGCTATGGCGGATAATATTATTATTGCAACATTTCTGATGATATTCTTCTTTTTGTATATGTTATTATTGTTTTGTGGAAAATTATAATAAAAGAGATATTGAAGGTAAAAAAAATAGAAAATCACGCCCACCAAAAGGCCCCCATATCCATTATTTTATATCATGGTAATTAAAACTAGAATATATAGGCGGCAGTGACGGGTCCTGGTAATGATCCTATTGCTGGCACGTTGCCACAACCATCGTGGCTCGGAGGGTATTTTTAGAATTCGGCTGATTTCCTCGTTTTCTGGCCCCAATTGATTTTTGCTGCTTTTCCTCGAGTTGCTCGTTTTATCTGAGATCTTTTGCTTGATCTTAATTCAGATCACAGGTCGCGTTACCCCCCCCCCCCCATATGTGTCACATGATGCGGTTGCCAGACAAAGCCTTAGTGTATGGGGACATTAATGCCGCCATGTGACAGGCACCGCGCTCTCTTCTGCCCAGATTGTGTTAACCCCAAATGAGCGACTTTCCCCCCTCCCAGTTGTTGAAATAAAGAAAAATCACAAATCAATTGTTTGTCCAGTGTTCCGCCAGATGTCAGACCAAGGGGGCCTTTCCCTGCCTGGGACATAACCCCCCCCCCATGGAAAAATCGCTTTCCAAGGACCACAGATATAACCAGGTCACCCCCCTTCTCCCCCCACAAAGTCGCCGGCCCCGGGAGGGCTCTGGTGATCTGATCTGGTTATATCTGTGGCCCCTTGAGAGCGATTTTTCTATCCATTTGGGGGGGGGGGGGGGGGTTGTTATGTCCCAGGCAGAGAAAGGCCCCCTCAGTCTGACATTTGGCGGAACACTGGACAAACGATTGATTTGTGATTTTTCTTTATTTCAACAACTGGGAGGAGGGAAAGTCTCTAATTTGGGGTTATCACAATCTGGGCAGAAGAGAGCGCGGTGCCTGTCACAAGGTGGCATTATGTTCGATAGCATAAGGTGTGTGTATGTGTATATAATATATATATATATATATATATATATATATATATATATATAATATATATATATATTATATATAATATGTAGATAGATGTACACACTGCTCAAAAAAAACTAAAGGAACATTTTGAAAACCCATCAGATCTCGATGGGGCTGGATATCTATACTGGTATGGACAGGGCAATGTGTTAGGATCTATACTGGTATGGACTGGGTAATGTGTTAGGATCTATACTGGTATGGACAGGGCAATGTGTTAGGATCTATACTGGTATGGACTGGGTAATGTGTTAGGATCTTTACTGGTATGGACTGGGTAATGTGTTAGGATCTATACTGGTATGGACTGGGTAATGTGTTAGGATCTATACTGGTATGGACTGAGTAATGTGTTAGGAACTATACTGGTATGGACTGGGTAATGTGTTAGGATCTATACTGGTATGGACTGAGTAATGTGTTAGGATCTATACTGGTATGGACTGGGTAATGTGTTAGGATCTATACTGGTATGGACTGGGTAATGTGTTAGGATCTATACTGGTATGGACTGGGTAATGTGTTAGGATCTATACTGGTATGGACCGAGTAATGTGTTAGGAACTATACTGGTATGGACTGGGTAATGTGTTAGGATCTATACTGGTATGGACAGGGCAATGTGTTTGGATCTATACTGGTATGGACTGGGTAATGTGTTAGGATCTATACTGGTATGGACTGGGTAATGTGTTAGGATCTATACTGGTATGGACTGAGTAATGTGTTAGGAACTATACTGGTATGGACTGGGTAATGTGTTAGGATCTATACTGGTATGGACTGGGTAATGTGTTAGGATCTATACTGGTATGGACTGGGTAATGTGTTAGGAACTATACTGGTATGGACTGGGTAATGTGTTAGGATCTATACTGGTATGGACTGGGTAATGTGTTAGGATCTATACTGGTATGGACTGGGTAATGTGTTAGGATCTATACTGGTATGGACTGGGTAATGTGTTAGGATCTATGCTGGTATGGACTGGGTAATGTGTTAGGATCTATGCTGGTATGGACTGGGTAATGTGTTAGGATCTATGCTGGTATGGACTGGGTAATGTGTTAGGATCTATGCTGGCATGGACTGGGTAATGTGTTAGGATCTATACTGGCATGGACTGGGTAATGTGTTAGGATCTATACTGGTATGGACGGGGCAATGTGTTAGGATCTATACTGGTATGGACGGGGCAATGTGTTAGGATCTATACTGGTATGGACTGGGTAATGTGTTAGGATCTATACTGGTATGGACTGGGTAATGTGTTAGGATCTATACTGGTATGGACTGGGTAATGTGTTGGGATCTATACTGGTATGGACTGGGGAATGTGTTAGGATCTATACTGGTATGGACTGGGCAATGTGTTAGGAAGGAAAGGATGCCACATCCTTTGATGGAAATGAAAATTATCACCCTACAGAGGTCTGAATTCAAAGACACCCCAAAAATCAAAGTGAAAAAATGACGCAGCAGGCTAGTCCATTTTGCTGAAATCTCATTGCAGCAACTCAAAATGGTACTCAGTAGTACAAAGTGTCATTTCTTCAGTGTCACATGAAAAGATATAATAAAATATTTACAAAAATGTAAGGGGTGTACTCACTTTTGTGAGATACTGTGTGTGTGTGTGTGTGTATATATATATATATACACAGTATCTCACAAAAGTGAGTACACCCCTCACATTTTTTGTAAATATTTTATTCTATCTTTTCATGTGACAACACTGAAGAAATTTACACTTTGCTACAATGTAAAGTAGTGAGTGTACAGCTTGTATAACTGTAAATTTGCTGTCCCCTCAAAATAACTCAACACACAGCCATTAATGTCCGGTTCACACTTATGCGATGCGGGAAGGCTGCGAATTCTGGGGGTGTCAATGAAATGTTAACGACACCCCCAGTTTGATCGCATATCGCAGTGCGATCTTTACAGTTCGCACAGGATTGGATTGCACAAGTGTGAACCACTGTGCGATCAGCTCCTGATGCGGCTGAAAAAAAAGGGTCCTGTGCGTCTTTGCTGCGGGTGCAGTGCGAATTTAGCCATACAAAGTGTATGGCTGAATTCCCACCACACAGCCGATCGCATGTAAGGAAGGAGCAGTGCGCTCCGATATTACATGCGATCGCCGCAGCCGCAAGAATGTGAACCGGCACTTATGTCTAAACCGCTGGTAACAAAAGTGAGTACACCCCTAAGTAAAAAATGTCCAAATTGGGCCCAAAGTGTCAATATTTTGTGGCCACCATTATTTTCCAGCACTGCCTTAACCCTCTTGGACATGGAGTTCACCAGAGCTTCACAGGTTGCCACTGGAGTCCTCTTCCACTCCTCCATGACGACATCACAGAGGTGGAGGATGTTAGAGACCTTGCGCTCCTCCACCTTCCATTTGAGGATGCCCCACAGATGCTCAATAGGGTTTAGGTCTGGAGACATGCTTGGCCAGTCCATCACCTTTACACTCAGCTTCTTTAGCAAGGCAGTGGTGGTCTTGGAGTTGTGTTTGGGGTCGTTATGTTGGAATACTGCCCTGTGGCCCAGTCCCAGAAGGGAGGGGATCATGCTCTGCTTCAGTATGTCACAGTACATGTTGGCATTCATGGTTCCCTCAATGAACTGTAGCTCCCACGTGCCGACAGCACTCATGCAGCCCTAGACCATGACACTCCCACCACCATGCATGACTGTAGGCAAGACACACTTGTCTTTGTACTCCTCACCTGGTTGCCACCACACACTTGACACCATCTGAACCAAATAAGTTTATCTTGGTCCCATTAGACCACAGGACATGGTTCCAGTAATCCATGTCCTTAGTCTGCTTGTCTTCAGCAAACTGTTTGTGGGCTTTCTTGTGCATCATCTTTAGAAGAGGCTTCCTTCTGGGACGACAGCCATGCAGACCAATTTGATGCAGTGTGCGGCGTATGGTCTGAGCCCTGACAGACTGACCCCCCCCACCCCTTCAACCTCTGCAGCAATGCTGGCAGCACTCATACATCTATTTCCCAAAGACCACCTCTGGATATGATGCTGAGCACTCAACCTCTTTGGTCGACCATGGTGAGGCCTGTTCTGAGTGAAACCTGTCCGGTTAAACCGCTGTATGGTCTTGGCCACCATGCTGCAGCTCAGTTTCAGGGTCTTGGCAATCTTCCTATAGCCTAGGCCATCTTTATGTAGAGCAACAATTCTTTTTTCAAATCCACTAAGAGTTCTTTGCCATGAGGTGCCATGTTGAACTTCAGTGACCAGTATGAGAGAGTGAGAGCGAAAACATCAAATTTTTAACACACCTGCTACCCATTAACACCTGAGACCTTGTAACATTAACGAGTCACATGACACCGGGAACAGAAAATGGATAATTGGGCCCAATTTGAACATTGTCACTTAGGGGTGTATTCACTTTTGTTGCCAGCGGTATAGACATTATTGGCTGTGTGTTGAGTTATTTTGAGGGGACAGCAAATTTACACTGTTATACAAGCTGTACACTCACTACTTTACATTGTAGCAAAGTGTAATTTCTTCAGTGTTGTCACATGAAAAGATAGAATAAAATATTTACAAAATGTGAGGGGTGTACTCACTTTTGTGAGATACTGTGTGGTGTGTATGTGTATATATTAGGGATCCACCGATATCGTAATTTTTAATTTTTTTTACTTGACAGGTACTCTTGTGGAGGGATCTGGGGGTCTAAAAGACCTCTAAACCCCCTCCTTTGTACTTAAAACGCCAAGCTTGGCTGTTTTGAATGCTGTCATTTTTTTTAATCTGGCACCAGTACCCGGTACTTCCGGAAAGTGATGTCATGACATCACTTCCAGGTTTTTGCATGGAGACCCGATCAGAGCCGAATGTGGCTTTGATCGGGTCTTCGGCGGCCGTGCAGGCTGGTTGCCCGGGTTTCCCGCTGGGACTAGAGACCCAGGCGAGCCACGGAAGGATGTGGGAGGGGGGGACGTCCCCTCCCGCTCCTTGTAATGGACGCCGGTACCGGGGTGATGCCTCTAGCTGCAGCCATCACTCCGGTACAAGCACTTTCCAAAATATCTGCAGTATCGGTAACCTCCGGGGCCGATTCTGATATATCGGGGAAAGTGCAGCTAATCAGGCGATCTCTAGTGTGTATATGTATGTATGTATATGTGTGTATATATATATATATATGTATGTGTGTGTGTGTATATATATATATATATTTGTGTATATGTGTGTGTGTGTATATATATTAGAATTTTTTTATTTTTTTCCAAAATTGTCGGTCTTATTTTGTTATAACGCAAAAAAATGAAAAATGCAGTAATGATCAAAAAAAGCTCTATTTTGGGTAAAAAAAAGTTACCTAAATTTTATTTGGGTACAGTGTCGCACAACTGTGCAATTTTTAGTTAGGTAACGCAGTGCCGTATTGTAAAACAAAATGGCCTGGTCATGAAGGGGGGGAAATTTTCCCGGGGGTCAAGTGGTTAAAAAAGGATATCATTTGGAGGGCACTTCAGATTTTGGTGCTCTCATTGTGTTCAGCATTAAGAGCTGAGCTTGCACCCAAGCGGGAAGTGTGTATGAGATCGGGTGGCACAGTGGTGTAGTGGTTAGCACTTTCACCAAGCAGCAAGAGGGTCGCTGGTTCGAATTCCAACCACAACACTACCTGCCTGGAGTTTGCATGTCCTCCCTGTGCCTGCGTGGGTTTCCTCCCACACTCCAAAGACATGCTGATAGGTTAATTGGATCCTGTATAAAAAAAAAAAAAAATGGCCCTACTGTGTATGTATGAATGTGAGTTAGGGACCTTAGATTGTAAGCTCCTTGAGGGCAGAGACTGATGTGAATGTGTAATGTATATGTAAAGCGCTGCGTAAATTGACATCGCTATATAAGAACCTGAAATAAATAAATTGTGGCGACAGGGCGGCCTGGAGCAGCGCTATACTGTTTAACACAGGAGTACAAATGTCACCCCATAACAGGAAGCACCTGACCAAGGACCCCGATGACACGATCACTGGATGAAAGCTTCAGATGAGATGATAGTGATGGGGTTTAGATCTGCTCAGATGTATTTGGTGGAGTGCACAGAAAAGGACAGAATGCATAGTGTCACTTTTATTTTACTCCAAGCACCATAAATAATACAAAAAATAACCTCCTTGGACACAAGAAGTTTTCTTTTTAGGGATAAGTTCCTCTAAAGATTAGTATCATTCCCACAGGAAAAATGTCATCTCTGCTAAAGGAGTTGGTATGGTACACTTCACTGGCAAAGGTTAATAAATAGCAAAGAATTCTAGGGGGGTGACCTCACACGGATCATGTGACTAGTGTTGTAGAACGTTCACAAACATGATCCTATCAATTTCCCGAATGTCTGCGTTCTTCTGACGTTCCCATCAGTTGCCTCGTGGCTGCATTTGGTGGTAAAGAAAAAATCACTTTTTTTAAATCCTTTTTTTGTTTGCTGCCAGAGACCCCTCTATAGTGATTGTCTATATACATGCGTGTTACACGGAACGTAGACATGGATAGAGTCTCATCGCGTCATGTGACTTCCAGTCAATGGAACACCCATTTTTATTGGAAGATAAAGTTCCAGAAATATAGTTTACAGGCACAACAGCTGAACAGGAGCTCCGGTTTTAAACCTGACGTCATAAAAGGCTTCTATAGCAATCTTCAAAGGAGGTGGGTGTTCGAGGAAAGGTGGAACATACAAAAACATGGGTAGAAACAACAACCAAAAATTTAGGTAGAAACGGCAAAAACTGGAAGTTTTGGATTAAAAAAAAAAAAATAGGCAGCCACGGAAGTATATTTTGGGTAAACAAAGAAGCTGTAGTGATAAATTCCCATAGTTTTTTTTTTATTTTTGGATCCTTTAAACAACTTGGAAAAATGTCTTGTGTGGAATTTTCCTATATGCATGTAGATCTTTTCCTTCGGACTCTCCATAGTGTTTCAGAAAAGCTTCCCATGGTGTTTTTTATGGCTCTTGCCAGTGATCCACATTTGGTCAAACTTGACCTCTTTCGAGCCTTCAAAGTAGGCGCTCTACCTTTCAAAACGTTGGGTGTTATTGCTATCGCTTTGTACGATGCCTACAGGGCTCAAAAAGAGATTCTGTAGACCTTCCAGATAACGGGGATGATTCCTGGAAAGATCCCAACGTCTTGAGCGCGAATCAAAGCGGGAATAAGCCAGTCTGACCTGCTCTTGGTTAGCTTGTCAACTGCGTTAAAACTAAAGTCAATAGTTCCTACACCCTAATCTCATCCTCCTCCTCCTCGTCCATAAAGGAGAAGTCTCTTCCCTTTCTTGGTTTTTCCTCTGGGATTCCTGATGAACCTCTGGAAACAGAATGGTACTCTTTGGTTGGCTTAATTTTGTTGTTTCTGCTGGATGTAGGAAGGCTTCCATGCTCTGCTTTTGTTGAGGGACCTGTTGGCTTAGAAGGCATAAAATTCTGGCTGTTGGCACCATTTCCATCTGGTTTGTCGAGACCGAGACTGAGGTCAAGATCCTGCTCCCACTGATCCTTGTCCATGATGCTCAATATATCGCCCAACATGGATGGGCCCAAGTCGATATGAAACGACATGATGGACTCTGCATGTTTCATGCCATAGGTGCTTTTGGGAGCTGTCTCTGGCAAGTCTGTTAGATCTCCAAATTCTTTTTCTGCTAAAACTGGGTCTGGAATGTGTGCCGAGGTACGAGCAGATGCCCCGTTCATGTGGTGTTGCTCTTCGGGAGCCTTCTTTACTGGGCTGGAAGACAGACTCTTTGGCAACTTTCTGCTTGCGTTTTTATCTGCTTCTTTTTCAGTCAGCTGTGGCAAAGAGACGGCGTTCTTCACAAACAAGGCAGAGTCCCTGAGTGACCCTAGCATGTCCCTGCGATCGCCTCTCGTCACTGAAAGCGAGCGCTTGCTGCTGCGAAAGGTTCGGGACAATAGCCCTGGCTTGGAAGTTGATTCTTCTGGTTCTGGTTCTTGCTGATCGTCCACTTTGCTCAGAAAAGACGTGTCTCCGAAAGCGTCCCCCGCCCTGCCTATGTGCATGGTGTGCCGGAAATCCCCTAAGGGAGCGCTTATCATTTCTGCAGTGAGGTCAGCCCGGGAGCGCCTTTTGGATGCATTGGGGTTGGCTACCAGCTGCTTCAAAATCGGCATCTTGGCAGTCTATGCAAGAAATCCCTTTTTTTGCTAGTTCAGTATTCCCAGTCGATGTTTGTTTATAAAGTTAATCTTGCAAAATTTTTTCAGGCGAAACCTCTGTAGAAGTCCAAGGAAGCCAATAACTGGATATTGTTCAGCCAAGTCCACGCTAATCTCAACTATCCTTTAGAACCTGGAAAACAAAGAGAAAAATGTCAAGTTCTGAATTGGAACTTCGTACAGAGGTCTTCAAACTTTCTAAACAAAGTGCCTGTTTACTGTCCTTCAGACTTTGGGGGGGGGGGGGCTGAATTGTGACTGGTGGGGGTAGAAAATGTCCAGGGCCCAGCATCAGTGACAATAAACATGACCTCCAGCTTGTTGGTTAGTAGGAGGAATAGTGCCCCATTATTGGTATTAGTGGAAGGAATAGTGCCCCATTGTTGGTGTCGGTGGCAGGAATTATGTCCCACTGTTGGTGTTAGTGGGAGGAATAGTGCCTGATCATTGGTGTCTGTGGGAGGGGAATTGCTGGATCATTGCTGTCAGTGGAAGACATAGTGCTCCATAGTTGGTATCAGTGGGAGGAATAGTGCCCCATAGTTGGTGTCTGTGGGAGGAATAGTGCCCCATAGTTGGTGTCTGTGGGAGGAATAGTGCCCCATAGTTGGTGTCTGTGGGAGGAATAGTGCCCCATAGTTGGTGTCTGTGGGAGGAATAGTGCCCCATAGTTGAGGTCAGTGGGTGAAACAGTGCCCCATAGTTGGGGTCAGTGGGTGGAACAGTGCCCCATAGTTGGGGTCAGTGGGTGGAACAGTGCCCCATAGTTGGGGTCAGTGGGTGGAACAGTGCCCCATAGTTGGGGTCATTGGTTGGAACAGTGCCCCATAGTTGGGGTCACTGGGAGGAATGTTACCCCAATGGCCAGATAAAGGCAAGCAAAGAGCCACAGTTTGGAGACCACTAAATTCGTACGAGGAATATTAATGTACAAAGAGTCAAAATAACCAACAACTTTATTTTCTGTTGCGCTAGAAATATTTCCTGAACTTGTGAGGACACCATGGGGAGTATACCATGCCTTGAAGGCTGCCATTACAGACCTACTTCCTGGCTGTCACAGTGACCAGCTGGTTCAACATTTTTCTGAGACTCTACCCCAGAAAAAGTATGAAGACCAAAAAAGTTGGAGGTCCCAATCTGCACAATTGTTCTCAGGTAGTGTTTCAAAGTACTCATCAGGGTCAGGCCAGTTACGCTTTAAGAAGGACCAGTCAGCAATGACTGCCTTTCTGTTGGCCCTGATGGGGTTTCCTTTGTTGCAAAACGAGGCGGGTAATACCTCTTCAGCAGGCAGCAAGTCATTAATTTGCTCTGTTCAAGTGCTAAGGCGGATGAAAAATGTTCAGCATCTGACATATTTTCCAAGTGTGTCGGATGGTTGTCCCCTATGTCACGGCTGTGTTATGTGGTGTCGTAGCAGGACAGGCATCTGATGAAGGTATGTTGGAATGGTGAAGATTCTTGGCTATCCTAACTCTTGAACAGATGAACAGCGGGAAGGGAGGATATGTCGGGGGAAAGAAAATACAGGAGGGGAAGAGAAACCAGTTGCACTTCCAATGTACCCCAATAGTTGTGTTTGCTAGGCTATGATATACTCCTGACCAATGTACTCTTATTACCTTTATATACTTCTGAAGTTCTTCAGAGTCTCTTATTTTTAAAAATGAGTGTTTTTTACGTGGTGGTCCCTCGCTTGTTAAAGCGTGTTATGTTTGGTACAAGGACTGATCTACCAGCTACACTACTGCCCTCCTCTGTAAATGGGGGGGGGGGGGGGGGGGAAGAAATCGCAAGTCGCACAACTTTCAGGCTCCATACACAATAGACACTCACTCCAAAACGGCTAAAATGCTGGATAAAATATTTAGTGTTTTTTGCCAGCATTTTTTTTTAGCGTTAAGGAGTGGTAAAGTTTTGTTAAGCAGCAGTGACTGCTGGCGTACTGAATAGCTGGTTGTTAAGGAGAGGGCCGGCAAGCCGGTCGCTGCGTCCCTATCAACTGATGACTCCGCTGTCAGTGGGGGAAAAAAAAAAAAAATATATATATATATATATATATAGCATGGGTCCCCCCCCCCCCAAAATCCCCCACATCCTGCCCCCTCCTGCAATGTGAATGAGTAGGGGATACCCCTACTCATTCACCAAAAAAGCGTCAAACAGTAAGTAGAAATGCACACAGAGTTTTTGACAAGTCCTTAAAAGCTATGGGTTGCACCGCAACCGCAGTGCTGCAGGTAAGGGGTAAAACAGGCATCCAGTAGTTGACATATCTCCAACCAACCTATCGTTCAAAGAAACAAAGAGGAGAGGCGCCTCGTAGTGTAGACTGTAAGTAAAATGTATTCAAAAATAAAGAGTAAGACTCGCATAGTAGTGTTAGTTAACAAGCTTTTTAAATATTTTCATTACCCAGGGGACGTCCAGAGGATTAGGGGCTATAATGCCGGTGCTTGGGGCTATGATGCGAGTGCTGGTGCTGTATCGATGCCTGGTCACGCTGAATCCGGCCGGATTTAAGCTTGAGAAAGGAGCGCGCATTGTAAGATTCCACCTACTGTGCATGCTCTGAAACGCGTTGCGTCCTAGTGACGTCAGAGATTGTACTGCGTTCCAGCATGGGTTCCAGCCCTTGGTCTCGGCTGCTCTCCATTCCACACTGATTGCCGGCCAGATTCATAGCCCCTACTTTTCTGGATGTCCCCTGGGTAATGAGAATACCTGAAAAAGCTTGTAACCAACACTACTATGCGAGTCTTACTCTTTATTTTGGAAAACATTTTACTTAGTCTACACCTCAGAGGCGCCTCTTCTCTTTGTTTCTTTTCATGTTTTGGGGAAGCAGCTTCTACACCCCCCGCCCCCCCCCCCCCCCATTAAAGGCCAGCCCTACTTAGAGGTTGTAAACCTCAGGGTAAAAAAAAAAACCTGAAAGACAAAGGCATAATGAGCTAGTACTAGCTCATTATGAGATACTTACCTTAGACCGAAGCCCCCGCAGTGCAGCGCACTCACCGGTAGCTTGGCAGACATTTTCGGCCGTTCTGCTTCCTGGTTCGCATCCTCCGGCCATCTGATTGGCCGGATTCGCGAAGGCATGTGCGCGGGAGCTGCCGTTCACAGCACAGGGCTGTGGCTGTTCCTTCAGAGCGCATGCGCCGATGACGTCATTGGCTGCATGCAATGTAAATATCTCCTAAGCGGTGCCATTTTAGGAGATATTTACAGTACCTATAGGTAAGCCTTATTTATAGGCTTACCTATAGGTACAAGTTATTAAGGTGGGTTTACAACCTCTTTAAGTGGACTTGTTTTTTTTCTGTGGCTACAGCCATATGGACATATATATATGGACTATCTATATACATGTAATTTTTAGCCCCATCTGCGGATTTCTATGTATTAGTGCCTTACTAAACATGTTTAATTGCTGTCAGCCTATCATTTAAACTGCCCTCTGAAAAGCCATTCATCGTGGATCCTTTATAGAGGGCCGTCAATCACCAATGTGCTTTTTATTATTTATTTATTTTTTATTTCCTGTCTTATTTTCCTTTTAATTCTTGAGACAAAACAGTAAGTGAGAGGAGATATATCGGTAAAGGAAGGGAAGCCTCTTAGTTGTCACCTGAACAAGTGGCCCTATTTCAATTTTTCCCCTCTATTTTTGTTCTGGTGACCCATTGGGGAGATTTCCCCTCAATTCTGGTGTTGAGAGATAACAGGAAGTGATAGAATTCCAACAATCAGTAGAAGATCTCTCTAACCCTATCTGATAAATCAAGAAAAGTACTTCAGCCTTTTGGCTTTCACTTTGCAGCAGTGTTCCACAAATATTCATATATACCTATACATCTACACATAAGCTACATCTGGAAACACTCGAAGCACTGCAATGTTGCTGTAGCCTACTTCCACAAGAGAATGCCATGCTACTGTATCCCACTTCAGGAAGAGACTGCCATGTCAAGATAGCCTGCTATTGCAAAAGACTACCATGTTGCCATACCCTGCTCCTACAGGGGACTATCATGTTAGCAAAGGTGTTTACTAAAAGAGAATGTTTTGTTGGCAGTCTTTAGTGGAAGAGACCCATGCCACGTCGGCAAAGCCTTCCAGGGCTAGAGACTGCCACGTCGCCGTAGCCTTCCGCGGCTGGAGGCTGCCACGTCGTCGTAGCCTTCCGCGTCTGGAGGCTGCCACGTCGTCGTAGCCTTCCGCGTCTGGAGGCTGCCACGTCGTCGTAGCCTTCCGCGTCTGGAGGCTGCCACGTCGTCGTAGCCTTCCGCGTCTGGAGGCTGCCACGTCGTCGTAGCCTTCCGCGTCTGAAGGCTGCCACGTCGTTGTAGCCTTCTGCGTCTGGAGGCTCCCACGTCGTCGTAGCCTTCTGCGTCTGGAGGCTCCCACGTCCTCGTAGCCTTCTGCGTCTGGAGGCTCCCACGTCGTCGTAGCCTTCTGCGTCTGGAGGCTCCCACGTCGTCGTAGCCTTCCGCGTCTGGAGGCCGCCACGCCGGCGTAGCCTTCCGCGTCTGGAGGCTGCCATGCCGGCGTAGCCTTCCGCGTCTGGAGGCTGCCATGCCGGCGTAGCCTTCCGCGTCTGGAGGCTGCCATGCCGGCGTAGCCTTCCGCATCTGGAGGATGCCATGCCGGCGTAGCCTTCCGCGTCTGGAGGCTGCCACGTTGTCATAGCCTTCCGCGTCTGGAGGCTGCCACGTCGTCGTAGCCTTCCACGCTCTGGAGGCTGCCACGCCGGCGTAGCCTTCCGCGTCTGGAGGCTGCCATGCCGGCGTAGCCTTCCGCATCTGGAGGCTGCCACGTTGTCATAGCCTTCCGCGTCTGGAGGCTGCCACGGTGTCGTAGCCTTCCGCGTCTGGAGGCTGCCACGGTGTCGTAGCCTTCCGCGTCTGGAGGCTGCCACGGTGTCGTAGCCTTCCGCGTCTGGAGGCTGCCACGGTGTCGTAGCCTTCCGCGTCTGGAGGCTGCCACGGTGTCGTAGCCTTCCGCGTCTGGAGGCTGCCACGGTGTCGTAGCCTTCCGCGTCTGGAGGCTGCCACGGTGTCGTAGCCTTCCGCGTCTGGAGGCTGCCACGTCGTCGTAGCCTTCCGCGTCTGGAGGCTGCCACGGTGTCGTAGCCTTCCGCGTCTGGAGGCTGCCACGGTGTCGTAGCCTTCCGCGTCTGGAGGCTGCCACGGTGTCGTAGCCTTCCGCGTCTGGAGGCTGCCACGTCGTCGTAGCCTTCCGCGTCTGGAGGCTGCCATGCCGGCGTAGCCTTCCGCATCTGGAGGATGCCATGCCGGCGTAGCCTTCCGCATCTGGAGGATGCCATGCCGGCGTAGCCTTCCGCGTCTGAAGGCTGCCACGTCGTTGTAGCCTTCCGCGTCTGGAGGCTCCCACGTCGTTGTAGCCTTCTGCGTCTGGAGGCTCCCACGTCGTCGTAGCCTTCTGCGTCTGGAGGCTCCCACGTCCTCGTAGCCTTCTGCGTCTGGAGGCTCCCACGTCGTCGTAGCCTTCTGCGTCTGGAGGCCGCCACGCCGGCGTAGCCTTCCGCGTCTGGAGGCTGCCATGCCGGCGTAGCCTTCCGCATCTGGAGGATGCCATGCCGGCGTAGCCTTCCGCGTCTGGAGGCTGCCACGTTGTCATAGCCTTCCGCGTCTGGAGGCTGCCACGTTGTCATAGCCTTCCGCGTCTGGAGGCTGCCACGGTGTCGTAGTCTTCCGCGTCTGGAGGCTGCCACGTCGTCGTAGCCTTCCACGCTCTGGAGGCTGCCACGTCGTCGTAGCCTTCCGCGTCTGGAGGCTGCCACGTCGTCGTAGCCTTCCGCGTCTGGAGGCTGCCACGTCATCGTAGCCTTCCGCGTCTGGAGGCTGCCACGTCATCGTATCCTTCCGGGGCTAGAGATTGCCTTGCAACAGCATTGCAGGCATGGGTGGCTCAACAAAACAGTCTATAAATTTTTGTCAGGCAGAACGGTTCCTGTATAAGGGGGCTTCTTCAGTATTTAGACATTTTGCTCAGAGTAGCTCTGTAAATATCTCCCCATTATTGTACACGTAGAAGTCTTTTGTACTTTGCATCTACCGTCTCTGAGATAATTCCACAAGCAGATTGTCAGATCCGTCTTTTCTGCCCGGTTACCTCTGTCCTTTTGGCTTTATACTCTGTGAGCACAATTTTTGACGGCTGTCATTATTGATGCTCAAACACGTCCGTTAACTCCATCATCAGAAAGCGTTCCCTGTAGCCGGGCTCTCAGAAGGAAACCCTTGCCCTCTAAATATAGACTAAGCACTAATGGATGTGTTTATTTAATACACCGGGCTCAGCCAACAACCCGGCAAGAGAGCACGAGCAACCCAAACTCCTCTCTCTCCGCTTCATGACTTCAGTAAGGTGGAATCATGATTGGTGGGTTTATTATATGACACATTGCTGTTTGCACTGCTACATTGTTTTACAGGTAAATAAGGCGTATTGAGTAAAGCGCATCTAAAACTAAAACTTTTAGTTTTGGATGGCGTGTAGAGGGGTTGGAATCCTTGTCAACCAACTATTACTTTTGTGACCGTGGGTTCCTTTTTAATAAAAGAAGTGGGATTTGGGTTTTGTATCCCTGCAGATGCATCTCCATACATACAAGGGCCACAAGAAGACTTTGGCACCACACCATTTATTATAAGTCTAAAAACAATGTTCATTTCCCCATAATATATCCAACGCATTTCAGGGCCTATAAATGCCTCCTTCCTCAGGGCTTGAAAGCTGATAAACAGCTAGAGAACAAGGTGACATAAAAGTACTCAAGATGTGGAACATATTGGAAATGGAGAAGAGGAGCAGTTTGCAATTTCAGGTTTCAGAAACTGGTCTTGCCTTCTTTTGAGGTTTTAATTGCCGCGTCTCTTCTGAGAATATTCACTCTCTCTCCATTTGTCCTGGTGACCATTGTTACTGGAACTAGAACCAAGAGGAAATCCAAATGTTGTAACCACCAGAACTAGTTAATCTTTAAATGGGGACAACTAAGAAGACTCCCTTCCTTCAAGAGATCTCCACTCAAGTCCTGTAGTGTCTTAAAACAGGAACTAAGGAAAATCTCCCCAGTCAGTCACCAGAGCAAAAATAGAGGGGAAATCTATTTGTTCCGACGACCACTAAGAAGATTCCCTTCCTTCAGAGAGATCTCCTCTCCCTTCCTGTTGCGTCTCAAGACTGGAGTTGGATAAAAATCTCTCCCATCTCTTATCCTAGTGACTAGGCAACCAATCAGCTTCTGCCATATACATGGGCACGTGTCCATGCTGACAAAAATCCCTAACTGGATGGCATTTGTTTTGCTAAAGAACAGTGTATCATAGACCACTGCGATTTCTAAAATGTGTGTGTATATTATAATATATATATATATATATATATATATATATATATATATGTATATATATATATATGTATATATATATAGTGTATGTGTGTGTATATATGTGTATATATATATATAATATAGTGTATGTGTGTGTGTATATATATATATATATATATGTGTGTATATATATATATATATATATATATATATATATATATATATGTGTGTGTGTGTGTATGTATATATGTGTGTGTGTGTGTGTGTGTGTGTGTGTGTGTGTGTGTGTGTGTGTGTATATATATATATATATATATATATATATATATATATATATATATATATATATATATATATATATATATATATATATATACACACACACTGTATTGGGGCACCTGCCTTTACACGCACATGAAATTTAATGGCATCCCAGTCTTAGTCCGTAGGGTTCAATATTGAGTTGGCCCACCCTTTGCAGCTATAACAGCTTCAACTCTTCTGGGAAGGCCGTCCACAAGGTTTAGGAGTGTGTCTATGGGAATGTTTGACCATTCTTCCAGAAGCGCATTTGAGGTCAGGCACTGATGGTGGACGAGAAGGCATGACTCGCCGTCTCCACTCCAATTTATTCCAACGGTGTTCTATCGGGTTGAGGTCAGGACTCTGTGCAGGCCAGTCAAGTTCCTCCACCGCAAACTCGTTCATCCATGTCTTTATGGACCTTGCTTTGTGCACTGAGGCGCAGTCATGTTGGAACAGGAAGGGACCATCTCCAAACTGTTCCCACAAAGTTGGGAGCTGGAAATTGTCCAAAATATCTTAATATGTTGACGCCTTAAGAGTTCCCTTCACTGGAACTAAGGGGCCAAGCCCAGCCTATGAAAAACAACCCCACACCGTAATCCCCCCTCCACCAAATGATTTGGACCAGTGCACAAAGCAAGGTCCATAAAGACATGGATGAGTGAGTTTGGGGTGGAGAAACTTGACTGGCCTGCACAGAGTCCTGACCTCAACCCGATAGAACACCTTTGGGATAAATTGGAGCAGAGACTGTGAGCCAGGCCTTCTTGTCTAACATCAGTGTTGTATCTCAAAAAAATGACCTGGTCAGGAAGGGGGGTAAATCTTCCATAGGTCAAGTGGTTAAACAGGATTTACAATTCTGTTCCAACAGTTTTTTTGCAGTGGTTCACACAGGGGTAGGATTCCAGTTCCTTGATTTATTACATTCCCTTTAATTTTAGGTAGAATAAAATTACATTATGCATCATTGCATAAGGCAGAAGATTTTGCTGCGATAACGCTGGTCACAGCCGTCGCTGTGTGCGTCACCTGAGATTATGTTGCAATACATCGCTGTGTCATTACATCTCATCTGTCGGCAAGTCTGGATTGGTCACCTGTTAGAACATGTCATCTGTCACTACATGATAAAGCTGCAACATCTGAACACGAGTGCAATCACATCACACATTTCAATTATATTTTGGGCATATATATTGCATCATATTTGTACAAAAATTCTATTCTATGTAGTGTTGGGTTTCTATCTATATATACACTATATGGCCAGTTTTTGGACACCTGACTATAATACCTGCATGGGCTTTTTGGACATCCCATTTCAAAACCATGCCCATTACTATGGAGTTACCCCTCCTCTCATGCCCATTACTATGGCGTTACCCCTCCTCTCATGCCCATTACTATGGCGTTACCCCCTCCTCTCATGCCCATTACTATGGCGTTACCCCCTCCTCTCATGCCCAATACTATGGCGTTACTCCTCCTCTCATGCCCAATACTATGGCGTTACTCCTCCTCTCATGCCCAATACTATGGCGTTACTCCTCCTCTCATGCCCATTACTATGGCGTTACTCCTCCTCTCATGCCCAATACTATGGCGTTACTCCTCCTCTAATGCCCAATACTATGGCGTTACTCCTCTAATGCCCAATACTATGGTGTTACTCCTCCTCTCATGCCCATTACTATAGAGTTGCCCCTCCCCTCATGCCTAATCCTATGGAGTTACCCCCTCCTCTCATGCCCATTACTATGGAGTTACCCCCTCCTCTCATGCCCTTTACAATGGCGTTACCCCTCCTCTCATGCCATTACTATGGCGTTGCCCCTCCCTTCATGCCCATTAATATGGAGTTACCCCTCCCTTCATGCCCATTAATATGGAGTTACCCCTCCCTTCATGCCCATTACTATGGAGTTACCCCTCCCTTCATGCCCATTACTATAGCGCTACCCTCCTCTCATGCCTATTACTATGGAGTTGCCCCTCCCCTCATGCCATTACTATGGCGTTACCCCTCCTCTCATGCCATTACTATGGCGTTACCCCTCCTCTCATGCCATTACTATGGCGTTACCCCTCCTCTCATGCCATTACTATGGCGTTACCCCTCCTCTCATGCCATTACTATGGCGTTACCCCTCCTCTCATGCCATTACTATGGCGTTACCCCTCCCCTCATACCCATTACTATGTGGTTACCCCTCCCCTTATGCCCATTACTACGGGGTTACCACTCCTCTCATGTCCATCACTATAGAGTTGCCCCTTTCCTCATGCCCATTGCTATGAAGTTACCCCCTCCCTTCATGCCCATTATTGTGGAGTTAGCCTTCCCCTTATGACGATCAGTATGCAGTGGCCCACCGAAAAAGAGTTTTGATTGGGCTTTAATTCTATAGGTGCCTCTGCTAATTTATATAATGTTTGGGGGCTCTAAGTAATTTTATAGCAAAAAAAATACTGATATTTACTTGCAAAGAACAAATGTCAGAAAATAGCTTGATTGGCTGGCTGTACATTTCCTATGGATCACAGGAGTGCAGTTTGCTCTGCACTGCTGTGACCCGTTTTCAGCAGAGAGAGGACAGAAGTCGGTCCAGGCACTGCGTCATCACGACCACGGAGTTGGAATCTGCCAAGTGCCTGGACCGACCAGGGCCGTCTTTAGTAGTGATTGGACCCTGGGCAAATATTTTCTTGGGCCCTACCAAATGCACCTACCAATGAAACTATTTGTGGGCAGTGCGGGCTCAAGGGGCAGCTTCTTTGGGCCCAACAACAATGGCTGGGCCCAGGGCAGCTGCCCCTTTTTGACCTGTGTTAAAGACAGCCCTGGGACTGACACCCGACTCAGCCTCTCAGCGAGCCACTGAGAGCCTGAGTCGGCCACCCCTCCACAGCCCAGCGCTTCAATGAGCGAGGAGGGGGCAGAGCGGAGAGCGGTGACTGACAGTCGCAGCTCTCTGCTCATGGAGCTGTCAGAACCGAGCGATCGGCGCTGTTCGTTCACTCGGTTCTCAGCGTAGAGGCACTGGGGGACAGATGCTACATCCACCTAGGTAAGTATAAATTAAAAAAAAAAAAATAAACCCATACATCTCTTTTAAGTAGTTAAATGTTGGGTATCTATTTACTCAGCGTAACATCATTATTTATTTATTTATATTTTACAAAAAATGAGGTAAGTTTTTGTGTCTGTGTGCAAAAAAAATATAAATTAAAGTGTATTTTTATCCAAAAAATATATATTTGACCACTGTGCGGTCTGCGAACACATAAAAATTGCAACACCCATTATTTTATTCTCTGGGGCCTCTGCTAAAAAAATCTATATAATGTTTGGAGGTTCTAAGTAGTTTTCTAGCAAAAAAAATATATAGATTTTTACATATATGTGGGAAGTGTCAGAAATGGCCCAGTTGGCTAAAATGGTTAAAGTGTAGGGGTTCTTTAACCGGTTCCGGACCACCCACCGCCGATTTACTGCGGCAGGGCGGCCCTCCTGTTCGAAACGACGTAGGTCTACGTCCGTCGCGCGCCTGCAGCTAGGGGGCGCACACGCGCTCCCGCCTCCACTCGGCAGCGGGGACTCCGATGCAGGGGGTAAGCGGCTCCAATTGCCACCAGCCACCCGCAATTGCTCCCCGCTGAGAGAGGAGGACTGACAGCTATTGTAAACACAGCCGACCATCCTTCTCCCTGGAATGATCATAGAGCCTCTGTGATCCTTCTATATAGGATCACGGGTCTCTGTGATCATTTCACAAGCCACACCCCCATACAGTTAGAATCACTCCCCTAGGCTCACATTTAACCCCTTGATCGCCCCTGGTGTTAACCCCTTCCCTGCCAGTGTCAATATTACAGTAACAGTGCATATTTTTAGCACTGATTACTGTAGTAATGTCCCTGGTCCCCCCAAAAGTGTCAAAAATGTCAGGGTTCCGATCTGTCCGCCGAAATTTCGCAGTCCTGCTAAAAATCGCAGATCACCGCCATTACTAGTAAAAAAAAAAAAAAATAATAATAATAATAAATAAAAATGACATTTCCCCCTAGTTAGTAGGCGCAATAACTTTTGCGCAAACTAATCAAAATACGCTTATTGCGATTTTTAATTTTTTTTTTTTTTACCAAAAATATGTAGCAGAAAACAAATTGGCCTAAAATGTAAAAAATTTTAGATTTTTACGTTTTTTGGGAAATGTTATATATCAGAATGTGAAAGAGAGATAGATATATATAGATATAGATATAGATATAGATAGATATATATATATATATATATATATATATATATATATATATATATATATATATATATATATATATATATATATATATCTATATCTATATATTTATTTATATATATTTTTTTTTTTTTTAAAAATTAAAAATCGCTCTGGTGATCAAATACCACCAAAAGAAAGCTCTATTTGTGGGGGGGGGAAACCATACATTTAATTTGGGTACAGTGTCGTACGCAATTGTCCGTTAAAGTAACGCAGTGCCGAATCCCAAAATATGGCCTGGTCAGGAAGGGGGTAAAATCCCCCAAAAGTGTCAAAAATGTCAGTTAAGGGTCCGATCGGTCAGCCGCAATGTCGCAGTCCTGCTAAAAATTGCAGACCGCCGCCATTACTAGTAAAAAATAAAAAATAACAATATAAATTACATTTATTGCAAATTTTTTTTTTTTTTACTAAAATTATGTAGCAGAAAACAAATTGGCCTAAAATGTTTAAAGAAAAATCTATCTTAAATTTTTTTTGGGAATGTTCTATAGCAGAAAGTAAAAAATATAGTTATTTTTCAGAATTGTCGCTATTTTTTGTTTATAGCGCAAAAAATAAAAATCGCACAGGTGATTAAATACCACCAAAAGAAAGCTCTGTTTGTGGGGAAAAAAGGACATCGATTTTATATGGGTACAGCGCCGAACGACCGCGCAATTGTCCGGTAAAGTAACGCAGTGCCGAATCGCAAAATACGGCCTGGTCATTAAGGGGGAAAATCTTCGGGTCCAGAAGTGGTTAAGGTTACTGCGGTCAGCCTTCCCGGAACCTGCGATGGCTGAAGACGTACAATAATACAATGTCGGCATTCCTCAGATTCCTAGAAATAGGATTTTTTACACCTGAGCAATCGATGGCTTTTGTTTTTTTTCCATATGAAGAATTCTCTCTTCTATGGCCGGCGGGCGTTGTTATTTTGTCTGTGCGATCCCATCGAGGGTAGTCATAAAGCGGGAGACGGTGGGACTTCCCAGATGCTATGAATAGGGAGGATGTTCTGGTAGAGAGGAGCTGGCCCTGACTAACTAAGCATGTCCTTCTCCTGAGTCACAGGACACAAAATAGACCTTTATTCCGGACCGATGAGAGGAAAACCTCGCCTGGCAATGCCACGCACCCAGACGCGTCTGCTCGAACGCTGGCCACAGATTGGGGGGGATTTGGCAAAATATCCAACAAAACTTCGATACATTTCTGAGCGATAATTGCAACAATCTGCTTTATTTTTTGCGCTATAAACAAAAAAAATAGCAACAATTCTGAAAAAAAAAAAAAAAATTCACATTCTGCTATATAACCTTCCAAAAACAAATTTAAAAATCAACATTTTTTAACATTTTAGGCCAATTTGTTTTCTGCTACATATTTTTGATAAAAAAAATAAAAAAAAACGCATTAAGCGTATTTTGATTGGTTTGCACAAGTTATCGCATCTACAAACTATGGGAAAGATTTGTCATTTTTATTGTTTTTTTTTTTTTTTTTTTTTTCAACTAGTAATGGCGGCGATCTGAGATTTTTAGCAGGACTTGGACAGATCGGACCCCTAACTAACATTTGACACTTTTGGGGGGACCAGTGACATTAGTACAGTAATCAGTGCTATAAATATGCACTGTTAGGGCTCTTTCACACGGTCTGCCTCCGTAGGCGGATCCGTGCTGCTCAGCGAGGATCGATCCGCCGATCCCCGCTGAGCCGGCGGATGACAGCTCCGTCTCCGCTTGCAGTGCGGAGAGGGAGGTGTCGCAGCTCCCGCTGCTCTCTATGGGGGATCGGATGAGAGCGGACCGCCTGTCCGCTCTCATCCGATCCGATTACTGAACGGATGGAAAAATAGGGTTTTCATCCGTCCGGATTTCATGGACAGGATCGGATACAGATGGCAGCGGGTGTCAGCGGAGGTGTCTCCGCTGACATCCGCTGCCCCATAGAGCTGCATGGAGGATCCGATCAGATCCGCCTAAAAAAACTGACAGACGGATCTGATCGGATCGCCCGTGTGAAAGAGCCCTTACTGTAATAATGACACTGGCAGGGAAGGGGCTAACCCTGTGGGTGATCAAGTGGTTAAATGTGAGCCTAGGGGAGTGATTCTAACTGTGGGGGGGCGTGGCTTGTGAAATTACCATAGAGACATGTGATCCTATATAGAAGGATCACAGGCGCTCTGTGACCATTCCAGGGAGAAGAACGGGCGGCTGTGTTGACAACAGCCGACCGTCCTTCTCTCTCAGCTGGGAAATGATCGCAGGTGTCAGGGGCTAACCCTGTGGGTGATAAAGGGGTTAAATGTGAGCTTAAGGGAGTGATTCTAACTGTGGGGGGGCGTGGCTTGTGAAATGACCATAGAGACCTGTGATCCTATATAGAAGGATCACAGGAGCTCTGTGACCATTCCAGGGAGAACAGCCGACCGTCCTTCTCTCTCAGCGGGAAAACGATCGCAGGTGTCAGGCGGCAATCGGAGATTTTTAGCAGGACTTCGACAGATCGGACCCCTAACTTAACATTTTTGACACTTTTGGGGGTACCAGTGACATTACTACGGTAATCAGTGCTAAAAATATGCACTGTTACTGTAATAATGACACTGGCAGGGAAGGGGTTAACACTTTAGGTGATCAAGGGGTTAAATGTGAGCCTAGGGGAGTGATTCTAACTGTGGGGGGGGGGCGTGGCTTGTGAAATGACCATAGAGACCTGTGATCCTATATAGAAGGATCACAGGCGCTCTGTGACCATTCCAGGGAGAAGAACGGTCAGGTGTGTTTGCAACAGCCGACCATTCTTCGCTATCAGCAGGGAACAATCGCGGGTGTCAGGCGGCAATCTGAGCCACCTCAACCGTGCGTCGGAATCACCGCTGCCGCGTGCGTCGGAATCCCCGCTGCCGATGCGTGACCGACGTAGGTCTATGTCATTTCGCGCAGGAGGTAAATTGGCGATGGGCGGTCTGGAGCCAGTTGAAAAGGGGGGCGGGGAGGGGGGTGCAAAAACAAAAATTTTGCGTTTTTTAAAGTTTTGTTCAGTGTAAATAGATTGGAAATTCCAGAGAAATGTTTAAAATAACGCGTTACAATTGACCTAAACCCATTCCATTTGCAGTTGACTAAAATGCATGAGATTTTAGTTGACTAAAATGCACTGGAGATTTTATTAGACTAAAATAGGACTAAAGCTAAAACAATTCAGATGACTAAAATATGACTAAAACTAAATCGAAATTTGCTGCCAAAATTAACACTGCCCATCAGAAGACAATGCAGTCTTCGCTGTGGTCGGAGAGTGAAAAAACAACCCATTGCATATTTCCATACTCCGTCCCATGGAGGACCGAGGGGAAAAATATTTTTTAGCAATCCCTGGAGCACGGGCCGCAGCGCAGCGTTGTTATTTGAAGGCCCGCGTCCACGCCAGATCTATTTCTGGCCATGCAAAAAAAAAAGTGAACAAGGTTTATTTTTTTTTCTTGGCATAAATTGAGAAGGCTCGAATAATCCGACCGTGTGTCCTTGAAAGGCCTAGACTTAAAGTAAAAGCACAAGCGGCTTCTGTTCTCTTTACAGTACTCCAATGTGTACCCCTCCCCCGCCCACCTCGCTCATATACTAACATTACACGTCACGGCCAAACACTCTATACGGAGCTGCGTCAATGTTTTTGGTCCCCTGACTGAGCGCCATCAAAGGGGTCTTTCATGCTCTGGGCTACTCGAGCAAACCACTGACACCGCGGACTACCTCGTCATAATGACAGACCAGCGTCCTTTGTGCCAGACAAGAGGCGTCTATGTAACGCACATACTTATAGATGGGATATTGAAGCTGAATTCCGGGGAACAGAAAAAAAACTAGGCTTGCAGTGTGGTTACCCTGCACTGCAAGGGTTAAGTGCTCCTTTTTGCCTAGGGTAGGGGGTCTCCAAAATGTATGAACAAAGTGCCAGTTTACTGATCTTCAGACTTTAGGGGGGCCAGTAGTGGGAGTAAACCATGCCCCATCATTGGTGTCAGTGGGAGGAATAGTGCCCCATCATTGGTGTCAGTGGGAGGAATAGTGCCCCATCATTGGTGTCAGTGGGAGGAATAGTGCCCCATCATTGGTGTCAGTGGGAGGAATAGTGCCCCATCATTGGTGTCAGTAGGAGGAATAGTGCCCCATCATTGGTGTCAGTGGGAGGAATAGTGCCACATCATTGGTATCAGTGGGAGGAATAGTGCCCCATCATTGGTGTCAGTGGGAGGTATAGTGCCTCATCATTGGTGTCCTTGGGAGGAATAGTGCCCCATTATTGGTGTCAGTGGGAGGAATAGTGCCCCATCATTGGTGTCAGTGGGAGCAATAGTGCCCCATCATTGGTGTCAGTGGGAGGAATAGCGCCCCGTTATTGGTGTCAGTGGAAGGAATAGTGCCCCGTTATTGGTGTTAGTGGAAGGAATAGTATCCTATCATTGGTGTCAGTGGGAGGAATAGTGCCCCATCATTGGTGTCAGTGGGAGGAATAGTGCCCCATCATTGGTGTCAGTGGGAGCAATAGTGCCCCATTATTGGTGTCAGTGGGAGGAATAGTGCCCCATCATTGGTGTCAGTGGGAGGAATAGTGCCCCATCATTGGTGTCAGTGGGAGCAATAGTGCCCCATCATTGGTGTCAGTGGGAGGAATAGCGCCCCGTTATTGGTGTCAGTGGAAGGAATAGTATCCTATCATTGGTGTCAGTGGGAGGAATAGTGCCCCATCATTGGTGTCAGTGGGAGGAATAGTGCCCCGTTATTGGTGTCAGTGGAAGGAATAGTATCCTATCATTGGTGTCAGTGGGAGGAATAGTGCCCCATCATTGGTGTCAGTGGCAGGAATAGTGCCCCATCATTGGTGTCAGTGGGAGGAATAGCGCCCCATTATTGGTGTCAGTGGAAGGAATAGTGCCCCGTTATTGGTGTTAGTGGTAGGAATAGTATCCTATCATTGGTGTCAGTAGGAGGAATAGTACCCCACTGTTGCTGATGGCAGGGGGAATAATGCCCCATGGGCCAGGTAAAAGCAAGCAAAGGGCCGCATCTGGCCCCCAGGCCACAGTTTAATGGCCGCTGGTTAGGGTATCAGGAAAAACGGCTGTTGCCTAACTTACCCCCACACAGCTTCACTCTGAGGTTGTGGGTGGGTTTTCGCTGTCCTCACTTGCAGTGCAGGACTCTTGGTCCTGCATTGTATTTGGTGACACATGACAGCTGCGACTGCCAGCTGGAGCACCGAAAAGCGGCTTCAGGGGAACGGTTGCATGAAAAAGAGAAACCTGCGAGAACGAAGGATGGGTAAATTATTTTTCCTGGTACCATGTGGATGGGGGGTACTTGATTTAAAGGTATTGTCTTGCAAAAAAGTATTTTTTTTCCTACAATTTGTAGACAAACTGTAGGAAAATAAATCCTTTTTTTTATCACTTTGATTTCATTTTTGTTTTTTTAATTTGGTTTTGAAGATAAAATGTGTCCTGTTTAAATTTACACTGGTATTTACAAATGAATTAAGGTGTTTCCCCCCCCCCCCCCCTTTTATTTCTACAAGTGACACTAAAATAAATGAACAAAACAAAAACTGAATGGTTAAAAGACCTGCCGAAAAAAAAAGGGGTTATTTTAAAATGAATTAGGGTAAACCTAGGTTTAGTAGGGTTAAGGGTGAATAGTGAATGATGGGGAGGGATGTACTGTGAGCAGAGGGTGAATGGTGGATGATGGGGAGGGATGTACTGTGAGCAGAGGGTGAATGGTGGATGATGGGGAGGGATGTACTGTGAGTGGAGGGTGAATGGTGGATGATGGGAAGGGATGTACTGTGAATGGTGGATGATGGGGAGGGATGTACTGTGACTGGAGGGTGAATGGTAGATGATGGGGAGGGATGTACTGTGAGTGGAGGGTGAATGCTGGATGATGGGAAGGGATGTACTGTGAGTGGAGGGTGAATGGTGGATGATGGGAAGGGATGTACTGTGAATGGTGGATGATGGGGAGGGATGTACTGTGAGCGGAGGGTGAATGGTGGATGATGGGGAGGGATGTACTGTGAGCGGAGGGTGAATGCTGGATGATGGGGAGGGATGTACTGTGAGTGGAGGGTGAATGGTGGATGATGGGGAGGGATGTACTGTGAGCAGAGGGTGAATGGTGGATGATGGGGAGGGATGTACTGTGAGTGGAGGGTGAATGGTGGATGATGGGGAGGGATGTACTGTGAGTGGAGGGTGAATGGTGGATGATGGGGAGGGATGTACTGTGAGTGGAGGGTGAATGGTGGATGATGGGGAGGGATGTACTGTGAGCGGAGGGTGAATGGTGGATGATGGGAAGGGATGTACTGTGAGCGGAGGGTGAATGGTGGATGATGGGGAGGGATGTACTGTGAGTGGAGGGTGAATGGTGGATGATGGGGAGGGATGTACTGTGAGTGAAGGGTGAATGGTGGATGATGGGGAGGGATGTACTGTGAGAGGAGGGTGAATGGTAGGATGATGGGGAGGGATGTACTGTGAGCAGAGGGTGAATGGTAGGATGATGGGGAGGGATGTACTGTGAGCAGAGGGTGAATGGTGGATGATGGGGAGGGATGTACTGTGAGTGGAGGGTGAATGGTGGATGATGGGGAGGGATGTACTGTGAGCAGAGGGTGAATGGTGGATGATGGGGAGGGATGTACTGTGAGTGGAGGGTGAATGGTGGATGATGGGGAGGGATGTACTGTGAGTGGAGGGTGAATGGTGGATGATGGGGAGGGATGTACTGTGAGCGGAGGGTGAATGGTGGATGATGGGAAGGGATGTACTGTGAGTGAAGGGTGAATGGTAGATGATGGGGAGGGATGTACTGTGAGAGGAGGGTGAATGGTAGATGATGGGGAGGGATGTACTGTGAGCGGAGGGTGAATGGTGGATGATGGGGAGGGATGTACTGTGAGTGGAAGGTGAATGGTGGATGATGGGGGAGGGATGTACTGTGAGCGGAGGGTGAATGGTGGATGATGGGGAGGGATGTACTGTGAGTGGAGGGTGAATGGTGGATGATGGGGAGGGATGTACTGTGAGTGAAGGGTGAATGGTGGATGATGGGGAGGGATGTACTGTGAGTGGAGGGTGAATGGTGGATGATGGGGAGGGATGTACTGTGAGCGGAGGGTGAATGGTAGATGATGGGGAGGGATGTACTGTGAGCGGAGGGTGAATGGTGGATGATGGGGAGGGATGTACTGTGAGCGGAGGGTGAATGATAATGGGTAGGGATGTACTGTGAGTGGAGGGTGAATGGTGGATGATGGGAAGGGATGTACTGTGAGTTGAAGGTGAATGGTGGATGATGGGGAGGGATGTACTGTGAGTGAAGGGTGAATGGTGGATGATGGGGAGGGATGTACTGTGAGTGAAGGGTGAATGGTGAATGATGGGGAGGGATGTACGGTGAGCGGAGGGTGAATGGTGGATGATGGGGACTGATGTACTGTGAGCGGAGGGTGAATGGTGGATGATGGGGAGGGTTGTACTGTGAGTTGAAGGTGAATGGTGGATGATGGGGAGGGATGTACTGTGAGTGAAGGGTGAATGGTGGATGATGGGGAGGGATGTACTGTGAGTGAAGGGTGAATGGTTGATGATGGGGAGGAATGTACTGTGAGCGGAGGATGAATGGTAGATGATTGGGAACGATGTACTGAGAACTTGTCCACTTTAAGATTAATATATTACGAGTAATAAAAAAAAAAAATGAGTGTTGATTCATGCTGCAAGAGGCGTGAAGTCTCCGGCGTTCTGGCACACAGGTGACCTCATGCCAAATGTATGTAGGAGGCGGGTGGGGTTGGATGCCTGTCATGTGCTGCATTTTAGCTGCAGCCCGTAGGAATTGTTTACATTCTGCCAGAGGACCCGGGCTCAAACGGATCTTCATGGTGGTGAACACTGGGCCTCTTAATTTTTTCTTTTTTTGCACTTTTTACCGTTTATATTTTTTTTATTTTGGTGATTTTCTTTTTACTTCTTAGAATACTAAACTGATCAGAAGAAGTCCTAACAGCCTGTGTCATAGGGTGACAACACAGGAGCACCACTGGGAGATGGGGAAAGAGCGTTGTCACCTTAAAAACAGGAAGTGTTTAAACAAATACATTGATAGCTGAATCACAGGGGCAGATTTACAAGGACTGAACACGACTTTTAAAATAGCCCTAACCTATTAAAGCGTACGTAAGATTTTAATGATATGGTTTACATGTACTACATGATAAAGGATCCCCAGAGCACTGTGGGTTTACTGAAGAGATCACACAGGAGTAACAGCCTGCTTTGTGGCTGGCTTTGTGTATTTGAAACTTCAAACTGAGCCATTCGATAAGAGTCACTGGGGATGAGTCTTTTAGGTCTGAGTGTTAATCAGGGCTTGACAAATTTGATTTGAATCTAGGAGCCGGCTAAGAGTAAAGGCCCGTACACATGTACCGATTGTCGGCCGTAAATATTCGGCCGACGACCGATCGGCCGATTGTAGGCTTGTTAGTATGATGCTTCCGACAGCCGACAGCGCATTTTCGGCCGAACAGAATCTGTCGTGCAAGCATTAAAATTTTTGTTGGCCAACACCAGAACGGCCAATTGTTCGCCAGTCAGTACAGATTTCGGCTGACAGACAGCAGATTTGCAAGACTGGGCATGCTCCGAAAAGAAAAAACACAGGGAAAGTGAACCATCACATGACATTAGAGCTGCACGATTAATCGTATGAAAATCGCGATCTCGATTCACCCCTCCTGACGATCTAACCCTGAAATATGCTCGATTCTTTGCATAGCTGCATAGCAGAGAGAACAGCTGTGGAAAAAAAAAAAAAAAGCCTCCCAGCAAACGGCTATCAGCAAAGTCTCCCAGTAACTATAAACAAAAATGATTACATTGTATCTTTTCCTTCCCTCTGCCAGGGAGAAAGGAAGTTTAACCTCTTAAAGACTGGATCTTTTTCTGACATTTGTTGCTTGCAAGTTAAAATCATTTTTTTTTGCTAGAAAAGTACTTAGAACCCCCAAACATTTTATATATCTTTTTTAGCAGAGACCCTACAGAATAAAATGGTGATTGTTGTAATATTTTATGTCACACTGTATTTGCGCAGCAGTCTTTCAAACGCAATTAATAGACTTTAATGAATAAAAAAAAAACGTAACAGTAAAGTTATCCCAATTTTTTTTTGTTACAGAGAATCGTGAGAGAATCGTGATCTTTATTCCAAGCTAAAAAATCGTGATTCTCATTTTGGCCAGAATCGTGCAGCTCTACATGACATCACTTCTGCAGTCGGCTGTTGTTGGCCGACAAAATTTGTGTGCAGTCTTTTGCAGTTTTCAACAGACACGACAGCCCTCGGACAAAAGACGGCTGAACGTTCGGCCGACGATCGGTACGTGTGTACGGGGCTTAACAGCCTGCTTTGTGGTTGGCTTTGTCTATTTGAAACCTCAAACTGAGCCATTTGATAAGAGTCACTGGGGATGAGTCTTTTAGGTCTGAGTGTTAATCAGGGCTTGACAAATTTGATTTCAGCTAAAAGAGTTTTTTTTTTTTTGTTTTTGTTTTTTTTAACAAAGCTTACAGGTGGAAAATGTAACCTGCTTATGAGGGTGAACGTATCCTTTAACCCTTTTGCTGCCAGAGCCGTTTTTGCTTTTTTTTTTTTTTTTTTTTTTGCACAATTAAAAAATAATTTTAGGCCTGAAGATTACATAAACCTCCCAAACATTATATATTTTCTACATGCAGACACCCTAGAGAATACAATAGTGGTAGTTCAAATTTTTTATATCACACAATATTACCGCAAAGGTCTAGGAAGCAGAAAAATTCAGTAAAAAAAAAACCTTTAAAAGTACATTTTAGCAATAAATTACCCAATCGTTTGGGTAAAATATAAAAGCTTGAGGTTGCACCAAGTAAATAGATACCCAACATGTCAAACCTTAAACATATCAGTCCCCTATATTCTTCATAGACTACTTTTTTTAAAAGCCCATCGTGTGAATTTACATTTGTACGTGTGTATATGTTTGGGTGGGGTGCATCAATTTTTATTTTATTTTTTTTTGGGGGGGGGGGGGTTTATGTGCTTGGGTGTAACTTTTTTAAATTTTTCACAATTCCATTTTTTTTTTTTTTTTTATTTATTTATTTATTTATTTATTTATTTTTTTAACTATTTTTTTTCCTCTTCTATCACATAGGGACTCTTTGTTCCCTATGTGATGATTTTCTTTTGGTGACAGGTTTCTCTTCTGGGTCCACTAGAAGGGGAGGAGAGTACTTGTGTGCAGGGCCGGGACAAGGGGTGGGCAGGAGGGGAGGCTGCCCTGGGCACAATCATTTATTGCAGGGATGGGGGCACCCTGAACCTAACCCTAAGGGAAGGGGGGACGCAATTTGGGATCTTTTGCCCTGGGCGCTGGATGGCCTTGTCGCGGCACTGCTTGTGTGTCTACTCTCATCCCCCCCCCCCCCACACACCTGGCAACACCCGCTATGCCGGTCCTGGGCCCGCAGATGTGGGCAAGTGGAGCCTGGGATATATAGCAGGGAGGCACGCATTGGGTGTGGGGGACATTCAGGGAGCAGCCCAGGTGCCAAGTCCAAACTTCTGGTCGCAATGGCGACCTGGGGTTTGTCAAGCCCTGGTGTAAACAGTAGCTTGAGCTATGGAGCACTGTGAACAGGCTTTTTACAACCGACTGCTAAGCAATCTTTAAAAGATATGTGTAAAGAAGTGTAAATGTGTAAAGAACAAAGCTGAAAATTATTATTTTTTTGCCATACAGTCCCTGTAACGTCATGTATAGCGCTAATCAGAGCCAGCTGCATCTCATGCTTGCGGGGAATCCCGTCCGGGTTGAGGCTGAGAGGACATCCTATCTCTTTTAATGACTTTATATGGCAATCTGTGATTCATGCATGATGATTCAGTCTGGCTGGTATTACAGAGGTTTGTTTTTATTTATCTCATTCAATTCGCGGTATAATAGAGCGAGGGCAGACCACGCCCCTCTAAGGGCCACTGTGTGCTGGCATCTGCTGCACATGCAAAGCCCTAACTGATTCGATTTTACAGCTGGGAGGATCTCTAGGAGGCACTAAATACTTTGCATACAGGACTTCCATTTAAAGGCAAACCCTGGTTTTGCAATAAATAAAAAAAAAAAAAAAAAAAAAAAAAAGAAAAAGATTTTAATTAAACTGACAATGCTATATCAGTACTTGTAGTAAGAATTCTTACTTAAAAGAAAAGAAAAACAAAAATAGTGTATAGCAGCCGTGGGGGGCAATTATTACAAAACTACAACAATCCATGTGTTCCCTCGCAGGATTATAATAAAAGCATATTCAAATTTATACAAGAACACAAAATGAGAAAAAGTTTATAAAAAAAAAAGGGATTTGAACTAAGCCTGTTCTATCGGGCCCTATAACAAAATAATTATAAAAAATAATAATAGTTCCCATGTCCCTCCAATTTCCTCTAGTGTTAAAGGTTACTAAAAACTTTGACAGCAATCATATTTTGTATACATTATATCCAAATAAGTTACATTGTATCCAAATATTAACAAAACAAAAAAAAAAGTTTTTTTTTATTTTGCTAAAGTTTGGGTCCTGTCATTTTTGCCTAGGCGAAAGTGACATACCTAGACCCCGCGCATGCGCAGTAACGCGGCAGGTCACTCCTGGATCCGTTAGGGCGTTCCTACACATACGTACAGTCCTGCAAACTGCTTCCTTGGATTTCTATTAGTGATCGACCGATCTATATTTTTTTATTGCCGATACCGATATTTTGGTCATCGCATATTGGTATCAGCATATTGGTATCAGCCGGCATTTTCGGACATTTAAAAAAAAAATGTTTATTTATATATTTTTATGTGTGTATATGTGTATATGTATATATATATGTATGTGTATATATTATTATTTATTTTTTTACAGGTACTCTTGTGGAGGGATCTGGGGGACTAAAAGACCCCAAACCCCTCCTCTGCACTTAAAAGCGTTCAAAACGCCAAGTTTGGCTGTTTTGAATGCTGTCATTTTTTTTAATTTGGTGCCGAGTACCCGGAAGTGATGTCATGACATCGCTTCCGGGTTTTTACATGGAGACCCGATCAGAGCAGAATGCGGCTTTGATCGGTTCTTCGGCGGCCGTGCAGGTGGGATGCCTGGGTCTCCCAGTGGGACGGGAGACCCTGGCGAGCCGCGGAAAGTGGCGGGATGGGGGGGGCGTCCCCCCCCTGCTCCTTGTAATGAAAGCCGAGCGGCTTCTCAGCCACATTGGTTGTCATTACAAGACAGCCGACCGTCAGCTATGGACGCCGGTACCGGGGTGATGCCTCTAGCTGCAGGCATCACTCCGGTACAAGCACTTTCCCGAAATATCGGCAATATCGGTAAACTCAGGGGCAGATTCGGGTTTATATCGGGGGAAGTGCAGATCGACCCTCGATATATTGGCTTTGCCGATAATCGGTCGATGCCTAATTTCTATATAACTCCTCTCCAGGAGGAAGCTCATCGGATTGCAAAGTGGCACAGGGGCCTCTACTAGTTTACAAGCAGGGTACCCCGGGGTGTGTCTGTGTGCCATAGGTGTGCGCAGCTTATTGCATTAGGGTGTTCACCCCAAAGCTCAAAGGCAGAGGATGATGTCAGTAGTTTTTTTTTATTCTTTTTTATCATTTTATTTTTTACAATAGTATGTTTTTTTTATATATTTTTTTTACAATATTTTAAAGAGCCCCTCTGGGGGGCTTTGGTGAACTATCAGGGGTCTAAACAGACCCCTGATAGAGGGACAGAGGAAAGCCAGCAGCGCTGCAGGGGGAATTTGCGCTGCATGGGGTGATAAGGGTGTGCCCAGTCACACCCCATGTGCTGCATGCCTATGGTCTGTGCATTCACAAGGAGTCCAGCGTAATCGCAGACATGCTGCTGGGATCTACCGGGTCCCAAAGACCAGTGGCCTGTCTGTGCATGTGTCAGATAATAATCCAAGATGGCGGCACCTACAGGCAAGACAACGCTGGACTCCATGAACTAGTAAGTTTGTTTTATCTTACATTTTTACAGGGACAAATTTTAGGGGAAAAGTATTTTAGATTGCAAGGGTGGAGTTCCTTTATAAGTAACCAGACAGCTGTGTGCCCAGGCGGGCGTCTGGGTTCCATAGCAGTGGTATGTTTTGCATGCATAATCTGGAATAGAAGCAGCGCTGAAGCAATGACTAGGTGAGTGGGCGGGGTCAGTGCTGGAAACCAACACTTATAGCAGAAAGTAAAAAAAAAAAAAAAAATGTTTTTTTATTTATAACCCAAAACATAAAAACCGCAGAGGTGATCAAATGCCACCAAAAGAAAGCTCTATTTGTGGGGGAAAATTACATAATGACATTCATTTGGGTACAGTATTGCATGACTGCGCAATTGTCAGTTAAAATAAAGCAGTGCCGAATCGCAAAAAAAAAGGGCCTGATTTTATGAAGAGCGGTAAATATTCCAGAGGTCAAATAGTTAATATAATAAAATATTTTGCCTTTTAACCACTTCAGCCACAGAAGGTTTTACCCCTTTAATGATCAGGCCCTTTTTTGTGATTTGACACTGCGTTACTTTAACTGATGATTGCGCGGTCGTTGGATGCTGTACCAAAATAAAATAGATTTTTCTTTTCTCCCCACAAATAGCGCTTTATTTGCTGGTATTTGATCACCTGTGCGATTTTTTTTTTTTTTTTTTTGCGCTATAAACAAAAAAAAGAGCGACAATTTTGAAAAAAAAAAAAAAAAAACAACAAATATTTTTTACTTTCTGTAATAAAACACATCCAATAAAATTAAAAAAAAAAAAGTTAATTTCTTTATCAGTTTAGGCCAATTTATATTCTGCCACGTATTTTTGATAAAAGAAAATCCCAAAACGCGTATATTGATTGGCCTGCATAAAAGTTATAGCATTTACAAACTATGGGATAACTTTATGGACTTTTTTATTTATTTTATTAATAATGGTGGCGATCAGCGATTTTTTTTATTTTTTTATTTTTTTTGCAGGACTGCGACATTGCAGCTGGCCAATATGACACTATAAGTGACACTTTTAGGAGACCAGTGACACCAATACAGTGATCATTGTTAAATAATATGCACTGTCACTGTACTAATGACACTGGTAGGGGAAGGGTTAACATCAGGGGCGATCAGAAGGGTTAAGTGTGCTCCTAAGGAGTGCTTTCTAACTGTAGGGGGAGTGGACTGACTGCAGGAAGAGAGATCTGTGTTGCTGATTAGTAGGAACACAACATCTCTCTCTTCCTGCCTGACAGAACAGCGGTCTTGTTTACATAGGCAGACCGCCGTTCTGTCATTCTCCTGCACAATCACGGCTGTCCGGCGGCCGCCCGCTGATTAGCTCCCACTGTGTCTAATCACAGCGGGAGCGCAGGGCTCGTGTGCGCCCCCTAGAGCCCTTCAACAAAACCACGTATAGGTATGTGATTTTGCGCTTAAGGGCCGCCCTGCTGTAGTAAATGTAATGAAGTGCTTAATATAATAGTAATATTTTGCCTTTTTAATATTGATGCTGTGGGCAATTTATGCCACTTATTTTTGCAAATTTAAAGGAAATTTAGCCGTTTCATGTTTTATTTTAATCCTTTCTACAGTTTTCAAAAATGTTTTATTTTTTGGTAGGCAGGGTGCAAGTAGCTGGTCTTGCCTAGGTCGCAAAAGTCTAGCAACCGGCCCTGTATATGCCCCCTATATAACTTCACATTCCATGCTCCAGCTCAGCAAACGGGTACCCCCCCACTGAAGCCTGATCTCAACTTTCAGCTCATGTGCAGTAACATAACAATGAATTTTAAGTCTTTTTTTTTTTTTGTTTTTTTTTTTTGTTTTTGTTTTTTTAGCTCAATTTAAAGGATTTTTTTTTGAGGAAGTAAAAGTGAACTGAATATTTTTCATGTTGCCAAAGTTGAGAGAGTCCCTTTAAATATTTCCCTCCAGCAGCGGGGAATATCCTTTACCGGGACAGTGAGTCACTGCAGGGATGGCGTCACACGGACAGCTCATTCACTGAAAGTCCCTTGAGCAGGGAGGAACCGTCACAAAGAGAAAATTCAAAGTTCTAAGAACTTCCAAAAAAACAAATCTAATATGGGAAATGCGCTTTTCACACCAAATGTCCCTCTAAACAGGATACAGAACAAAGCTGGCCTTATATATATAGGGGGGGCTCTTTGTTTGATGCATGGCACACGCGGCAATCAAACCCGCTTCTTATTGGTGCGAATGCATCAAACTGTTTAGTGCTGAATTCTGATTGCTTGCTATCTAATCAGGTCTGTAGCACAGTGGGCTGCATGCTAAGTGACAGCGGCCCTGGTGGGCTGTAACCCCTGGAACAGGCCGCCAGCGACAGCCATGTGTCCAGCACGAAGTCTAGGAGCGAACTCAATCAACTCCCACACTTCTACTTCAGCTACCGAGCGCTCTATCGCAGAGGTTCTCCAACGTCAGGCCACGGCCTTCCTCCCCCTGGGTCTTCAGCCAGCTGCAGATCTCCTAATGCCCCCCACAACCCAACCCCTTCCCTCAACATTCCACGGTGCCCCAAAGCCCCTTGAGAGCCCTCAGACCTCCGTGGTGCCATCTAGTTTGCTGCAGAGCCTCCAGCCCCCCAATCTTCAACAGTGTCCTACAGTACCCTTCAATCTCCCACAGTGCCCATGCAAAGCCCGCAGCCTCTTGGAGACACCCCCAGCCCACTCCAGAGAACTTAGCCCCTACAGTTGCCCCCAGCTACTTCCAGAAAGCTTATCCTCCTATAAGGCCACCAGACTCCAGGATTGCCTTTGCCCAGGGCATGGCCTCCCAACCCCTGGGTCTCCAGCCAGCTGCAGATCCCCTTACCTCCCACAAGCAAACCCCCCATAGTGGCCCACAGTGCCCCTCCACATCCCACAGTGCCCCAAGGCCCCCTGAGAACCCTCAGCCGCCTTCAGTGTCTTCTAGCTTGCTGCAGAGCTTCCAGCCCCCCATAGTGCCCCCAACCTCCAGTAGTGTCCCACGGTGCCCTCTAGTCTCCCACAGAGCCACCCAGCCTACCATTGTGACCTGCAGTGCCCCTCAAGTTTTTACAGGGCCCCTTGCAGTGCCATCTAGTTTGCTGCAGAGCTTCCAGCCCCACCATAGTGCTCCTAACCCCCAATAGTGTCCTATAGTACCCCTGCAAAGCCCATAGCTTCCTGGAGAGACCCCCTCCCCATTCCAGAAAACCCCAGCTACCTCCAGAAAGCTCATCCCCCTTTCAAGGCCACCAGACTCCGGAACCCCTTTCCTAGGCCACAATCTCCCAACCCCTGGGAGTCCAGCCAGCTGCAGATCCTCATTACATTCCACAACCAAATCTCCCATAGTGGCCCGCAGTGCCCCTCAACATCCAACAGTGCCCTCTGGTAGCCCTCAACATCTCAGTGCCCCAAGGCCCCCTGAATGCCTTCAGTGTTATTTAGCTTGAAGCAAAGCCCCAGCCCCCTCCATAGTGCTCCCAACCTCCAACATTGTTCTCCAGTGCCCTCTAGTCTACCACAGTGCCATCCAACCTACCATTGTGTCCAGCAGTTCCGCTCAAGCCCCCACAATGCCCCAAGGCCCCCTGAATGCCCTCAGCCCCCTGCAATGCCATTTAGCTTGCTGCAGAGCCTCCAGCCCCCCATTGTGCCCCCAACTTCCAATAATGTCCAACTGCAAAGCCCATAGCTTCCTGGAGTGACCTCCCCAGCCCATTCCAGATATCCAGAGCCCCCATAGTTTACCCCCCCCCCCAACAGTGACACCCAGCCCCATCCACAGCCTTCTAGCATTACAGTACATATTTTGTATTCCCAGGGCTTTTTTTCTCAGAAGTAGGTGCAGGAACTCCTCCCTTCTGAGTCACCCCTTGACTCTGTCCCCTACCCTACCTCCGAGCATTGTTCCTAGGTTTCACCTCTTACCCACCTCCCAGTACCACCCCTTTTAGAGCATTAACGATAATAAGAAAGGCAATATAATAGATCTAGAAACGGTGGACACCGCAGCGACAATAGAGCCATCCCTGCAACAATGGACTTCCAACATCCAGCATCAATAGATTCTCCAGCAGCATTAGACCCATCCCTCAACATTAGATCCCTTCCAGCAATGATTGATTCCCAGCAACATGATACCCCACCAGCGACAACAGACTTCCCCAGCAACAATAGACCCTCTGCGCAAATAGATCCCCTCCAGCAGCTAATAGATCCCCTCCAGCAACACTAGATTCCCCAGTAGCCAACATCAATAGACCCTCCAGCAGCCAGCAACCTAGACCCTTTCCTCAACAATAAATCCCTCTCAGCAACAACTGACCCACCAGCAACATAGGACCCACCTCGGCAACAATAAATTCCCCATGAGCAACAGAAGACCTCCCCAGGAACAATAGACCCCCATCCTCTGCAAAAATAGATCCCCTCCAGGAACAATAGATTCCCTATTAGCCAGCATCAACAGACCCTCCAGCACACCCCAGCACCCCTCGCCATTACATACATTCAGTTCTGGAGGTGCCGGAACTGCGTTCCCCCATGTTCCCGCTGAAAAAAAGCCCTGAGTATTCCCATCATTTTATTGTAGGAGTATAAACTTTTTTATTTTTTTTATTTCCTGTTGCCGAAAAGCAGGTTTTTGGAAAAATTTACCGGGCCCCAGTCTCAATATGGTTGAGGACCATGGCACTACAGGAGTGAGGGTGGCAATGTGGAGGCTCGAGCAAAGATGATGCCTGCCTGCCTCTCCCTGGCAGCAATAGATCCCCATTAGAAGTGATCTGTTGCTGCAAAGCTACATTAGAAGCTAGATCAGGACTCCGTTGGCTAAGTCCAGCCCCTCCCACCTTGAAGAGAAAAAAAATCAAAAAAAAAAAAACGATATTAATTTATTTATTATGAGGTCACACACAGTGTTGGATTTTCTGGGTAATATCGGTATTTACTGTGTAAGCAAGCAAACCAGGGCATGCAAAATATAAGCACTTTGGCTTTAACCACTTGCCGGCGGCCGCAAGTACATATACTGCGGCAGTCAGCCCCTCACAGGCAAAGTGACGTATGGATACGTCAGTAGCCTGTGAGGCTCTGGGGAGCAAGCGCGCGCCGCCAGAGGCGCGCGGTCACGGACCCCCCCACCGCGCGTGTGACCGGCGGACCCGATGTCCGCCAGGCACTTGCAATCGTCCGTTAGAGCGGGAGAAAGGCAGGCGGCTGATGTAAACAAGCCGCCTGTCATTCTCCCCTGTGTATGAACAGTGATCATACGGTTCTACTATGTAGGACCGTTGATCACTGTTCCTACACATAAAGCCACAGCCAATCACAGTTAGAATCACGCCCCTAGGGACACACACAACCACTCCCTCTGAAAAAAAGTTAACCCCTTCCCTGCCAGTGTCATTCTACAGTAACAGTGCATATGTACAGCACTGATTACTGTAGAAATGTCACTGGTACCCCCAAAAGTGTCAAAAATGTCAGTCAAGGGTCCGATCTGTCCCCCGCAATGTCGCAGTCCCGCAAAAAAAAAAAATCGCAGATCGCCGCCATCACACCTTAAACAGCAAAAATATTTCCCTTTGTTAGTAAACGCAATAACTTTTGCGCAAACCAATCAAAATACGCTTTTTGCGATATTTTTGGTAAAAAAAAAAAGGTAGCATAAAACAAATTGGCCTAAAATGTTAAATTTTGATTTTTACATTTTTGTTTTGGGGAATTTCATATAAAAAAATGTGAAAAATATTGTTAATATTGAAAAAAATTGTAACCTTTTTTTGTTTATAGCGCATGATCAAAAAATCGCACAGGTGATCAAATACCACCAAAAGAAAGCTCTGTTTGTGGGGAAAAAAGGACATCAAATTCGTTAAGGTACAGCGTCACACGACCGCGCAATTGTCCGTTAAAGTCACGCAGTGCCGAATCGCAAAATAGGCCCTGGTCAGGAAGGGGGTAAAATCTTCCGGGGCTTAAGTGGTTGAATGCCACCATAGACTGCTAAACCTGTTGCAGGTCTGGCTGGCTTGATTTGCATATTTTATAAGTAGCTGTAGAATTCAGGAGTCATTCAGTCCAGACTAGAAGTTATCATGAGCGAAAACCGGATTGGCTCAATAAGTGTATATTCCTTTTTTTTTTTTTATTTAGACTTATGGGCTTTGCCCAGCCTTGTTTTAGGTTCACCAAAAGTTTCTCCTAACAGCTGCCTTGGCATCGATGCCACACAACATCTCCGATATGCCTGAGGTCATGTGATGTCACATCCCCGCCCCTTTCATCTGTTTATAGCAAAGAAATCGAGTTGTCGCTTGTTCATACCAGCTTATAGTGATGACTCCAGAAACCACGGGGCAGGTTTGAGCCTTTAGGGTGTTGTGATACCAGGAGCGGGGTGAGGGCACGCACCATCGATGATTCAGGAAGGAATACGCATGCCTCTTGCATTTACACAATTTGCTTGTGCCGGAGTTCCCCTTCAAGGGTAATGGGCTTAAATCTCAAATTCTAAAAATTTCAGTGAGTTTTGTGTAATTCTTCCAGATCTGTGCAGTAATCCAGTGTGAGACTTCCTGTATTAAAGACCGCTCACTGCTGCTCTCTCTCCTTGTGCAGGGGGACTGGTCTGGACTCCTCCCCCTGCTGTAGTTTTCTGGAGGCAACCTGTAATAGGTGGAGCCTGCTGAGCTCCTCCCACAGCTCTGCTCTTCACATGTGCAGGGGGACTGGTCTTGTCTCCGCCCCCTCCTGTAGTTTTCTGAAGGCAACATGTAATGGGTGGAGCCTGCTGAGCTCCTCCCACAGCTCTGCTCTTACTCCATGTGCAGGGTGACTGGTCTTGTCCCTGTCCCCTCCTGTAGTTTTCTGCAGGAGGTTTGTAGTGGGTGGAGCCTACTGGTCCCCGCCTACAGCTCTGCTCTCTCTCCTTGTGCAGGGAGGAGACCAATCTCATCTCCACCCCCTTTTGCAGTTTTTTTATGGGCAAACTGCTGAGCTCCTCCCACAGCTCCGCTCTCTCTCTGTGCAGGGGGACGCTCTTATCTCCCCCACCTGGAAGAGAGGTGTAAAATGTCACTTCCGGGTCCCCGTGTCACTTTCCTCAGCAGTTATAGCCAGGGAAGAAACGAGTGGAGTGCAATCTGTGCTTCATTCGCCTCACTGGAGGGCAGGGGAGACAGCAGAGGCCTTTTAGACCCCTGATTTCTCTTTAAGGAAAACCTGTCACCAGAAAAAATAAATAAATAAATGAAATAATTTTCAAAAAACTGGCTAATAGGTTGCATTTTTGTGTGCCCTAAAATTTAACTTTACTGCATTTTGTACAGAATTTGCTACAAAGTTACAATCTGATCGCTGGGGGAGGGGAGACTGAGGAAATGCTTCCTCCTCCTTCTACAAAGTTACAATGTACAGTCTGATCACTGGTGGGGAGGGGAGGCTGAGGAAATGCTTCCCATTCCTCCTACAAAGTTACAATGTACAGTCTGATCACTGGGGGAGGAGATTGAGGAAATGCTTCCTCCTCCTTCTACAAAGTTACAATGTATAGTCTGATCACTGGGCGAGGGGAGACTGGGGAAATGCTTCCTCCTCTTACGAAGTTACAATGTACAGTCTGATCACTATGAGAGGGGAGACTGAGGAAATGCTTCCTCCTCCTTCTACAAAGTTACAATGTACAGTCTGATCACTGAGGGAAGGGGGGATTGAGGAAATCCTTCCTTCTCCTTCTACAAAGTTACAAATAGTCTGATCACTGGGGGAGGGGAGACTGAGGAAATGCTTCCTCCTCTTTCTACAAAGTTACAATGTACAGTCTGATCACTGGGGGAGGGGAGACTGGGGAAATGCTTCCTCCTCCTACAAAGTTACAATGTACAGTCTGATCACTGGTGGAGTTTGCCTGAAGCAAAATGATGACATCATCTCCGCCTTGTTAAAGACATTGGACTGAAGGTCAGGGATGACTTTTTAATGATAAAATGTGAAGCTATTATTTTTTATTATAATTATACAGTTGGTGTATATGGTCCTATGACAGGAATTCCCTCATGTATACTTGTAAAGCTAGTGAACGATCCTTGGTGAGTACAGCGACTTACTGACCTGAACATGGAAGCGACGCAGTTAACGCAATTCACTGACCCAGACAATACTGAGGCGGCCAGAAACGCAGCATTTTCAGGAACAGGTCAGCAGTGAGTCTGGCTTTTCCTTTTGAAGAACGGAGCCCCAGGTAGTCACCCACAAGTGTTTTCCAAACCCCGGTGACTTAAACAAGCTTGTAGTTGTAGATGTAGTGGCCCCTGGAAGTTGGCGCCGGGTAGGGTGATGCGCGCTGGCGTATTGTTGGGAGAAAATTAATCAGTTGATGATTCCCCATAAAGACTCGGCTTCCTCTCCTCACATCAGAAGGAGAAGAGAAGATCCGTGGTGACAGATGGTTGATTCCCAGATGGGACCTGCTCCACCAATGGCACACATCGCCCCTCAGCGTCCGCAGCAATGGCCGCGCTTCATCCAGTTTAAGCTTCACGTGTCTTTGGAGTGACACCGCCGTCCCCATCCAGCCCCGGACACATCAACGGCACTCAGAGTTTCCAACACATAATGAGTAACCATGAAACGTTCGGCATCGTGGACTATAAGCAAATAAACAGGAATATACTGCAAATATGTGACAGCTAGAGCCGCGTTCTACCGCCAGGAAATACAAAGAATATGCAAAGGATGGATGAAAGGAAGGCCGCTGGATGATTTGCATTTAAAAAAAGTCATGGCCCAACCCACACATGGTGAAAAAAGACCCTCTGTAAAATCTAAGGTGTTCCCAAAGACTGAGGACACCATAGATTTCACAGAGGGTTTTGGGGACACCGTAGATTTCAGAGGATCTATGACGACTCCATAGATTTCAGAGGATCTTGGGGACACCATAGATTTCACAGAGGGTCTATGACGACTCCATAGATTTCACAGAGGGTCTTTGACAACTTCATAGATTTCAGAGGGTTTTGGGGACACCATAAATTTCAGAGAGGGTCTTTGGGAACACCATAGATTTCAGAGGGTTTTGAGGACACCGTAGATATCAGAGGGTCTATGACAACTCTATAGATTTCAGAGAGGGTCTTTGGGGACACCATAGATTTCAGAAAGGGTCTTTGGGGACACTATAGATTTCAGAGGGTTTTGGAGACACGGTATATATCAGAGGGTCTATGACCACTCTATAGATTTCCCAGAGGGTCTTGGGGACACCGTAGATTTCCCAGAGGGTCTTGGGGACACCGTAGATATCCCAGAGGGTCTTGGGGACACCGTAGATATCCCAGAGGGTCTTGGGGACACCGTAGATATCCCAGAGGGTCTTGGGGACACCGTAGATATCCCAGAGGGTCTTGGGGACACCGTAGATATCCCAGAGGGTCTTGGGGAGACCGCAGATTTCACAGAGGGTCTTGGGGAGACCGCAGATTTCACAGAGGGTCTTGGGGAGACCGCAGATTTCACAGAGGGTCTTGGGGAGACTGTAGATTTCACAGAGGGTCTTGGGGAGACCGTAGATTTCACAGAGGGTCTTGGGGACACCGTAGATTTCACAGAGGTTCTTTGGGGACACCGTAGATTTCATGGAGTGTCCATGATGACACCGTACATTTAACTGAGGGTCCATGACGGCTCCATAGATTTCACGGAGGGTTTTTGAGCACACCATATATTTCACAAAGACCCTCTGTGAAATATACGGAGTCGTCGAGGACCCTCGGTGAAACCTATGGAGTCCCCAAAAGACCCTCAGAGAATTCTACAGGGTTTCAGAGACCCTCTCTGAAATCTATGGTGTCCCCAATTATTCTCTATAAAATCTATGGTGTCCCCAAAGACCCTATGGCTCCATATTTGAACCCAACATGCCCAGGGTGCTGGGGTTGTGATAGTGTTAAACTTTCTGGCACCTAAGCCAAATACCTTGCCTCTGACTGTTCACGTTTTCTGTACATATCTTAAGATGCGATACTGGTTGCTGCCTGTCCTGACCCTTTGCCCGAATTTGGGGAGGTGTGCTAGGAGTGGTGATATGGGGGGGAAGAGGATTTGTGCTAGTATTGGGGGGTTTGTGCTACATAAGGTAATATGGTGGGGGGGGGGGATTTGTGCTAATAGGGATGGTTGGGGGGCATTTGTGCTAGGAGGGGATATTTGGGAGGGGGGGTATAGTGCTAGGATGGGGGACTAAGGGTGGGGAAATTGTGCTGGGAGGGGGAATTTAAGGGGTAGAGAATTTGTGCTAGGAAGGGTTTTTTTTTTTTGTTTGGGGGGGGGGGGGGGGATTGTGCCCTGGGCATATGTGTTCTAAGAGTATTTTTTTGGGGGTGGGGGATTTTTGAAGATACATAATGCTCGTACATCTTGGGGGGGGGGGGGGGGGGGTGTAATTTGGCATGTTCGCCCTGGGCTCTAAGAGGACCTTGTCCCAGCACTGGACAAGACCCACAACCTACACCTGGTCATAGGCATGCGCACAGGGTGTGTGGGGTGTGCCTAAACATACTAATCATCCTGTGTGGCACAGATTCCCTCTGTTTGGACCCCTGATATTTCACCAAAGCCCCCCTAACGGGGCTCCTAAAAGAAATAGTAAAATAAAAAACGAATATAAAATAATACAAATAAAAACTACTGACGCCATCCAGTCCCCTACTGACACCGATCTCTGCCCTACTTACACTGTCAGTGTGTATGTATGTATGTATGTATGTATGTATATGTGTGTGTATATATATATATATATATATATATATATATATTGCATACACAAACACGCATGTGTTTGAGCTTTAGGGTGCACACCTAGGATACGTGGGACCCCAAATCCCAGAGGGCCCTCGTGCAGCTGCACAGTCTTCAGAAATCCTCTTGATTCCAGAAGGTCTTCTATCCACAGCAATCGTTCCTCTTCAATAAATGCAACTGCTTATCGATCAAAATAGTCGCTTAGTGCAATTTCCGAAATATGCAATTCTTTTACTGCGCTCCCAGCTATGGAGATAATTTCATTGGGTGTATGACACGAATAACAATGATCTATAGAAGACAAAAAAAAAAAAAAAAAAAAAAGAGGACCTCCACCATATGTCATAGCTAAGCTCCATCTATTTGCTCTCTCTTGGGCTTGACTGCAATGATGGGGGGAGGGACAGAGATGCCCCAACCATTAAGGATCATAGAAACTCGAAATCCCAAAGTCAGTTCTCAGAATCGCTGTGCACATGGTGCAGGTAATCCCCATCATTGAACATCTCTTTTCTCCCTTTTGCCTGTTAAAAATACTATTAGAAGTACTTTTGAGCTGCAGAGTCTGCAGCCTTATCTCATGCAGTCTTACTAGCTTTGCGCATGCTTGAACTGTGGACTACAGACCACCTCCCCTCCTATGTTATGGAGATAAGGAGAGGTGTACTGTAGTCCTAAGGACCTGTTCACACCTGGGCGATTTGAATCGTGGGCGGAATTGCTGCAATTCCAAATCGTGGGACGCATGTGCAATGCCATTACTTCTTAATGGCACTCCCTATGGCCTAGCTAAGCCCCAACTCATTGCCCCTACCTGGGCTTCGAGGTATTCTGCCAGCCGCAATGGTACAGTACTGGGCACAGCGTGGCTACTTCTGACTTTCAAGAATTTTCACAGAAAACTCCATGATTCCCAGATCTCCATGTATTATGACGTGCCTTGCTCTTGACTTTCATGACCCAGTTCAGTTATGTTGGCACAGGAAGGGGCCACCCCCAAACTGTTCAAACAAAGTTGGGAGCATGAAATTGTCTTGGTATGCTGACGCCTTAAGAGTTCCCTTCACTGGAACTAAGGGGCCAATCCCAACCCCTGAGAAACAACCCCACACCATAATCCCCCCTCCACCAAATGATTTGCACCAGGGCACAAAGCAAGGTCCGTAAAGACATGGATGAGCGAGTTTGGGGTGGAGGAACTTGACTGGCCTGTACAGTTCTGACCTCAACCCAACAGAACACATTTGTGGTATCTTCGAGCATTCTTCCAGAAATGTATTTGTGAGGTCAGGCACTGAGGTTGGATGAGAAGGTCTGGCTTGCAGTCTCCACTCTATCATTCCCATAGACACACTCCTAAACCTTGTGGACAGCCTTCCCAGAAGAGTTGAAGCTGTTATAGCTGCAAAGGGTGGACCAACTCCATATTGAACCCTACGGACTAAGACTGGGATGCCATTAAAGTTCACGTGTAAAGGCGTCCCAATACTTTTGGTAATATAGTGCAGTGGTTCTCAACTCCAGTCCTCGGGACCCACCAACAGGCCAGGTTTGCAAGATAACTAAATTACATCACAGGTGATCTCATTTGCTGCTCAGTGATTGCAGTATTCTAGTCTGCATCCCCCAAGGTAATACTTAAAATCTGGCCTGTTAGTGGGTCCCGAGGACCGGAATTGAGAACCACTGATATAGTGTATGTATGTATATATATTATATAAAAAATACACACTGTATATATGTATGTGTGTATATATGTATGTGTGTGTGTGTGTATGTATGTGTGTGTATGTATATATATATATATATATATATACTTTTTTATAGTTGTTTTATTATCTAAATCTTGAATACTATATAAGATAGGAATGCCATTAGAGTACAGGTGTCTGTAAAGGCAGGTGTCCCAATACTTTTGGTAATATGGTGTGTATGTATTTGCATGTGTGTATGTATGTATGTATGTATGTATGTATGTATGTGTGTGTGTGTGTGTGTGTGTGTGATATATATATATATATATATATATATATATATATATATATATATATATATATATATATATATATATATAATGTGTATGTATGTGTGTATATATATATATATATATATATATATATATATATATATATATATATATATATATATATATATACATAATGTATATAGAATGTTTTGGGGTGGGGGTTTAACTAATCTTCAGGCCTAAAATGTAAAAAAAAAAAAAAAAAAAGGGCTCTGGCAGCAAAAAAGGTTAAATTGAGTATCAAGTTAATAAAATGTAAAATAATATAACAAAACCTAAAATAAAATAAGCCCTGTGATGTATCTACAGCATATGTGCTCAACACGCAACGCAAGAACAAGTTTTGCGCACCTTCTGCTGGTGAGAACGAGCCCTAAAAGCCCCTCCAAGCTTCAGAATCTGAGAGAATTAACTGTTGATTACGATCTGCAGGACGAGTTTGCGTTGGACGAGTTTTTCTTCTTCTTTATTTGCAGAAATATTTATGTTAATGATTCCTCGTGTGTTTGGAAGCCTAGAGCCCCCATCCTGTCTGACATTTGTAGCAAAAGCAAACAAAAATACTTTCATGTTTTATCGAATTGTATTCAATATTGCATTTACACTTTAGCATTTTGTGAACGTTTTTCGTAATGCGCAAAAACAAAAACTCCTGGTCGCCGCTCATTATTATAATGGCACCTCAAACCCGGCAAAAAAAGGTGCATTTGTCCCGAAATAAACAAGAGAAGCTTATGGCGCCAAAAGGTGTATGAGCTACTTTGCTATGTATAGGACGGCCTATGGAAATCAATGACTGCCCTGTTGCACATGGTGGGATTTTGTGCGCATTCATGAAACGCCAAATGTGAATGTAGCCTACGTCAGCGTGTCCACCAAGTAGACATTCTGGTCTTGTGTTAGATTTTCATACGTACATTCCCATCCGTACATTCGATGACTTGATGAATGTCATTTGTAGGCATTTCTGGAGCGAATGGACTTCACAAATGAAAAACAGATTTACTGTTAGAAATTGGTTGAAGAAAAATCTTCAATCTGGCTACTTTGAATTTTCTTGTCACCACGGTCGAAGACAAACGCCAATTTGACGCCGCTAACAATCAGAGAACTGAACAAACTTTCTCAGAACTGAACTTTACTAAATTTATTAATGTCCAGCTTAACTCCAAGGATCATTTTACATCATCCACACCGGACCGCGTCACCAATATACGTAATTTGTGCTGAAGGGAAGCTGAGGGATGGGAAAATAAAACCGCTAGCATTGCTATAGAAAAATGGTTAACTCCGGCTGTTTTCCTGCATGCTGATTTTTAAAACAGTGCTCTCCAAATCGCGTCCTGGGGGGCCAGAAGTGGCCCTTTCCTTGCCTTTATCAGGCCCCCGGAAAACACTATTCCTCTTCTTGATACACAATTCTATTTCTTCTACACCAACAATGGGGCATAAGTCCTGTCACTGACACCAACATTAGGGCACCATTCATACAACTGACACCAACTACAGGGCCCTATTAGTCTCACTAATACAAATGATGGGGCACTATTCCTCTCACTGACACCAATGATGGGGCACTATTCCTCCCACTGATACCAATGATGGGGCACTATTCCTCCCACAGACACCAATGATGGGGCACTATTCCTCCCACTGACACCAATGATGGGGCACTATTCCACTGACACCAATTATGGGACACTACTCCTCCCACTGCCACCAATGATGGGGCACTATTTCTCCCACTGACACCAATGATGGGACACTATTCCTTTACTGACACCAATGATGTGGTACTATTCCTCCCACTGACACCAATGATGGGGTAGTATTCCTCCCACTGACACCAATGATGGGGCACTATTCCTTCACTGACACCAGTGATGGGGCACTATTCCTCCCACTGACACCAATGATGGGGCACTATTCCTCCCACTGACACCAATGATGGGGCACTATTCCTTCCACTGATACCAATGATGGGGCACTATTCCTCCCACTGACACCAATGATGAGGCACTATTCCTCCCCACTGACACCAATGATGGGGTACTATTCCTCCCACTGACACCAATGATGGGGTAGTATTCCTCCCATTGACACCAATGATGGAGCACTATTCCTTCCACTGACACCAATGATGGGGTAGTATTCCTCCCACTGACACCAATGATGGAGCACTATTCCTGCCACTGACTCCAATATTACCCACTCCCCCCCACTGACACCAATGATGGACTGTACTGGAACGCGGGAAAAAGCATATAAAACATACTGGAATACGCTGGAACG
>NC_138778.1:18812429-18822429 GCF_965119305.1 Pelophylax lessonae | reverse complement strand
CCTGGCGGAATAGGAAGCAATCTGACCACAGACAAACAAACAAATCAGGGCCAACAAGGATGAGATAGGCAAGATCTATTGGCCATCACAAAGACCCCCTCCAGGCTCAGTGCTTGGACCACCCCCTTCCCCCAAACAATGCACAGCACTCAGAGGCAGGGAGGCCTTTGTGTCCCTATCTGAAAACAGAGGGACCTCAGCAGAGAGAGGCAATGTTGTTGGAGGGGGGGGGGGGGGGGGGGAATGGGAGCAGGCGGTGCCTCTGCCAGTAACCACTGCAGTGCTGAACTCACTGGGCATTGCATGCAATAAATAATAACTGCTACAATGCAATCACAGGAGCAGCAGATGCATTTACAATTATTGATAAATATTACAAAATAGATTTATATTTAAAGGGGAGATCCTTTTCTACTCACTGTGTCAGCTCTCCTAATCCACAACAGTCCATAAGCTTCAGAAGTGAATGCACAGCTCAGCAGTTGCACCATCCAGCCCTCCCAACAGATTTCCCAACGTGTGACTGTGTGCCAGAGAGCAGACACATAAAGAGCTGCAGCACAATGCAGGCCACGCCCCCGTCCCCGGGCAGGCCACGCCCCCTCTGGGCTGCGCAGACTGAGCTCAGGCAGATAAATGGCTTTACCTGTGACAATGGTCAGGAGGACAGCAGACAGGAGGGACCCCGGGGGGGGGGGGGGGGGTCATTGTATAGGTTGTAGAGGTTACATTGTTGCATTGTAATTCTAGATAACAAAGTCCTGACTCTGATTGGATTACATTGAGTTTGGGGACTGTGAATAGGTCTGGCTGGGTTATTGGAGATCTTATCTCTGTGTTAGTGATTTTATCTGTAAACCAATCACTAAAATCTTATAGATTCAACATGGAACAGTCATTAAAATCCTTATAAATATGCAGTTTTTTTTTTGTTTTTTTTTTTAAACCAATTTTTCCATTTTTTTTTTTGCACACTTAAGAGGACGTAAACTCTGCTTTTTTTATAATTTGTTTCTTACCTGCAAAGTAAAGGCATAATGTGCTAGTATGCAACGCATACTAGCACATTATGTGACGCCTCCAATTGAAGCCCTCGTCGTCCCCGCTGTAGGCCGCATCCATCTTCGCCCGTCTTCCAGGTGACGTCATGCGTGGGAGCAGGGACTGACTGGCAACTTTCGGCCCAGGGGGCAAATACAAACCAGAGGCCCATGGTGCAGCGACTCGTCCCCCCCTCCCACTCTCCCTCTTCCGGGCCTCCTTCAGACCCCCATTCCAGGCTGAAGCTTCACTCCGGGTACTCTCTACTTCGCTATTATCATACTGACTCTCCTCCCACCCAATCAGGAAGCGGGTCGTGAGACCCCCCTTCCTGATTGGCTGAATTCCGGTTCCCGACCTGCCAGCAGGGGGCAGTTGCTGGCCGGGGGGGGGGGGGGGGAGAGAGAGTCTCCAGTGGGGCATTACACCAGCCTCTGCTCAGACACCGTATATACCATCCATGCTGGGGAGGGGGGCCGCACTCAGTCCTTGTCTTCAACCTGTACTCAGTAGGTCAGCGGCAGGGGCTTTTTACTTTCCTTCACCAGGAATCCTTTAGGTATGTTTGTATCAGAAGCGGTGCAGCCTTTTTAGGGGGCATCAGGGTGGCCCAGAGGGCAATTGCCCCCCTGCCCCCTGGCCCAGTCCTCCCCTGTGTGTGGGAGCCGCCGGTCAGGGCACAGGGCTCGGAAGAAACAGCATGGTGCAAGTTTAGGAGCTTTCCCTCTCCTGACTTCCTGCCCATCGCTCCAAGGGATCGGATCATTCCCCCCCTTTACTGATGTCTCGGGTAAGTGTAGAAACAAACTTATAGCAGCTGGGGGGTCAGCGCTGGGACTATTTTTATCAGACGCCGGATCGCCTACTTTTTCAAAAAACCCTGGGGTTATGACCGCTTAACGTCCAAGTAATGACGTATATATTCAGTGGGCAGTCTGGAAGTAGTAGTATTATTATGACCATGTACGTTTTACCACATTTAGTCCCAGTTCACGCGTATGCGATGCGGGAATCCTGCGAATCCACTGCGTGTTCCCCCATCACACAGACTCACAGGCAGTTCACACTGCCATATGCAAATCGCTGGGGGTGTCTATCAGTTCGCATATCGCAGTGCGAAGTGTCAGTTCGGACATGAATCGGATCGCCTAGGTGTGAACACCCCATGCGATCCCATTCTGGTGCGGACCCAAAAAAGGATCTTGTGCAGGTTTAGTTTTGAATGAGATGCAAATTCAGCAACACAGTCTGTATGGCTGAATTCGCATCACATAGACATTGCATAAGATTTGCAGAGCAGTGCGCTCCGAATCACATACGATGTATGTCATTGCATATATGTGAACCGGCTCTTAATTTTACTGTTGTTGACATTTTTTCTTTTATTAATATTTTTGCCATGATTTAATATTACTATTAATCTAATTGCCATTATTTATTAGCATCACCGGAAGTGATGAGGGTAGGGAATTTTCGCAGGGTAGGGTTTTTTAACGTTACACCGGAAATAAGCAACATTGAGATGCAAAAAAAAAAAAAATTAAAAACTAGTATGTTAAAAATAAAGGCACTATAGCACATGGGGGGCAGGAAGCATCACTGTGGCACATGGAAGGCAGGAATGAAGGATCCCTGTGGCACACGGAGGGCAGGAAGGATCACTGTGGCACATGTAAGGCAGGAAACATCACTATGGTACATGATAGGCAAAAAGGAACACTATGGCACATGCAAGGCTGGAAGGGTCACTATGGCACATGGATGGCTGGAAGGGTCACTATGGCACATGGATGGCTGGAAGGGTCACTATGGCACATGGAAGGCAAGAAGGATCACTATGGCACATGGAAGGCAAGAAGGATCACTATGGCACATGGAAGGCAGGAAGGAAGGATCACTGTGGCACATGGAAGGCAAGAAGAAAGGATCACTATGGCACATGGAAGGCAGGCAGGAAGGAAAGATCACACTTTATCAGGCTTGCTGGGGACCTACATTGACTGCGTTCCATCTGAGACCTACTTATCATCCTACACAAGTTCTAGTTTCTCCCTATTGGGATGTATTTTTACCCTAATGACTCCTATTAGTTGGTTTTATATACAATTTCTTTATGTATTTTGTCTTTGCCAACATGCGCTTGATTGCCCATGTTTTTTACTTGTTAACTAAATAAAATGTATTGTTTTATATACATATTGGTTTTGGTGTGATCCTTCTCCTCCCACTGGCCCGTAAAGCCCCACTTTTTTCTGTCCTCTTATATTGTATATCAATCAGGGGTAGGGGCCTCATTACACGGTATTTTCTTGTATCACACTATATTATGTGGAAGGAAGAGGGGGGGGGGGGGGAGGTCACAGGCTGTGCTCACTCACCCGAGGCTGGCTGGTCTCCAGTGCCTCAGGCAGTGACTTTAGGAGCGCAGCTTCCCGCACACAACCCCTTCACAGGCATAGCACTGGCTGCACACCGGCGGTTGTGGGCGGACACAGAGGGACATGAGGAGGTGGAGCAGATCTAGCCTCCCTCTTCTGTCATTCTACAGGCTATAGAGCAGGGGGGACTGTTCTGGCTGGGCACTGAGTAGGTCAGTCTCCGCCTTGACAGCTGCAGCATGGCGCGCCCCTGACAGGTGGATTAGTGTAGTCAAGTTCTGAAGCTTGTTCCCGGCACTGGGCTGCACTGCGAGAATGAGACTGTTTGCTGGACACCGGGATTTATTTAAAATCTCAGTATGGTCCCGGCAAATCCGGGACATTTGGGAGGTATGCATTAGGAACCCGCAATAGGTTTTTTGGTGGCTCTAGCTAGGCCGGCCCTCAGGTCGGCTCCCTGAGGCCACATGGCACCTCTAAAGAGGAGGGGCAGCCGCCCCCTCCCTTCGGGACTCTGCTATCCAGTCGAAAGACCACAGCATTTAGAGCCGGTTCACACTGGGGCGACTTGTCAGACGACCTGGTCGCCTGACAAGTCGCCATGGGTCGCCAGCCATAGATTAGCACAGGACCCGTTCTAATAGGAGCGACACAAGTCGCTCCGACTTAGAAAAAGGGTCCTGTACTACTTTGGGGCGACCTGCATTGACTTCAATGATATGAAGTCCGTGCATGTCGCTCCGAGGTCACGGTGCGCGCTGTCCACCGCAACTTCACAGGTCGCCCCGGCAAGTCGTGTCGCCCCTATGTGAACCCGCTCTTATACTCCTGGCATTTATACAGTATCCCAGCATGCACCAAGGCACTTTCCTCTACAAGTCACCAGGTTTGTACTAAATGCCTGTGCACTCATTTGTCAGGGTTCCTCCCACTGTCGAATATGCCTCCCTATTGGACCAGTGTGAAACACTCTGCAGACAGAAAAAGTTGCACCTGAGCACATTGAGCAGACCTCACTAGCAGGTCCTGCTCTGTGGTAGACGGAGAACAATATAGATTTACCTGCAATTCCTCTGGTAAGCTGACAGGATTCAAAAATGATACTCTCTCTCTAGCACCTACCTAGGAGGGTGCTACACTTATGTATCCAATACACAGAATATAAGGAAGTCCAAAGCTTACTAGAAGAGCAGAGATATCGGTGGCCAGCAGTAAAATAACGTTCCACATCATCGATAATAGATAATTGCACCTTGTCACTCAAAAAGGACTTCTCACATTCAGCCAGCTGCTCAGCATAAGGACTTCCTCCCCACGCTGAGCCCTGGGCCGCTGGTGTGGACTATGCGCCATGCCCATGTGCAGACCCCAGAACCTTGCACCAGAACTTTCTTCCAAATTCCTACCTTTTGCTATTCTGAAGAAATCACTGTTTGTTCCTCTGTGCTGAGTGGGTCAAATGGGAGTGGTTTCATAATTATCTATCAGCTGTGGCAGCTGCAGAGCACTCAGGAAATCTGCTGGGCCTGCATCCCTTTAGAAGTGTTCCTATTGGGAGTATCTCACCACAAATTACATTTTTGTTCCAGGGGATGCCAGAAATCTGACTTGTATCTTAGTGCAGACTTCTGGGAAAATTGGTGAGCCAATCACACAAGCAGGAAATGATGTTTCTCTAGCGCTCATCGACAGACGTAGTCCTCGGTGATACACCACCTTCGGGTTATGTTACCTCCGCAGGAGCAGGACTAGACAGGAAATTAAAAAGCTCTGGCCACACCCTAGGGGCAGTCCCAGAGGGTATATCCTCTCTCTCTCTGCCTCAGCAAATCAGTTATTTTCTGTCTAGTTAGGAGTAAGGACCTAGACACCTTGCTGGGATCTTAGGTCCTGGCAAGAATTTTTTCTTAAAGAAGGAGTACACAGCCTGAAGGTGCGCCCCCACCCGGTTTCAGGGTGGGGGGACGTTTTCACCGGTATTCAGGACATTAGATCGAGCATCAACCACTACTACCGGTGCGATTCTTCCCTTCCAACATTTAAGTACCACAGGAAGCGGTAGTTACCGTTCCCTGAAAAGATCTTTTCCTTTACCTTTTCCTAAGATTAGTCCCGATACCTCACAGGAATCGGATCTGGTTGACCAGATAGGCCAAGTAGCCTCTAGTCGGGTGACTTCGGTCCCTGAGGTTCAACCAGAAAAGATCACCTTGCCTGATAACTATCAGGTATCTGATAAATGTGTGGGAACAGAAAACGACCAGACTTTCTCGGATGGTCGGGGCCAGATACCTCTAGGGACGCCTGGTTCAGATTCAATCAGCGCCAGTGGTCCTAGAAATTCTAGGCTGGCCTCCTCAAGCCGGCCTGGCCGACTTGGACATGTTAGTCGCAGACGTTCCGTGGGAACTTCGTCTCAGGGAGTGTCTGTGGTCTCAAGGACCAATTTACCTTCGTGCTTTACAGTCGCTGGTTTTAATGGCCTGGCCATTGAGACCCAAGTACTGAAGGACAGAGGTTTGTCTACTTCAGTCATTCCTACCCTTATTAAAGCAAGGAAAGTGACTTCCAGCAAAGTCTATTATCACACATGGAAGACTTATATTGCGTGGTGCGAATCTTTAGGATTTCCTCCACGTACCTATTCGGTGACTCGAATATTGGCTTTTTTGCAACAAGGGGTTGAGCAGAAGCTAGCCTTGAGCACCATCAAGGGTCAAGTTTCAGCATTAGCAATCTTCTTTCAGAAGCCTTTAGCTACCAAATCCTTGGTGCGGAATTTCATCCAGGGGGTGCGGCACCTGGCTCCTCCAGTCCGCGCGCCCTTACCGCCCTGGGATCTTAATTTGGTTTTGTCGGTTCTACAGAAACCTCCCTTTGAAAACATCAGGGAGATTCCCTTGCTTACTCTATCCCAGAAGGTGGCCTTCTTGGTGGCTATTACTTCTGCTCGCAGGGTGTCAGAACTGGCTGCATTATCATGCCAGTCCCCATACCTAGTGATTCATAGGGATTAGGTAGTACTTCATCCTAAGCCATCTTTTCTTCCCAAGGTGGTTTCAGATTTTCATCTGAATGAAGATATTGTACTACCTTCCTTGTGTCCTCAGCCCAAGCATCATCGGGAACATGCGTTGCATTCCTTAGATGTGGTTCGGGCAATCAGGGTATACCTGAAAGCTACGGAATCATTCCGTAAGACGGATTCACTTTTTGTGATCACGGATGGCCCCAGAAAGGGTTTGCCTGCATCTGCCGCGACCATTGCCAAATGGATTAGACAAACGGTGGTACAGGCTTATTCTATTAAGGGTCAGAGTCCTCCGTTCCCTGTTAGGGCGCACTCCACTCGAGCGCTCAGTACTTCCTGGGCCTTTCGCCATCAGGCGTCAGTGGTCCAGGTATGTAAGGCGGCCACCTGGTCGTCAGTACATACCTTTACTAAATTCTATAAAATTGATGTGACGGCATCGGCGGATGCCTCATTTGGCCGCAAGGTTTTGCAGGCCGCAATTTGAGGAGACCGGTGGTCTACCTCGAGGGTTTTTTTCTGTTTGAAAAAAAAAAAAAAAAAGAAAATTTTGTTTTCTCCTTTTTTGTTGAGTCTCATCATAAAGGATGAGCATTGTAAACTTCTAGTTGGCACCGGTTGGGCCTTCTAGATTGGGATTTGATTTCCATTTTCCCACCCCTCAGTTGTGATACTGCTCTGGGACGTCCCGAAGGTGGTGTATCACCGAGGACTACGTCTGTCGATGAGCGCTAGAGAAAAATGGATTTTTGTAAAATCTTACCGTAAAATCCTTTTCTCTTAGCTCATCGACAGACGTAGTCCCCGCCCCTCTGTTTTGGAGTTGGGTTGGGTTAAATTCTCTAAGCACTGCTTTTTCACATAACTGATTTGCTGAGGCAGAGAGAGAGAGGATATACCCTCTGGGACTGCCCCTAGGGTGTGGCCAGAGCTTTTTAATTTCCTGTCTAGTCCTGCTCCTGCGGAGGTAACATAACCCGAAGGTGGTGTATCACCGAGGACTACGTCTGTCGATGAGCTAAGAGAAAAGGATTTTACGGTAAGATTTTACAAAAATCCATTTTTCTGGGGGTGTGGTCAGTATACATTCTGTGTACAGAACAGCTCCAGGCGGCCATATTGGATCGCATTTTCATAAAATGACAACAGCTGCAGATTGACAAGGAAAGGTCATTTTTAATATCATTCTATTACAATATGATTTGTGTCACAATTTTATACGCTGTGTGTGTGTGTGTGTGTGTGTATATATATATATATATATATATATATATATATATATATATATATATATATATATATATATATATATATATATATATATATATATATATATATATAGAAACATAGAATGTGTCGGCAGATAAGAACCATTTGGCCCATCTAGTCTGCCCAATATATCTGAATCCTATGAATAGTCCCTGGCCCTATCTTACATGAAGGATAGCCTTATGCCTATCCCATGCATGCTTAAACTCCTTCACTGTATTTGCAGCTACCACTTCTGCAGGAAGGTATATATATATAATTTTTTTTTGGCTATCTTTTTTCCCCCACAAAAGTGGAGTTACCCTTTAACTTTTCCTTCAAGGCCTCATTCACCCTTGTGCGACTTGTCCTGCATCGTGGGACTGCAAAGTCACATGTCAAGTCGCATTTTATGATTTTCACTGAGTACCGTTTATATCGGTGTGACATATCAAAGCACTCCCTGCACTACTTTGGTCCAACTTTAATGCGACTTGAGGTCCATAGACCTCAAGATTACACCGGCATTGCTTCAAGTCGCACGGCTTTCAGGTCGCACTAGTGTGACGGGGGCATAAGAGTCTTTCTTTGCTCCTCCTAAGCTTTTAGTATTGGTTCTTTGATGCATTAGGTGGCTGTACTGACCAATAACAATGCTGAGGGGGTGGGGCCAATCTTGATTTTTACTTTAAAAAAAAAAAAAGGCTTTACAAAGTAGCATCTGCATATTTTTTTTCCATCACTTGTTCAGTTTTAATTGCCTAGTGACAGGATACTTGAAGTTGGCCATGCATTATTACTTTGTGGCATTTCCTCAGTCTCTGCTCCCCCAGTGATCAGACTGTACATTGTAACTTTGTAGAAGAAGGAGGGAGCATTTCCTCAGTCTCCCCTCCCCCAGTGATCAGACTGTACATTGTAACATTGTAGAAGGAGGAAGAAACATTTCCTCAGTCTCCCCTCCCAAAGTGATCAGACTGTACATTGTAACTTTGTAGAAGGAGGAGGGGAGGAAGCATTTCCTCAGTCTCCCCTCCCAAAGTGATCAGACTGTACATTGTAACTTTGTAGAAGGAGGAGAAAGCATTTCCTCAGTCTCCCCTCCCACAGTGATCAGACTGTACATTGTAACTTTGTAGCAGGAGGAGGAAGCATTTCCTCAGTCTCCCCTCCCCCCAGTGATCAGACTGTACATTGATCACTGGGGGAGGGGAGACTAAAGAAATGCTTCCTCCTCCTCCTCCTACAAAATTACAATGTACAGTCTGATCACTGGGGGGGGGGGGGGGGAGACTGAGGAAATTCTCCCTCCTCCTTTTACAAGGTTACAGACTGTACATTGTAACTTTGTAGAAGGAGGAGGAAGCATTTCCTCAGTCCCCCCTCCCCCAGTGATCAGACTGTACATTGTAACTTTGTAGCAGGCAGGAGGAAGCATTTCCTCAGTCTCCCCTCCCCCAGTGATCAGACTGTACATTGTAACTTTGTAGCAGCCAGATGGAAGCATTTGCTCAGTCTCCCCTCCACCAGTGATCAGACTGTACATTGTAACTTTGTAACAATCACAAGGTGATCTGTGTCGACCATCTGAGACTTGCACAGGCACCAGGATTCACAGGATTGTGTCCTCTCTGAAGTCGGCATCTCAGTCGAGGAAGTAGAGGGTGACCCTGGATGATACCTGAACAAAGATGGCGCTGTCCTTCTGGAGAATGAAGGAATTGTCTGGTTGGAGGGGAGGGGGGGGGGGGGGGGGAGTCCTGTGATCTCTGTGAGAGGTAATAAACACCTGGAAGGGTCACACTGACACGTTACTCGGCATGCACATTGGACAATCTATGCAGTATGTGATGCCGCATGCGCTTTATTTGCTGCAGTCAGGTCTTGTAGAGGGGAGGGGTCATTATAAAGCATTGGAATTGGTTTTATGATAAATAAACTTGCACAGTACCATTGCATTGCAGTAGATCACTCGTGTTGACGCGGCCAAATAAAGTCAAAGGGCTGCCTAATGGTCCCAAACATATAAAGAAAAAAAAAGCTGCATGGGTTCTAATGCCCTGCAATGCATGCGTTGGGCTGTAACACCGGCATGCTGTGATGGTGCGTTGGACCCGGGCTGCACGAGTGTGGGGGGGGGGCCTGAAGAGTCCCTAGAGGTAGCCGGGACGATGACATCATCACTAGTTACTGGTTTATGTTCTGGTTATTCACAGCTCTTTATTGGCATGTAAAGTCCACTCATGAATGTAATGTAGGGTTTGGAGGACGCATTGATCTGTCATCAGAGTGATACATCGAT
>NC_138778.1:18802429-18807429 GCF_965119305.1 Pelophylax lessonae | reverse complement strand
TTAATTGGGAACCGGTCGGGTTGATGAGCTATGATTCTTCTCTCTACCCTCTGGCAGGAATGCCGAGGCCCGAGGCCGGCCAGTTATCATTATCCCTGATTACTCACAGATGACACCCCGAGTAATTAATTCATTCTGTGACATGCCTGACTGTTAACAATTTTATTAGAGCTTTAGATTCTTTCCTGATAACAAATCTGTCAGCACCCAATCAGATTCTTCCTTCTCTTCTCTGGCCTACCGAATGAACATGAAAGGTGAGAGCTGATTGGCCGCCACCACCACCCCCATTTTTTGGGGGTCGATTTTCGGCTAGTTCACACCCAGTGCATTAAGTTCTATTGTAATCTGACCCTGATGTAAAATGGAACTCTGTGGACCCTGATATAAAAGGGAACACTGTGGACTCTGATATAAATGAGAGCTCTGAGGACTCTGATGTAAAAGGGAACACTGTGGACCCTGATGTAAAAGGGAACTCTGTGGACCCTGATGTACAAGGGAACTCTGTGGACCCTGATGTACAAGGGAACTCTGTGGACCCTGATGTACAAGGGAACTCTGTGGACCCTGATGTACAAGGGAACTCTGTGGACCCTGATGTACAAGGGAACTCTGTGGACCCTGATGTACAAGGGAACTCTGTGGACCCTGATGTAAAAGGGAACTCTGTGGACCCTGATGTAAAAGGGAACTCTGTGGACCCTGATGTAAAAGGGAACTCTGTGGACCCCGATATAAATGAATAAATAATATTGCTGCGCTAAGTGAATGAAAACAATCACTATGTGATAAATAAATATATTAATTAAATATAATAATAATAAAGTGACCAGATCTTCTCCAAACAAAGATATACTATTAAATCAAAGAGTGAACCGTGATAATATAAAGTCCCAATGCACAGTGAAAATAAAGAAAAAAAAAAATAATTTGCCAATCACATGGCAGCAACTCAGTGCATTTAGGTGAGAGAAATAAAATATCCAGTGAGAGGCAGTTGTGTGGAAGAAAATGCCTTGTTAATGTCCGAGGAGAACGGGCAGACTGGTTTCAGATGATAGAAAGGCAACAGTAATTCAAATAACCACTCGTTACAACCAAGGTTTGCCGAATACCATCTCTAAACGCACAACACACCGAACCTTGACGCAGATGGGCTACAGCATCCGAAGACCACACCGGGTGCCCCTCCTGTCAGCTAAGAACAAGAAACTGAGGCTACAATTCGCACAGACTCACCAAAATTGGACAATAGAAGATTGGAAAAACGTTGCCTGGTCTGATGAGTCTCGATTTCAGCTGCGACATTCAGATGGTAGGGTCAGAATTTTGCTCATGGATCCATCCTGCCTTGTATCACCGGTTCAGGCTGGTGGTGGGGGTGTAATGGTGTGGGGGATATTTTCTTGGCACACTTTGGGCCCCTTAGTACCAATTGATCATTGTATAAACACCATGGCCTACCTGAGTATTGTTGCTGACCATGTCCATTCCTTTATGACTACAGTGTCCCCATCTTCTAATGGCTCCTTCCAGCAGGATAATGCACCATGTCACAAAGCTCCAATCATCTCACCACTGGTTTCTTCAACATGAAAATGAGGTCACTGTCCTCCAATGGCCTCCACACTCACCATATCCAGCCACTGTACTCCAATGGCCTCCACACTCACCATATCCAGTCACTGTACTCCAATAGACTCCATACTCACCAGATCAGGTCACTGTACTCCAATGAACTCCATACTCACCAGATCAGGTCACTGTGCTCCAATGGACGCCACACTCACCAGATCAGTTCACTGTGCTCCAATGGACTCCACACTCACCCTATCCAGTCACTGTACTCCAATGACCTCCACACTCACCATATCCGGTCACTGTACTCCAATGGACTCCACACTCACCAGATCAGGTCACTGTACTCCAATGGCCTCCACACTCACCACATCTCATCCAAAAGAGCACCTTTGGAATGTGGTGGGATGGAAGATTGGCATCATGGATGTGCAGCAGATAAATCTGCAGCAACTGCGTGACGCTATCATGTCACTATAGAGCAAAATCTCTGAGGAATGTTTCCAACACCTTGTTGAATCTATTCCACGAAGAATGAAGGCAAAAGGGGTCCAACCCGGTACTAGCAAGGTGTACCTAATAAAGTGGCCAGTGAGTGTATATTATATGGTCCTTAAAAAGGCTGACAGGTCCACTTTAATCCAACTCTTTAACCCCATTGTGATTAATTTGTCGTCGTCATCACAAAGTGGCTTCAGCGGGACGTCTTGAGTCGGATGTCTCTCCTCCTCCTGTAGCCATCCTCAGCAGTTCCTGTCGTCAGATCGACCTCCGAACGACAGAGGCGTCACTACGATTTGCGCGCCTCGCTTCCGCCTCCGTGGGCCGTTGTGACAGGATACGTCCCGGGGTGAGCTGTGAGCACCAGGCACTCGAGTGCATAACTGGGACGCAGTGAGATCCCCCACCAGATGAGCATCCTAGAGATATTTTTAGGCAAAGTCTCCAGGCTGTAGATTTGCTTGGGAAGTTTTAAGAAATGAACGCTTGGCCGCCTGCTGACGGCTCATTCTCAAAGGGTAATTAAAAGCAGAGCCTCGGTCACCAAGATAATTATTTATTACGCCATTATGATGAACCATCATTTTAATTTTTGTCCTGGGACTTTTTTTGTCGCCTACCAGTGAAGACAACGCAATCCTTGTTTCCTTCGTAACACTGCTGTTTACACCCTACAGCAGATCATCAAGAAATCTCATGCATGCAGTCACATCGGTATTTGCAATGGGGTTTTGAGGAAGAAAGGGAAATGGTGAGATTGAGGGCTGTGCCAGGGATAAATGATGTAATCACAGCTAGGGGCTCTGCATAGCTCGACATGGCCAGAATGCCAGGAATGAGCCGTTGTCTGCACATGCACTGGTACATTTAGGGCCGGGACAAGGGTTGGGCGGGAAGGGGTAGCTGCCCTAGGTGCAATGGTTTGCTGTAGGGATGGGGGGCGCCTTTCTTCTGTTGTAAGGCTGAAAGGAGTAGTGATATCGGCAGTGCTTTTGACAAGTGAGTGATTGCTGGTGGAGGGTCCCCTAAGCTTGATGTGTAAAATAAATAAATCAGCGCAACTAAATGTAAATGTAACAGTCAGCTGCTATACCAACAAAGCTTATCATTGCAAAGTCTGAAAATCATAACAAATCAAAGGTACAGTGCTAGCAAATGGCAAACATAAGTGCCACTGTGCAAATGGACAAGATAAAGTGCCCAAGAATAATCAAAGTGACACTGCGCAAATATACTCCTAAAGTGCAATGAAATATCCAAACTTCTTTGCTAATAAAATAAAGTGCCTACAAGTATTTAAAAGTGACAATGTGCAAAATAAATCACATGGTGCATAAGCAATTCTCATAAAGTGCAATGGAGTGTCCAGAGTATATATACTGAGGAAGTCAAGCGTCTTGGATGTATGACGCAACGCGTATAGGGGGTGGAGACTTCCGGATGAACGGGAACCCGGCAGCCAGCATTTATGTTTGGCACTTACTAGCGCTGTACCTTTGATTTATTATGGTCCCCTAAGCTTGCACATTATTAATTGGAGGGGGGGGCGAAGTTTGGCATCTTTGCCCTTGTTACTGGATGACCTTGCACCGGAAATGGGTACAAAGTATCTTTTTCTCCATTCAAGAGGAGACAGAACACAGGGGTGGATTGTGTAGTTACTGATCACTGTGATCGCCAATCACAGGCTATTACAGTGATGGAAAGCCCGTTTTCCTGGCTCCTGATCTTTAGTTCAAGACCCAGAACTGCCTATGAAAGCTCAGTCTCAATGCTGGGAGCACGCTGAGCAGCATGAGGACACCTATTCGCAAAACTATGTAGGCATAGATGTACAAAAAAAAAAAGATTACTTAAACCCACAAGTGCTTTTTTACCCCTACTATTCCTTTATATTGGCTTTCCAAATTTTACATATGCAGCCATTTAGAAATTGGATGAAAGGTTTAGCACTGGAAAACACTTTTTGATAGAGAAGTAGTAAATTTTATATACAATTATATAGATCAGACCAAAATGATTGACAAATGAAGAGGAAAGAGGGACATAGGGACTTTGTTCTGAAATGAGGGACAGCTGGAAGCAATCTGTCTAGACTCTACACTGTTGGATAACAAAACCAACAATACCAGCATTAACAATGCAAAGCAGTTGAAGAAGGGAAGGGAGAGGGGCAGTCTCTAGCTTTTAATCTTCTGCCGGATAACATTGGGGCCCTTTGGATGATCGTTGGTGCACTAGATGCAGTCTTTAAGTCCTGCAGGCAGTGGAAGATTCAGCTTAAGCAGATAATATATCATGTGCGGACTGTGGAGAGGGTTTATGGCGGAACTGCAGTATGATTGCAACCCAGGATTGTGATAAGGAGAACTCGATGACCTAATGACACCTTTAGGTACTTGACTATGAGAGGATGACTTGCGATATCCTGCTCTCGGTGATCTTTTTTTTAGCAATGGTGTGAATGGGCCAGCGGCTCACTCACCAATTCCTCGTTCGGACTGCAAAGTCTTGTGGTGGAAGGGGTTCCTCTTTGCACTGGTTCCAAGGTAGTGGCCTTCGGACTGTCAGTTCAGTGGGACTGGGGGATGTTCTCTCTCTCTCTCTTTCTCTCTCTTTCTCTCTCTTTCTCTCTTCTTTCTCTCTCTTTCTCTCTCTTTCTCTCTCTCTCTTTTTCTCTCTCTATCTCTCTCTCTCTTTCTCTCTCTCTCTTTTTCTCTCTCTATCTCTCTCTCTCTTTTTCTCTCTTTCTCTCTCTCTCTCTTTTTCTCTCTCTTTCTCTCTCTCTCTTTCTCTCTCTCTTTTTCTCTCTCTCTCTCTTTTTCTCTCTCTCTCTCTCTCTCTCTTTTTCTCTCTTTCTCTCTCTCTCTCTTTTTCTCTCTTTCTCTCTCTCTCTCTTTTTCTCTCTTTCTCTCTCT
>NC_138778.1:18719150-18802229 GCF_965119305.1 Pelophylax lessonae | reverse complement strand
TCTCTCTTTCTCTCTCTCTCTCTCTCTCTCTCTCTCTTTTTCTCTCTCTTTTTCTCTACCTGGAGGGCCATAGTTTGAAGACCCCTGCCATACACTATAATGAGCACCGGATCAATCGAGCGGTGTCCTGCCTTGCTCACACAAGTTTCAGGTGGCTTAGCTCTTCCCCTGCTGATTTGGAGGAGACTGTAGCAGCAAATTTACCAAATCAGCATGACGACAAATATAGATCTCCTGGGCAGACTGCCTGCCCAATGCCCCTGTACCACCTCCTCTTTGATTCTGATTGTCGGTTAGAACCAGGCCGGTGCCATTGCCCATACCTTCCTAGGTTCTGCAATCCAGGTTACAGTACTGCTTGCCTTTTGCATCCTATGTACTTGCCCACGTATGGACAAAAGCATCATGCTGTCCATACTCTACTTTTCTTAGTTTATTGATTGCCCAGTCACTGTAAGCTCGGTTTCTGGGACTTTTTTTATGTACTATCTGCTTTTTTCAATGTTAAAACCAATAAATGAAATGAAAAGAAAGAAAAATCCTTGAAAGTTCCTCCACATCTGACTCTTCCTGACCCCAAACTCTAGTTGGAGGGAACGCTGTTTGGGACTGGTGTCTTGTTTTGTTGCCATGGCAGAGTTTTGGACAATATAAGCCAATGAGCTCATCCCATTTATTGTAGAGAGGGGAGAGAAGGCTACGGAGTGTTTTTTTTTCCCAGTGACCAGTTGGATTCAATATTAACTCCTTCTCTGGTCTACACAGATGCTCTGCTCTTTATCACCATTGGGGGATTTATCCGGCTGCTTTTGCCCATTTTCATCTATTTTGTTGCACCATCTTCCTCCTTGAGCCATACTTGGAGAAATCAACACCAATTATATTTAGCTGTACCTGCCCAGAAAGGGACGGCTCAGTATTTAATTTCTCACATCTCTTTGGGTGGTTTAGTCCACCCAAAAAAAGTTTTTTGCATGTCTATAGATGAAGCCTGGTGGGCTTAGTCCGCCTCTTGCGTAATTTGTCTTATAAACGCTACAACAGCCAGATTTCCCAACACCGTTCCCGCCCACCTGGGAGTTTTGGATGTGTCCCAGATTGCCCCTGTTACATTTTCTGTGAAATGGAATAAATACAAAATATAGCAGGGATGGTGGGAACCCCTCATAATGGGCAAAGCAGGTGTACAGACCTGAGAAATCAGCACTGGGATAGTGAGAACCCCTCGTAATGGGCACATCAGTGTATAGGCCTGGAAACACAGCAGAAATGGTGATGGTCCTTCATAATGGGCACAGCAGATGTACAGATCTGAGAACTCAGCACATGGAAGGAGGGAACCCCTCTTAATGGGCACATCTGGTGTACAGACCCGGGTACCTCGGCACAGGGATAGTGGGAACCCCTCATAATGGGCACAGCAGGTATACAGACTGGGAAAACTCAGCACAGGGAAGGTGGGAACCCCTCATAATGAGCACAGCGGGTGTACAGACCCAGGAACTCCACACACGGATGGTGGGAACCCCTCATAATGGGAACAGCAAGTGTACAGACCCGGGGGAACTCGGCAAAAGGATAGTGGGAACCCCTCATAATGGGTACAGCAGGTTTACAGACCCAGGAACTTGGCCCAGGGATAGTGGGCACCCCTCAAAATGGGCACAGCAGGTGTACAGACCTGGGAAATCAGCACAGCGATGGTTGGAACCCCTCATAATGGGCACAGCAGGTGTACAGACCCGGGAACTCAGCACATTGATGGTGGAAACCCCTCATAATGTGCACAGCAGGTCTACAGACAAAGGAACTTAGCACAGGGATGGTGGGAACCCCTCATAATGGGCACAGCAGGTATACAGACCGAGGAACTCAGCACATTGATGGTGGGAACCCCTCATAATGGGCACAGCAGGTCTACAGACCAAGGAACTTAGCACAGGGATGGTGGGAACCCCTCAAAATGGGCACAGCAGGTGTACAGACCTGGGAAATCAGCACATTGATGGTGGAAACCCCTCATAATGGGCACAGCAGGTGTACATGCCTGGGATCCGAGCATAGGGATCGTGGGAACCCCTCATAATGGGCACAGCAGGTGTACAGACCTGGGAAATCCGCACAGGGATGTTGGGAACCCCTCATAATGGGCACAGCAGATGTACATGCCTGGGATCCGAGCATAGGGATGGTGGGGACCCCTCATAATGGGCACAGCAGGTGTACAGACCTGGGATTTCAGCCAGCTTCAACCAGCTTGGGTACATGCAAATCAATTTGTGCGAATATACATATATCCAAATTTAAAAAAAAAAAAACACTTTAAAAAGTGCTTGACATTGGCTGAAAGCATTGCATATGCTTGCTGTAAAAAGATCCCTGTAAAGCAGACCTTACCCCTATAGTATACACCTAAGCTATCTGTGCCCTCCCAGAAATAAAGCCTCATCCTCCCTGTGGGCAGACAGTAATGGCTCTGCTTGAACAAAGGTCCTACTACTGTATCTCCCCCCTCCCCCTGGCACTGCCAAAACTCACAATATGTTTTTTTTTTTTTGTGTAGATGACCTTTTTTTAACTTTTTTTTTTTTTTCCCCCTCTGGCATTAACAGATCGTCGGCTTTATGTTTTGGAATCTGTAGAATGTGTAGGAAGATTACTAATTGCTTAACAGATGGAACCCGCACATCATTCTGAATATCAACAACTGATACATCCATCTCAAATTTTTGTTTTGCGCAGTGCTCACTCAAAGACGCGGCGGAAACATTTTCACTATGGAAAAAAAGAAAAAGTTAGGACTCGTCACCCCGTGGCTGGGAGAGCCAAGAAAACCGAAGAACACACACAGGCAAGTACTGGTTTATCTTCAATGCTTTTTATTAAAAAGAAAGTAAGTTTTCCACATTTTGTAACCCAATATGTTGACAGATACAAGAAATTCATCAAAGAAAAAAAAAAAAAAAACACGCTTATAATAATTTTAACCTAGTGACTGCTGTGTGATATGTTCCTTACAAAGTGTGGTAGATTATAATAAATAAATAAAATGGTGCAAAGTATTTGTGTTGCTTGGGACCAGCAATCATATGCTATCTGATTTTATTTTGTTTGCTCCTGGCAAAAATAAATAAATATATATATATATATATATATATATATATATATATATATATATATATATATATATATATATATATATATATATATATATATATATATATATCTAAATAAATATTTTTTTTTATATATAAAAAATATTTATATATAATATATAATCGCATTAGGAGATCTATTCATCCTGTAAAACTGCATGCGCTTTTGTGGGAATGGGGACAAAAACAAATGTTATTAGGCCATTTTCTCTCCAGGTCGAAAGTTATTCATTCCTACAGAGTAGAATGAATCTGAAAAATACTACATTATGACCACTAGATGAAGCTGGCAGTGATGATGATAGTAAATGATTATTTCCTATGATCATCAGCTACATCTAGTGGCCATCATGTGTTTTTTTTTTTTCCTGATTCTCTCTATTCTATTACAAGGGAAAAACATCCAGCCTAGGTAAAGAATAGCCCAACATTTGTTTTTTGCTGCCATGGCACATGCACTTTAACAGGACATACAGTTCTACAATTGTTTTTATAAATCCATCCTTAGTAACTTTTGTGCTCACTGCATTCTAATCCTCCCCATTACACATAAGGTGCATTCAGTATCCTCTATACTGGCTTTAAAGGGTTGATCCATTTTTAGGAAGTAAAAATAAACTTGGAGAGGGGGCAGAGTTGTGTTGTCACTGGTGGGTGTCCACTTTTTAATAATTGCCCATCTGGATCCCTTTAAAGGAAACGACTAAAATAAATAGGGAGCTGCCAAGACTGATCCAATAACTTCAACACTGACCCGAAACCAGCATCCTTGTTCCGGTTAAGTACAATGCAAATGTAAGGGGCATTCTTCCCAATGACCCCCAATGTACAGAGCATTCTTCCCAATGACCCCCAATGTAAAGAGCATTCTTCCCGCTGACTACCAATGTAAGGATCATTCTTCCCACTGACCACCAATGTAATGAACACTCTTCCCACTGACCACCAATGTAAGGACCATTCTTCCCACTTGCCACCAATGTAAGGAGCATTCTTCCCACTAACCACCAATATAAGGAGCATTCTTCCCACTGACCACCAATGTAAGGGGCATTCTTCCCACTGACCACCAATGTAAGGGGCATTCTTCCAACTTGCCACCAATGTAAGGAGCATTCTTCCCACTAACCACCAATATAAGGAGCATTCTTCCCACTGACCACCAATGTAAGGGGCATTCTTCCCACTGACCACCAATGTAAGGACCATTCTTCCCACTTGCCACCAATGTAAGGAGCATTCTTCCCACTAACCACCAATATAAGGAGCATTCTTCCCACTGACCACCAATGTAAGGGGCATTCTTCCAACTTGCCACCAATGTAAGGGGCATTCTTCCCACTAACCACCAATATAAGGAGCATTCTTCCCACTGACCACCAATGTAAGGGGCATTCTTCCCACTGACCACCAATGTAAGGGGCATTCTTCCAACTTGCCACCAATGTAAGGAGCATTCTTCCCACTAACCACCAATATAAGGAGCATTCTTCCCACTGACCACCAATGTAAGGGGCATTCTTCCCACTGACCACCAATGTAAGGACCATTCTTCCCACTTGCCACCAATGTAAGGAGCATTCTTCCCACTTGCCACCAATGTAAGGAGCATTCTTCCCACTAACCACCAATATAAGGAGCATTCTTCCCACTGACCACCAATGTAAGAGACATTCTTCCCACTGACCACCAATGTAAGAGACATTCTTCCCACTGACCACCAATGTAAGAGACATTCTTCCCACTGACCACCAATGTAAGGAACATTCTTCCCAATTTTGTTTATTAAAAGTCTTGCAATCAATAAGCATAAAATCAATATACATAAATAAATATATACATATTTACATGAAAAGGGGGGAAAAAAAAATACATAGCAAATTCTGCTCTCAAATAAAGACTGCCTTTACAGCAAAAACAAAACTCACATCATGAAACACATCATTACCGGGAAAAATAATCTTAATAAGACTCACACCACCACACCAGACATCAAACCTGCGAGGTCAAGAAACAAAACCACTCCCATTATGCATGCAGCCCTTCTTCAAAAATGAAGATATTAACTAACAAAAGCTAAGGGCGTGAAAGAAATAGCATAGGAAAAAAGCTTTTCACCCAGAGATGGACAGTTCACCAAAAGCAGGTCTGATATTCCTCCACGCCCTTATCCAGACCGCTCGAGGCTCCCTGCCCTTCTCAAGACCCCGAATCTTCCCAACCTCACCCAGAATATCGTACACCACCACCTCGACAGGGAGGACTTTCTTCCGCAGGGTAATCTGGCACCGTGCATTCCACGTGAAGTAACGGACAACTATACTAACTAGAAAAAGTGTATCCAAATCAAAATCCCAGCGAGTCGGGAATGCCCCGTACACCCACTCCGCATAACTCATGCGATAGAGAAAGGGGATGCCTAGAGCCCTCCCCACCCTTTTATACACCTCTATGTTAAAGGGACACTGGAGCAAAAAGTGGTCCATAGACTCCACTTTACCAACACACTCCGCTCTAGGACAATCCCGATCATCCACAGGGCGATGCTTCAGGTTCCCTCTCACATAGAGCCTTCCGTGGAAAGCGAGCCAGGCTTGATCCCTAAACTTCAAAGGGATTCTTCCTAAGTTAATTAAACGCAACCCCTCCCTCATTACGGGGCCTGGGCAATCCCTTAAGGTCAGCGACACACTGAAAGCAGAGCCCAAAATCCTCTTCTCCAGAAGCTTTCTGGGGAGGGACTTGATATCCCCCACTGTCACCTGCCACTGCCTAAGTATTTTCAGACACGGGGCAACATAAGCCGGAAGCTTGCCATGTCGGACTCTCAGACTTTTCACTGGCCCGCCATCTTCCCAGCATCGCAGAAAAGGCCTAAACCAAGATTGAAAAATACCCACCCATCCCGGCGGGGTCTCTGCTAACATATTACCAAGATTATACTTTAAAAAAAGCAGAGAAAAGAAAACTATAGGGTTGACCATTCCTAGACCACCCTCCCGCCTGGACAGGTAAGTTACATTGCGTTTGATCAGGTTCAGCCTATTTCCCCATAACAGTTGGAAAAAGCAGCTGTACACCCTTGCATAGAGAGATTCCGGCAAGATACAGACAAAGCTGACATATAAAAAGATTGGGATCAGGTAAGTTTTAATCAAGTCAACCCTTTCCCTCAAGGAAAGTTTCCATTTCTTCCAGCTTGCCACCTTGGCATTGGCATTCAACAACCTGCTTTCCCAATTTCGATGACCATAGTCACCAGGACCAAATTTGATGCCCAACACTTTAATTTCCTGCTGGGGCTCTGGGAAGGCATCCGGAAGTTCGAAGCTTTCACCCTCCTCACCCATCCAGAAAACTTCACTCTTTTCATGATTGATTTTAGAGCCAGAAGCCTCAGTGTACTGCTCTATCACAGAGACCACCTCCTGCGCCTCCTCCATCCCAGAGATAATAACAGACACATCATCGGCATAGGCCACGACCTTCAAAGGCGGCACACCAGCAATGCCCAAAGGCACCCCACACAACGATCCACTCTCTAACCTTCTTATGAAGGGGTCGATTGCGAATACATATAGCAGGGGGCTCAAAGGACACCCCTGGCGCACACCAGAGCCAACCTCAAAAGGCCGTCCAACCCAACCATTAACAAGTGGGAAGCTCTCAGCCCCTTTATATAATGTTTTCAGCCAATCAATAAACCTCCCCTGCAGGCCGTATCTACCAAGTAGCAAATACAGGTACTCATGATTGACTCGATCAAAAGCCTTCGCCTGATCCAATGCCAGCAAGTACTTTCTCCATCCAGCAGCCCTGCATCGCTCCAAAGCCTCCCGGACAGCTAAAATTGCTGAAAAGGTACTTCTGCCCTGGACCGAGCAGTGCTGATGATTGGACAACAAATCGCCTGCTACTGACGACAAGCGCCAAAAAAGAATCTTCGCCAAGATCTTTCTATCAACATTGAGAAGACTGATGGGGCGCCAGTTCTCAATTATTGAGGGGTCTTTACCTTTTGACAGAAGAATCACAGCGGATTGCCTCATGGAGGGAGGGAGAGAACCCTCTTCTAAACAGCTGTTATAAACCTCCGCTAAAAAGGGAGCCAGAATGGACTTAAAACACTTGTAAAATTCAGCTGTCAACCCATCTGGCCCAGGCGACTTTTTGGTAGCCAGCTTCTCTATAGCACGAACTACCTCATCTGCTGAAATTGGTTCTGTCAAATCCATCAAAGGCAATGTATCATTTCCCAATCCTGGAGTAGAATCCAGAAAGCTTTCCATCCTGTCCCGACTAAGGTCCTTTCTTCCCAGAAGGTCTGCGTAATATGACCTGAAGATCTCCAGGATCCCTGATCTGGACTTCACCAGGGAACCCGTACTATCCCTCAGACCTATGACCGTCTTAACTGCTATGCCTTGCTTACAGTTCTGGTAAGGATCAGGCGAGTGATATTTCCCATAATCTCTCTCCAGAACCAAGGAGGCATGCCGGTCGTATTGACACTTCCTAAGAAGAAGCTTTACCTCCGAGATCTCCCCTGGATCTCCTCCATACGAGACAAGACGATCAAGCTTCCTCCGCAAATGCTGGTAGGCAATATACATACCAAGCTGCTTCTTCTTACTTATGGCCTTGAAAAGTCCAATCGCCCTTTGTTTCACAAGCTCCCACCACTCTGACTTACTGCTGCAAAAGTCCAGAATAGAAACCTGTGCCTGAAAAAAATCCTCAAAGGATTGTCTTACCTCTACATCTTCCAGGAGAGCCGAATTCAGTTTCCAGGTACCCCTTCCCCTGGGTGGAGTGTCCGAGGCATTCAGAGTCACAGACAGCATACAGTGGTCAGAGAACTCCACCGCCCTCAACTCAGGAGCCGAGAAAGCAGAGTTCTCCTTTAAAAAAAACCTGTCTATCCTACTCTGACTATTCCCTCTCTGAAACGTGAATCCCGTGCTGCCAGGGCAGTGCTTAATGTGCACATCTACCAGGCCTGCTTGTCTAACCATATCTCTAAGAAAAACGCTATCATAACCCAGCCTGTCTATGGAGACCCCCCTGTCTTCAGGCCTAATTATGGTGTTAAAGTCACCTCCAAAGACAACCTGCTGGGATGTAAAAAGGAAGGGCTTGATCTTTGTGAAGAGGCATTTCCTGTCCCATTTTGACTGCGGTCCATAGATATTGATGAGGCGCAGGTCCTGCCCCCTAACAGAGACGTCTAAGACCATGCATCTCCCCATTTCTACCTCAATTATCCGCCGGCACGTTACCATATCGGTTTTAAAAAGAACCGCAACTCCGCTGCAAGGCTCAGCCGCAAGAGACCAAAAGGAGGGACCACATCTCCACTCCCTTTTTGCTAGATGGACATCGGCCAAAGTATTGAGCCAGGTCTCTTGCAAAAATAAAATCTCAGCATCAAACTCACTGAGCAAAAATAAGGCAATATCACGAGCTCTTGCAGATTTCACGCTGGCGACATTAATGGTCGCCACCTTTATCAGAGCGGGCACTGCCATCAGGATGATTGGGGTAGTCGTTTCTTAACCTCCACCACACTCTCATCACCCGAAACAGCTCTCTTTACACTATGTGACTCCCCCTCATCCATAGATGATAAAGAAGTGGATAAATCGGATACTAACTCCTCCCCTGATAAAACCGAAAATGTGTTGCCAAGAGGAACCCCTCCTGGCTCTAACTGTAAGGAGGAAACGACCGCTTTACTGGTTTTCCTCTTTTTCTTTTTCTTCCTCCTTGTCCTCTCCCACCCCTCCTCATCCGAATCCTCCACAACAGAGGGTGAGACATGGGACATGGACACCCCTCCCTCAACCCCATCGACCCCACCACCATCCAGCACCCCTGCACCCTCTTGGCCGCGTTTGCGGTGTCGAGAGACAGGGACTGGAGGTGGAGTAGGCCGAGGGGGAAGATCCACTATACCCGCCCCCCCAGCAGCTTCCGCTAGTCTGGAGGATCTACGCACAGTAGATGTAGGAACAACAGGAGGGACAGACTCAGGGACCACATCACTAGGGGAAACAAAATCTGACACAACAGACACAGGAAGGACAGACTCAGGGACCACCTCACTAGGGGAAACAGAATCTGACACAACAGACACAGGAGGGGCAACAACAATTTCCTCTCTAACTTCAGCTGCTTCATCTTCTTTATCAAGCCTCTGCAGCTCAGTCTCCAATCCTGGCAAGTTATGCAGTGCCTCTGGGCACTGGCTATATGGATGACCCAGCTGCTGGCACAAATTGCACCGAATCTGGGTGCATTCTCTGGCCAAATGGCCTAAATCCTGGCACAGTGAGCACTTCTTGTGGGTGCAGGACGATGCAAAGTGGCCTTTATCACCACATTTATTACATACCTTAGGCTGACCTTGGTAGAAAATGGTCAGCCTATCCCTACCCAGAAAGGCTGAGCAGGGAAGGTGCTGAACTACATCGCCCAGCACCCCCAATTTTAGTGACACTGTCCAGGCCCCTGTCCATATCCCATGCTCATCAAGGACCTTCCGCAGTGGAGTGAGGACCTCGCCATATCGGCGTAGCCATACTAATAAATCAGCCTCTGGTATGGATTCGTTACGCACCAAGATGGTCACCGACTTTATCAGAGGCTGTCTTGAAATCACCTTTGGCACCAAACCACTCCACTGCTGAAGGCCCTTGCACCTCCTAAATCTCTCCCAAAAGAGATCCAAACTCTCAGGTTTCACAAACGACAAATCAAATTCATAACTTCCCACCGGGCAAATCAAAGCAAAAATGTCACAGGCTTTAAACCCCATTTCCAAGACCAACTCGGCCACTCTCCCCCTTACTGGCGGCGTTCCATCGCCCTCCCACCGCAACTGAACCACATTCCTCCTCCTATACCCACTAACCAACCCCCCAACAAACCTCCTTGAATTGCGATTACTAACCAAATCCCCACCACCCACCCTGGTGCGACTCCCCAAAGCTGAAGCATAGCTTCCAACATTCCTCCCAGCAGAAAATCCATCAGTTTGTTTTGAAACATCCGACACAGACATAACAGATAACGATTGTACAGATCCGGGATTGATCTGTACAATCGATAAATCTTTCCTCTGCTGAGCAGGGGGAGAAATGTCATTTCTATTTTTCCCAGCAATATTATCCCCTTCACCACCACCCACCACATTCATTGCTTTATGATTATTGTCATTTTTAATACTTGCTGGGATATTTGTTGTCTTCACAGCAGAATCCATAGTTGGTGCTGCACTGGTAAGAGTTTCAGCTGTCATCTTCTCTTCCACTGGGACAGGGTTTTCAGCTGTGGAAATGGAATTCAGTTCTAGCACAGCAGCAGGTAAAACACTGCAGGTAACTTCCATGGCTGCTTCCATTCCAAAAACAGCAGCATGCTGATCCCCTCCCCCACCAGCAATCAGCCCTGAAACACTGGGAAGCTCTGGTGAAAGTGAAACAGACTCCTTGGAGCTGGCAGCCATTTTGCTTTCAGAGGGACTACTGGTCTCAGCCAGACCAGCAAAATCCATGTCTGGGGTGTCAGATGCAGGTCCATCCACATTCACCTGATGGTCCGGGGATTTCACGGTCAGGGATTTTCCCTGCATGTCTGTACTGGTTGTGTTCACAGCAGAATCTCCAATAGGTAGCTGTAGGCAAAGCTCCTTCTCACCTGGGACACCATCCACTACAGCAGGTGGGGCAGACATGTTGGATGGCAGCATGGTATACTGGGATTTCTCCACCAGTACTGGCTTTGCTGGTTTGTATCTCCTCTGCCCATCCACAGGGATTTCTGATGGATCATCAGTGAATGCAAACTTATCTGCTCTCAGGGGGGACTCCATCTCCTGGATAAATGTCAGGGATCCATGCCCACTCTCAACCCCCTGGCTGGTTGCCGCTGGCGATTCCCAGTTCTGGCATGGGGGGAGAGGTGCAGAGGCAGATGGAGCCTGGTCATCCATTAACTGAGGCTGCTGATCCACAGAACTTGCTGATGCTTGGCTGGCAAATCTCCTCTCATTATCAAATTTTTCTTTAAACACTCCGCTTCTATCTTTCAACTTTTCCAGTAATAAAGATTGTTTCTTTACCTTATCTTCCAATTCCTGTAGCTCAGGCTTCATGGCTGTGCGATTTTTACTCCAGGCCTGGCAGTATTTGGCTCTGAAGGATTTATGTTCAGCCTTCAAAACTTTAAGTTTTTCTTCAGCTCTCCCAATCGCCCTAAAACGATTGATAACCTTCTGGCTGAAGACATCCGCATTCTCACCAGGGCCTGGACCCACAGACAGGTCCTCCACCTCCTCCTCACTAGGCCCCGTGTCATCAGGGGGATCCCTCCCAGGGCCTCCCCCAGGATCAGGCATTGTTCCTGGGCCAAGCTAGCAAGCAAGGCCCAGGCTTGAAAAGGGCTGGTTCTCACAGAGAGCTCCTTGGGTGTGTCCTCCTCCTTCTTCCCACCGACCACCAATGTAAGGAGCATTCTTCTCACTGACCACCAATGTAAGAGACATTCTTCCCACTGACCACCAATGTAAGAGACATTCTTCCCACTGACCACCAATGTAAGAGACATTCTTCCCACTGACCACCAATGTAAGGAACATTCTTCCCACTGACCACCAATGTAAGGGATATTCTTCCCACTGACCACCAATGTAAGGAGCATTCTTCCCACTGACCACCAATGTAATGTAGCCCTTTTCCCACTGACGGCCCATGAAGGGGGTCCCTCTCACAATGAAAGAGTGTCATTCTTCCTTTTGACAACCAACATAAGGAGCATTGGAACGTCACCCCCCGGCTTCCAGTGTTTCGGGGTCCCTTCCCTTACTGAACACCAGTATAAGGAGGGACTTTTCTGACCACCAAGTTTGCTTTTTGCTGTCCTTTCTTTTCTGTTCTTTGTTTGATTCTAATATTATATTCTTACCCAACATTCCTTATTATTTTATTTATTCCTAAACTTCAGCTTTCTGTTCATGCAAAAGTCACATGAGCTGTAGATACTGTATATGGTAATTATTATCAGGAGGTTCCCTGTGTCCTGAAGGTTATCTTAAGGGTTCTTTTTAAGATAAAAAAGTTGACAGGCTGGCCTGAGGGACCAATCAGATTCAGTGTTTTTAAAATGGAATCTGTAAGCCTGAATTTTATTGGTCCTTGTGGGCTGCTCAGACTATTATTTTAGAAGCACTTCCCAAAGAAGTCCTTTGTCACAGGACGCGGCTTTGGCACTTTATGTTTACCTAAAGCACGGCCAAGCCCTGCTTTAGCTATGTGTCAAATCCATGAGAAGCATCTCCTTGTGACTGGTTGTAAAAATAATTATCTAGGACGGCATGTGACTGAAAGAAACTTTCTTATGACTGAGGCAAACAAAACATTTTACATGTAGTTGGTTATTTTTTTTGTGTATTTTTGGCTCCTGAAAGTCTGAGTTATGAAAATCTCAATATTTCGGCTAAAACGGAAATTAAACTTGAAGTTTTTGTATATATGCCCTACAGCAGTGGTCCTCAACTCCGGTCCTCGGGGCCCACTAACAGGCCAGATTTTAAGTATTACCTTGGGGAGATGCAGACTAGAATACTGCAATCACTGAGCAGCAAATGAGATCACCTGGGATGTAATTTAGTTATCTTGCAAACCTGGCTTGTTAGTGGGCCCCCGAGGACCGGAGTTGAGGACCACTGCCCTACAGTAGAGGACAACCAATCCGAAATTGTTTCCTTGGTCGTGTGCCCAGTTGATTGATTAGTTTGTTGTAGACGAGATCTCCTCTTATAATTTGTATCATTTTACTACAAACAACATCTATACAAATTTCTTCCAACAAACCCTCGGCTTCCAACAAACCTACGTTCTCTTTCTGCTCTTCTACCTGATCTGTAGCCACCACCATTGAGCTGTCTCTGTGTCATTGATTCTGCCTTCCAATTATTTGTGGTCCATTTTTTTATGGAGTTTGGCTTTAACAACTTGCTATGAGCATATAAAAGAAGTATATCATCCAAAACCAGCCTGGAGAATATCATCCATTCAAGTAAATAGTATACCACTATATACTCTTTCAATTTCCTATAGCAATGGTCTCCAAACTGTGGCCCACGGGCAAGATGCTGCCCTTTGCTTGCTCTTAGCCAGCCTTTGGGGCACTTTTCCTCCCAATGGCACCAACAGTGGGTCATTACAATTTCTACTGACACTAATGGCGCTTTTCCACTGCATGGAACCAAACGGTTCGGCTCGCTTTTGTGCTTTTCCACTGCTGGTACCGCATGGTACGGTGTAGGAACGGTTCGGTATGGTACAGCGGCGCTTTTCCACTGCATGGAACCTAACGGTATGGCTCTCTAAAACAGTACCACCTCGATTGTGGTTCCAAGAGGTACCATACCCGGTACCATATCCCACAATCCTTTGCATGCAGTCACTACTAGCCACTGATTGGTCAGAGAATCGTTGTTATCCCACCCACTTAACTTTAGTACTACTTTAGTGGAAAAGCAAACCGTACCGAACCGTTCCAACACCGCACCATGCGGTACCAGCAGTGGAAAAGCAAACCGGGCCAAGCAGGGCCGAGTAGAGCCAAGCCGGTACTTGCAGTGGAAAAGTGCCAGAACAGTGGGGTACTATTACTTCCACTGACACAAATGATGAGGGACCATTAATTTTAATGACAGTAACAATGGGCCACTATTCCCCTCCACTGACACCAATGATAGGGCACCATTCCTCCCACTGATACCAATGACAGGATGTTATTCCTCTCACTGACACCAACGATGGGGCATTATTGCCCCCTACTGACATGGATGGGTCACTATTCCTCTCACTATTATCAATGATGGGGCACTATTCCTTCCACTGACACCAATGATGGGGCACTTTTCCTCCCACTGACACCAATGATGGGGCACTTTTCCTCCCACTGACACCAATGAGTGGGCATTATTGCCCCCCACTGACATCATGGATGGGACACTATTCCTCTCACTATTATCAATGATGGGGCGCTATACCTATCACTGTTATCAATGATGGGGCACTATTCCTTCCACTAACGCCAATGATGGGGCACTATTTCTCCCACTGACACCAGTGTGTCATAGCAATCACATCACAACAGTAAATTGCCACGTTTTATCAGGCATGGAGAGATCCCTTTTGGTCGTAATTTTGAAGATTCATGGTTTGCTGGTGATATGCTTTGACTTGTGTTAACGCCGGTTCCCTGCCGGTAATTGCTAGAACACCCACCTGCTTCTGGCTATTTTCAGGAACATACTTGGTATTCTGTAGACAGGAACAACCAACAACAAACCTTTTCCAACATAAAGAACAAAGTTTGGGCTGGTCCTGTATCTCAGTCATCCATCACTCTATACACATTTGACATGTTCTATGTGGGTTGGAGATAATTGAACTTTCTATGAATTGAAGATTTGCCAAGAACATTGTATGTTGAGGGCTCCTGGGAGGTGGGAGAGGCTCTGGAGGTACAGGTTGCCCATGCTTTCATTGGTTGTGATTGAGTTCCATAGAACTTTGGTGATCCTCCAGAGGTTGTTAAGGGTTCATTGAGCAATAAGCAATTTCTGCCTATCGGATAAGATCCTGTTGATACCATTGATTTTTTTTTTCTTTGTTCTCTGTAAGAGGGTATTTCTTCCAAATGACCACAGGTGTAAGGAGCTTTTCTCCCACTGACTATAAAATTAATCAGTGGTCTCCAAAATGCTGCCCAAGGGCAAGGTGCAGCCCTTTGCACACTATTCCTCCCACTGATTTGAGGCACTATTCCCAACACTGACACCAACAATGGGGAACTATTCCTCCCACTATTATCAATGATGGAGCACTATATCTTCCACTGACGCCAATGATGGGGCACTATTCCTCCCACTGACGCCAATGATGGGGCACTATTCCTCCCACTGACGCCAATGATGGGGCACTATTCCTCCCACTGACGCCAATGATGGGGCACTATTCCTCCCACTGACGCCAATGATGGGGCACTATTCCTCCCACTGACGCCAATGATGGGGCACTATTCCTCCCACTGACATCAATGATGGGGCACTATTCCTCCCACTGACATCAATGATTGGGCACTATTCCTCCCACCGACCTCAATAATGGGACACTATTCTTCCAAGTAATGCTAAGGATGGGGCACTATTCCTCCCACTGACATCAATGATGGGGCACTATTCCTCCCACTGACATCAATGATGGGGCACTATTTCTCCCACTGATATCAACGATTGGGCACTATTCCTCCAAGTAATACCAATGATGGGGCACTATTCCTCCCACCCACCGACATCAATGATTGGGCACTATTCCTCCAAGTAATACCAATGATGGGGCACTATTCCTCCCACCCACCGACATCAATGATTGGGCACTATTCCTCCAAGTAATACCAACGATGGGGGCACTATTCCTCCCACTGACATCAATAATGGGGCACTATTTTTCCAAGTAATGCCAATGATGGGGCACTATTCCTCCCACCGACTTCAATAATGGGGCACTATTCCTCCAAGTAATGCCAATGATGGGGCACTATTCTTCCCACTGACATCAATGATGGGGCACTATTCCTCCAAGTAATACCAACGATGGGGCACTATTCCTCCCACTGACATGAATAATGGGGCAATATTCTTCCAAGTAATGCCAACGCAACGATGGGGCACTATTCCTCCCACTGACACCAATGATGGGGCACTATTCCTCCCACTGACCTCAATGATGGGGCACTATTCCTCCCACTGACATCAATGATGGGGCACTATTCCTCCCACTGACATCAATGATGGGGCACTATTCCTCCCACTGACATCAATGATGGGGCACTATTCCTCCAAGTAATGCCAATGATGGGGCACTATTCCTCCTCCTACTGACCACATGCACTATGCAACTGAACACCAAATCTGAGACATTGTTTACTCTCACGGATGCAGGGCCTGGGACATTTTCTACCCCCACCGGCTAGAATCCGGCCTCCCCAAAAGTCTGGACAGTTAGCTGGCTCCTTGTTCAGAAAGTTTGGAGACCCCTTCGCTAATGCATTATGAGTTGTAGATATTGAAATTTTAAGCAGGGTACCCTTAGACCGGAAAGTTATTTTGAAGGTTCCTCCATGTTGAAAAGATTGCTAGCCTGGTTGTGATTCTGACAGATATGTCATAACTGATAAAATGACGTGTTGTATCGATGGCGGTATTTTCGTCCTTCATATATTACAGTATACATTTGTTTAGCTGCATGATATTAGTGTCAGTAGTGGCCTGCTTTCTATTGTAATTGTCATTAGTGATTGCATTATGGCTGCCCTTGAAGTTTGGGGTTCTAAAACACAATGGAAGAATAGCACAGAGACCCTAGGTTTTACCCTACGACTAAAGGAGAAGTTGTGAAAGGTCTTTGTAATCTAGGCTGCCAACTTCTCCACAGTCGATGCCCTAAACAGCCGCAGGAAGACTTTGTGCATCAAAACCTGCCAGGTTTAGGTTGCATCAGTCCAGTACATTCCATTTCACTTCTCGCCCTGATAAAGAGGATGTCTATTGGCTCCAAAACGTGTTGGCTCTGTGATAAAGTCTTTAAGAAATCTCTAGGTGGACAATGGTCTCTTGGAGTGACACTTTAATTTGCTCCCTGTATGGCCTGCATAAGATTGATTTCTTTCCTGCAAACACGGGTTTGTGGCCATTGTAACAGTGGTTATTGCTAGCAGCTATACCAGCAGCTAGCGATAATCGCATGTAAAATCAGGCAGACTGGTTGCACCAAAGTTGATTGATCGCTCATCTTGGTACATTTAGCATGCCCATATATGGTTCGAGGAGACAGCGGAAATTCAAACAGTCTATGGCTGGCCTTAGATTCACCCCTGGAGCGTAGGGGGTTAGGTTGAGGTGTAAGTGGACCTGTGCTTCGTCAGTGCTGGGCAATACAACAGATTAATGCCCCCCTTCCCAGTTGCAAATACTCACTGTCCCTATACTTCTGCCACTCTATTCTGCCACCAGGGCCAAGAAGAATCTAAAGAACTGGTTCTTTGGTGTATGGGGGAAATGGAGATTGACGCCCCTTTTCACCTACAAAATATTGTTAAAAGTTTGCCTTTAAATGCACATGAACTTTAATGGCATCCCAGTCTTAGTCCATAGGGTTCAATATTGAGTTGGTCCACCCTTTGCAGCTATAACAGATTCATATCTTCTGGGAAGGCTGTTCACAAGGTTTAGGAGTGTGTCTATGGGAATGTTTGACCATTCTTCCAGAAGCATATTTGTGAGGTCAGGCACTGATGTTGGATAAGAAGACCTGGCTTGCAGTCCATCCCAAAGGTGTTCTATCGGGTTGAGGTCAGGACTCTGTGCAGGCCAGTCAAGTTCCTCCACCCCCAAACTCACTCATCCATGTCTTTTATGAACCTTGCCTTGTGCACTGATCCATATCATTTGGTGGAGGGGGGATTATGGGGTGGGGTTGTTTTTCAGGGGTTGGGCTTGGCCCCTTAGTTCCAGTGAAGGGAACTCTAAGTCCCGGTTCACACTATCGCGACTTGTCAGGCGACTTGGCCGCCTGACAAGTCGCGGTCCATTCAGTGCAATGGGAACCGTTCTATTGGGAGCGACTCAAGTCACTCCGACTTAGAAAATAGTTTCTGCACTACTTTTGACCGAAGTTGGAGCGACTTGCATTGACTTCCATTATGTAAAGTCCGTGCAAGTCGCGCCGAAGTCGCGGTGCACGGCGACTTTACTAGTCGCCTCCGAAGTCGGATTGCCATAGTGTGAACCGACACTTAAGGCGCCAGCATACCAAGACATTTTGGACTAAATCATACTCCCAACTTTGTGGGAACAGTTTGGGGATGGCCCCTTCCTGTTCCAACAAGACATGGATGAGTGAGTTTGGGGTGGAGGAACTTGACTGGCTTGCAGAGTTCTGACCTCAACCCGATAGAACTACTTTGGGATTAATTATTCACAAAGCTTAGTAAATGGGTTTAAAGATTCACTTTGCTAAGAATACCCAATCGGGTGCAAGGAAAAAAAAAAAAAAAATAGCTTTTTGCTTGCACATGATTGGATGATGGAAGTCGGCAGAGCTTTCTCCTCATTTACTAAGCTCCGGAGCTCCTGCACTTGCAAAGTGCACAGTCTATTTACCTTTAGCAAATCCACTCCATAAAGTTGCATAACAAGTCGCAGCCCATTGATTTCAATGGCTCCTGTTCCAATCTGTGCGATTTAGAAAAGATTCCTGCACTACTCTGATGCGACTTTCGTGCCAGAGAGTGTAAAGTCTCACTCGAAATTGCACCGCTTTGGAATTTGAGAATGGATGGGAGGGTGCCCTTATGTTTTCCCTATGTACAGCACTCTGCCAGCCCCTCCCACCAGCCACCCACATGGAATAGAAATATATTTAAAAAAAAACATAAATTTTTTTCCCAAATATATATGAAATGCTACAATTTTGGCCATATTCAATACATTTCTAAAAAATGTTTCCCTAAATATATTGGAAATCTATTTTTCTTCCATATGGGCATAACTGCCTGCATTGCATAGAGAAGCACATGGACGCAGTGAGGACATCACTAAGTCTACAATAAGGTGTGTAAAGAAAATTTAATCTTTTTATTTAAAAATTTAATTACCATGATTGACGAGGGTGGGGGAAGGGAGAGGGGATTTATGCAAATTAAACTTCAGCTTCACTTTGGTGTTCAGACTCGTGACGTCATCGCGTAAGTTCTGTAAAATAGTTACATTGTATGTCTCCAGCTCCAGGAACTGTACTGCTGCGTCATCGCTCTCTCTTCACATATACAACATACTCTCTATTACATAGAAATATTTTTGCCAAATTTTTTATTATACACTTTGATAACAAAAATAAATTCAGTTTTAATTATGAATTTACAGCGATGGAAAAAAACGATGACACAATCTGCAAAAATAAAACACTGACAACAATCGAAATGAACAGCATCCATCTATTCTCCGAAGATGGAAATTTTAATCGAAAAAGCCATATAGACCGTCCTTAGGACGCCGAGGCTGGCCGCACCCGGAAATCTTTTTTTTTTTTCAAGGTAGCGTTGCATCATCTTTGAGGATTGCAAGTGGCGCCTCTTAAAACGGAACCCTAGACACAATTTTTTTTTTTCCAGCTCCGGATAGTGAAGGGGTTAGAAGCCCTGTTGGGGTGTGACCACCAGGAAGTGAAAAAACTTCCCTTATGGGGACACAGATAGCAATAAGTAGATGACCCTTCTCCATCCTAAGTGGAAAGAAAAAGAATTGGGGTTGGAGTTCCGCTTCAACAAGCTAGCCTTTGTGGGGGGTTGCATAGGTTTTCAGTATTCGCAACAATTGAAACGGCCATTTCAACAAAAAATGATTTTTCCGTTATTAGTAGGTACTGTACCCGCTGTGTATTACTAGAATGCCACAGGAGTAGTGAGACTCCTCTGCAGACAACAGAGTTTAAGACTTTATGGCCGAACAATGCCTGCTTGGGATTTCCAATGTGGCCATTTACAAGGATTATTAACCAATGTAGCCATACACTGCCAAACCTGCATCACCCTGTCAAATTTCAGAATTCTTTCGAAAAATTAAACCTGCAATGCGATTTTGCATAACAGAAATGGAAAAATCAGTGATGGTTCAGAACAGATTATCCGCAAATGTAAAAGGGAAGATTCAGTAATTGGTGCATGTATGGGGGTGCTATTGGAGCCAGGGGGAGATTTGGTCAAACAAAGTCCGCCTATAATGGAAATACCAGTTGTAGGTGGAATCGTTTTTTTATGGGTTGGTGTACATTGGTCTTCTCTGTGGCCTACCTTTAGGGAATAGGTCAGTTGTCTGAAGAGGCCATCATTCTTTATTGTTAATAAAATTGAGACAACAGGAAAAGATAAGGTATCCAATGCGTTTTTGGGGGCCAAACATTCTCCCTTTATCAGCAGTGGTGTATTTTGGTTTTGTGCTGCCCCAGGCAAGACTAAAATTTGGCGCCCCCATTCCCCTCCTATGTAAATTTGCCCAACCTTTCCTGTTTAACGGATGTGACTCCCCTTCTCAATTAAAGGACTACGAGTCACAGCAAGAACCCCTGAGATCTCATGAGAGGGGGTGGGCGAGAGGAGGGGGTGGGTGAGAGAAGGGGGTGGCTAAGAGGGAGTGGGCGAGAGAAGGGGATGGGCGAGAGAAGGGGGTGGGTGAGAGGGGGTGGGTAAGAGAAGGGGGTGGGTAAGTGACGTAACGTCACTAGTTGCTAGACACCAGGCAGCTCTAGCAACCAGTGGCCAATAGAGTCTCGGGTGGAGGCGGGGGTGGCTATTTTGCTGCCCCCCTGCAAAGTGCCGTCCTAGGCCTGGGACTTGTTGGCCATGTCAAAATACAGCACTGTTTATCAGGACTTTATAAGCACATATCCATTTCAACCAGAGGTGTGTCTTATTTGACACAGAACATTTTCCAGGAGATATTTTAAGAGTCCTATAGGAAGCTTTTCCATTTTTGGCTCCCGAAACGCAATTTTGGGTGTTGTCTGGCTCCCGACATTAGTTGACCACCTTTTTTTTCTTGCTATTGTCCAAATGTATAAATCACAAGTGATGATGAGCTCTTAAGATGACCATTTGGCTCTCTTTATATCTTTTTCTCTTGGTTTTCTAAGTGGAGTCCCATGCCTGATTTTTATTTTTGGCATTGGGGGGCACCCTGTGGTAGATCTGCCAAGGTTCAGTCATCCAGCTCAACCAGTGCTCCCCGACTTAGTGACCAGGCAAGGAATAAGGTGTGATTGGGGCCTGTTCTGACATACACAATGAGGCTCCATATGAATTTGCTAACAACAAATTGGACACTGGATTGCCCACATAAGGGCACCAAAGAGGTGTAAGGGCAGATATAAGATATCAACGTGTTTTGGGGGTCAAATATTCCCCCCTTCATCAGGCCTTTACAATTCCATATCCATTTTCCCCAGCTGTGCGCCTCATCTGACATAGAACACTTTCCAGGAGCTTTTATATTTCGAGTCTAATAGGAAGCTTTTCCATTTTTCATCTAAGCCCTGATGAAGTTGGACCAAAGAGATCAGCCACACTCTAATGTCGCCAACATAAATAATACATTATTTTTCTAAAAACACAGAAGATCCACCAAAACCCTCCTCTCTCCAACGCATTTCGCCACAACAGGGCTTAGTTTGGAACCATGAAGTTTTATTGATGTCATCAGAGTGCAACCAGCTGGGCTTTTCCCAAATTTAGGCGGCTTCTTCTATATCTGAGACCCGAACAGTAAAATTTCCCTGCAGTAGTTAACACAAGTGCTAAATGTATCGGCCTTTTGTGAACGGTAGTTAATATACAGAAAAAAAGTTTGCTTCTGGCACTTGTGATAAAAAAAAAAAAGAAAAAATTTTTTTTTTTTTTTTTACTTTTTTACATTATAATTGTACATAATATGTAACAAAAAAAATAACCTGTAGATGTCAAATGTTGTGGCAGTAACGTGAGAAAAGCAGCAAAACTGATGTGAAAAACGTGTTTTTTTTTTTTTTTTGTATATTGGCTCAAACAAAACGTTGGCGTGGCGTAATACTGGCAAAATAACACTGAGTATACAGTCAAGTGTGACTTTTTTGAATCCTGCAACATTCCTAAATAACGTTACTTAAAAGTTTTGGACAAGAGGAAGAATACTTGACCAGCAACCAGCGATGAATTTGGGTGGACAAACTTTGTAACTCAAAAGAAATATCTCTGCATATATATATATATATATATATATATATATATATATATATATATATATATATATATATATATATATATATATATATATATATATATATATATATTCTATAAAGAAAATCAGTTTTTTGGCGGGCTGGCACAGATGTGTTTTTTTTTTTTTTTTTTTTACAATTTATTTTTTTTTTTTAATATATTTATCTGATATGTGTTTTAAATCCCCAAGAATGGCATCATAGGGGCTCTTTTACTGATAGGCATCCACCAATACCTGCTTTGGTATTGGTGAATGATTCTGCAACCTTTAGCTCTAAATGATCTCTTTAAATAAAAATTTGGGGTTGCAATATATTTGGAAAATCTATCCACTCCTTTGGATTCTATTGATAAACACGTTTTGGGGACTTAAAAACCATTTTTAAACAGACACTTGTGGGTCCCTGAACAACTGTACATGTAACATTCAGGCCATGACATAAATGTTGGCACCTTTTGCTCTAGGCTGGTATCCATAAATGTAGCATTATATTTCCGATAATGCACAAAACGTAATAAAGAACCAGTTGAACAGAAGGTAAGATCAACTTCCTGGGTTCCCCAACCTTCTACCTCACTTATATCAACTTCTATCTCATAATTAACTATAAATTCTGTTATCAAACTGTCTCAGCATATTTTACACATGCCCATCCTGTCTCTGCCCGTGAAATACCCGATCCCTGCACTGTTGGGCTGCCAGTCCGGCTTAAAGCCCAACTAAAGCAAAATTATATTTAAACGTTGTAAAGAGTAGGAAAGAGTTAGAATGTCTACCTAGTCTATACAGAATATATAGAACTATCCACATTTTCGGTCCCTGTGCCACCAGAGGGAGACGCACCAAAAACCTGACGGTGAGTCTACCTATTCCCTACTCTGATAAATTTTTTTTTTTTTCTTCTCTGACGCCATTGGGGAAAATTTCCAGCAAGAGACAAGGAAGTGAAGGGCAATCTTCTCAATAGTGACATAAATGACAACAGAAACCTGCAAATATTTTACCCCTGTAAGCTTTATGCTGGAAATACAACCATTCAGATTAACGTAGATCAGCAAAATGTACCCATAACTATGTAGCAGAGAGGGTATAAGTGATTGGATATACATTGAATGGGCTTCTCAGGCACCTTTAGCTGGAAAGGTATTAGTAAATGTTGCTAACAATTATAATAAAATCCGACCAGTCACTGACCAGCACAAATTGAGGGTACGGTAATGGGTTCCCCTGCACAACCCTCAGATCCCATTGCAGCCTTTTTGTTGTATGGAGAAGAGGGTAAGGTAATGGGTCCCCCGCACAGCCCTCCATATCCTGTTGCAGCTCTTTTGTTATAGGGAGACGCGGGGGTCAGTAATGGGTCCCCCACACAGCCCCTCAAAAATCCCATTGCAGCTGTTTTGTCATAGTTATGCAACGGGTAACATGTTGTATTCATTATCCATTTAGATCACCGATGTCATGCCACATAAAAGGGGTATCATGTTGTTTCGTGTACTTCACCTACGTGATAGATAACTTCTCAGGACAGAGAAAATGAAAAAAGTAGAAGGCATATCATACACGGAATAAAAATCCCTAAGGATATAAACCTTTGCTAACTTTAGAAAGAACTCCAGTCAAGATTCAACTTCAGCATGCTGCACAAAACATTTGGGAGAAAAAGATACACTCCTTATGTTTTGCTCTGGAGCAGCATTACAATCCTTCGCTTGCATATGCAACTTGTGATTTTGACTATAGATCCCTCAGTGGGAGCTTGCACATAGCTCCATATGAAGTGATTCTAAAAGAAAACCTGTACCGATGCTGTTATGTAGGTTGCTGTTGCGGACCTCTGCTGGATATCCCAGCTGCCGCAGCGTCCAGGCCATCGAAAAACTTCCTTACTCCCTGGCTCACTTCACTTGCCTTGAACATACGTACTGTTCAGGATTCCTGATTTAACATTTTTGCATATTTGTTTTGAGTCAAAGTACTGAAGGGAATAAAAGCCAGGCATCTACCATTTTCTGAAGAAGGCCAGCAGCAGAAGGAGACTCCGTATTTGGCTTTCTACAGATTTCCTTTAACATCTAATGTAGTAATTTCTGAAGCTCAAACAGTGAGATCACCAAACTTATACGTAAAATGATAAATTATTGACTGATGGTTTGTCCTGATTGGAGTTCTCCTTATGTCATCTCATCCAACACAACTGATCTCTTATAAAGATTCAGCAATACACATCCACCACACTCTTATCATATGCCATTCTCTTCTAGAATACTGTTTAGGTATATGCAATGCTACTCCATACTCTGTTAAACCACACTAGGCCCAAACCAAAGGAAAAGGTCTGTGTTGCCCATAGAAGTCTGATTCCAACTTTTATTTTTCTTGAATAGGTTGGAAAACCAAACCAAAGATCCTCTCGGTTGCTATGGGCAACACAAAGGAGAGAATTTTTTTTGCCAGCTAACCATTGCGCCCCCTTTCCTTAACCCTCATAGATTCTAAAAAAACGAAAGAAAAGGTAGCAAATTTGGGTATCAAATATAAAAAAAAAAAATACAATGTTTGATGGTACAGACTGAAAAGTCCTTATTTTACCTCCCAATGAAGAACGAAAAAACATTATTAAGATTGATATGTCCACCTCCAATGCTGTGATACCCTAATCTGACCCCAAATATTGGTCTCCTTTGGAGTTCTGTAAATGGAGACAGTACCACCGGAACCATGCTGCCCTTAGTAACCAATTTTCAACCTTTCAGCCCGAACTTGCAGCAAGAAAGGTTGAAGTCGGTTGTTAGCGGGCAGCGCATATCCGCCCTGAATAAAGAGGTCCACCCTCTGCACTGGAGGTTTCCTTGAAACCCTGCAGAGTACCTAGTATTTGTTGCTGTAACTTGTGATTGAACCCCTAACACATATATATATATATATATATATATATATATATATATTATTCCCAACATTGGCAAGGTATCAGGCAGTTTCTTAGACAAATAATCTTGATATCAAGTCCAAAACAGGCCCTGCGGTTAATTTTCTGATATTCCCATACCATATGGGTATGAGGATTGCCGACCAGCATTAAGCGTCTGTTATTCAATTTATAATCCTTCTGTGAATACCGTAACAATAGTTGGCAAGCCATCTTTCGGGCAAGGCCACCTTCCTTCGCTTGCTGGCCAGACTCAATCTTCAGGCACGGTAATCCTTGGTATAGGCAATGTAGATGGCAAGATGTTCTGAGGCAACGGCAGTGGCCGCCATGTTCCTTGGTAAGGAGAGTTTTCTTGGTTTAGATCAGCTCTTGCACATTGGTTCGCTCACTTTCTTTTTTTTTGCACCCAGAAACCTTTGGAATATTATACATATTTGAAGCAGCAAAATAAAGATCTAAATCCACGACTGATTGTCTCCAATACAAATTCCATAAAGTTTTTTGTTTTTTTTTTCTCCTTCATATATATGTATATATACACACATACCTTTTTTTTTATATATTATATATATATATTTTTATCTGCTTCTTGAAATTTGAAGAAACAATGGTAAATTGGTGCAAGGTTTGTCATCATCAAACGAAGGATGAAAATCCAGCGATGGGGGCCCGGGATGTAGGGGCGAGGCTGCTTGGTGGGCGGTATATGGGGTTTTGTTGGCTCGGGGCCTGCTGAGGTGTTGGAGTCCGACTTGGTTTTTGCCTGTACAGGCTGCCCTGCTGACTGCTGTTGCTGTTGGGTATGATACAGTGTTCAGAGTCCTCCAGGTCGTTGTCTGTGTAGTTGTAGCCATGCGTGCGGGATATGCCCTTCTGCTGCCGCCTCCAGGAGTTGTAGTAGGTGGGGTCGCTGATGTAGTGGTTGACGAAGGAATGGGTCTTCTGCTGGTTCTGGTCCACTTCGTATTCGCTGTCGCTGCCCTGTACCAAAATAAGGGACATGTTATTTGGATAGGGGTCAGATGATGAAGAAATACAGCCAAAACATGCAAAAAAAAACTTACACCCTTTCACACTCATTTGGGGGCAGGAATAGGTACAGGGACGTTATATGTGCCGCCAAGAGATCACACACAGTTAAAATTCCAATCTTTTATTACAAAGACGTAAAAATCACATAGAAGGCAAAAAAATATATCTAAAAACAGAAAACATATCAATATGATGATATTGTTGTCTGATACAAACAAGTTTCGTGAGAGACTCGCTTTCTCAGGATCCACGCCATATACAGCGGGTTTAGAAAATAATCACCCCCTTTATAATTAATCACATTTTGTTGCTTTGGAGCCTGGAATGAAAACAGGCACATTTTTTGTTTTATGAAACTGCATTTACTAGTGCAACGTATAACATCTAAATGAAAGATATAACACCAACATATCAGAAAAAAAAAAAAAAAATTAAAAATTAAATCACTCCTAAACTTTGTGGACATGCTTCCTAGAAGAGCTGAAGCTGTTATAGTTGCACAGAGTGGGCCAACTCAATATTGAACCCTACGGACTAAGACTGGGATGCCATTTAAAGTTCATGTGCGTGTGAAGGCAGGCGTCCCAATACTTTTGGTAATATAGTGTATATTCCAATTATTTACAAACACATCTCCACGTTTTTCTACAAATCCAGCCAAACTCTGATTTAACCACTTGCCGACTGCTCACTGAGCTGGTACTGCGGCAAAGTGTTTCGTTATCGTCCAGTGACGTAGACCTACGTCGCTGGACTCCTACGCTTCTTGGCGGCGCGCGCGCGCCGCCGAAGGCTCGTTCCCGCTGTATTCAGACACAGCGGGAGTCAGGCCAGGGGAGGAGAGGCGGTGATCACCGCCGCTCTTCCCCGATCGTCAGGGATCGAGTGAGGAAATCCGCCCGCTTGTGTAAGCAAAGCAGGTGGATCTCCTATGTGACAGGCAGGGAGAGATTACAGGATTCAGCATAGCTGAACCTGCGATCTGTGCCTGTGTCACACAATCCCCTCCCCCCACACACGTCAGTAAGCATGAGGCATACATTTAACCCCTTGATCACCAATAAAGTTAACCCCTTCCCTGCCAGTGTCATTATTACAGTAACAGTGCATATTTATAGCACTGATTACTGTCGTAATGTCACTGGTACCGCCAAAAGTGTCAAAAATGTAATTTAAGCTTCTGATCTGTCCGCCGCAATGTCGCAGTCCCGCAAAAAAAAGCGCAGATCGCCGCCATTACTAAGTTAGAAAAAAAAACAATAAAAATGACATAAATCTTTCCCGTAGTTAGTAGCTGCTATAACTTTTGCGCAAACCAATCAAAATACGCTTATTGCGATTTTTTTTTTTTTTTTTTTTTTTTTACCAAACATATGTAGCAGAAAACAAATTGGCCTAAAATGTTAAAAAATTTTGATTTTTACATTTTTTTTGGGGGGGGGGGGGGATTTCATATAAAAAAATGTGAAAAATATAATTTTTTCAAAATTGTCGCATTTTTTTGTTTATAGCGCAAAAAGTAAAAATCGCACAGGTGATCAAATACCACCAAAAGAAAGCGTTATTTGTGGGGAAAAAAGGACATACATTTAATTTGGGTACAGCATCGCGCGACCGCACAATTGTCCGTTAAAGTAACGAAGTGCCGAATCGCAAAATATGGCCTGGTCAGGAATGGGGTAAAATCTTCCGATCTTAAAGCGGTTAAAAATACACTCATTGAGAATTTTTTTGTCAAAGACATGTAGCTAAATACATTTTGGCCTAAATATATGACAAAAATTGAATATATTGGATATTTTTTTAACTGTCAAAGTAGAAAATGTCAATTTTTTTGCAAAATTTTCGCTATTTTTTTATTAATATCGCAAAAAATGAAAAGCACAGAGGTGATCAAATACCACCAAAAGAAAGCTCTGTTTGTGGGAAAAAAAGGACGTAAATTTTGTTTGGGTACGGCGTTGCATGACCACGCAATTGTCAGTTAAAGCCGCACAGTGCCAAGTTGCAAAAAGTGGCCTGGACGTAAAGCAGGAAAATCCTCTGGTGGTAAAGTGGTTAAAGAGCTTACACTCTAATGGCTCCCCTACAGTCACCGATTCCAAAGTAACATTAAATAACCCCTCAGTATGTATTTGGAATTATTAACACAATGAGACGTTTTCGACACCCTCGGTCCGCCCGTGTCCTCGCAATTCTGGAGAATAGGTTCTTCTTTGAAGGCTTTTAAAAGGACGAGGAATGTTTCAAATGTTTTGCCAACCCCAAACGTGTCGAGCTGAAGATCACAGCTGTGTTTTCATTGTTTTCAGTCTAAATATTGTTTGATGGCGGCGCCTGGACTAACGAGGGGAGATAAACTTGACACCTTTTTACCCTGAGCCTGTCACGTGCCAAGTTCACCGCAAATCAAAGGTTGTGTTTTTACGTGAGGGGCACCTATGGGTTAAAGAAACAGATTGATGGCTGACCTCCTGCTTCTGAAAATGCTAGGTGCCTGGCCGTCCTACTGAATCTCTAGCTTCAATATTTTGGCTGCATAATGTTCCAGTCCAGACAACTAGAACCTTCAGAAGAAGATCAAGAATGACAGAAACTGTGTTTTTCCCAAGACTGGTTTTGCATGTAGTTAGCAATTGTGCCTTCCAGCACTGGGGTCCTTGTTTTGAATAGGGACACTGCATGTCCTCCCTGTGCTTGAGTGCTTTTCCTCTGGGTACTTCAAAAGACTTGCTGGTAGGATAATTGGCTCCTATCCAAATTAGACCTAGTATGTGTACGCAGGGCTTTTTTTCTTCGAAAAAAGGTGCAGGAACTCAACCACGACCCTGTGTTTACAAGTGATAGTGGTGAGCAGGGAGCAGAGGACCTGAGCCAAAGGTGGTGGAACTAAGTTCCACCAAGTTCCATCTGAAAAAAAGCCCTGTAGTGTACGTGAGATAGGGACCTTCGGTTGTAGCATTGGCCGAACTACCAGGGTCGCAAAGGACGCACTTGCCACCGGCCCTCCTGTTCCACCAACGTTTGGGGACCCCAAGATGGCAAGAAGGGTCCTGGTGGAACTGTAAAGCTCACATCACATTGCCGCGACCCCCAAAGTCTTGCAACTTGCTTGCAATTTCCTTGTCTTTTGTGATTTAACATTGCAGTCTATGGCGCTCAAATCGCACCAAAGTCACAGAAAAGTAGTGCAGGAACCTTTTTTTTTTTTTTTTTTTTTTGAGTCGCGTTAATTAGGATGGCACCCAATGAAATGAATGTGTTTTGACTTGTCATTCGACTTTCGCAGCAGTGTGAACCTGGGCCCTATAAGGGGCTCTGCGATGGGAGAAAAGGGTCATAGGCTCGGAGGGAAGAGACCCGAGATGGGCCCTGGTGGTCAGGGGGGCCCTTCATGGTTTCTTGCACCTAAAGGTTCTAGTTACACCTCTGGATAGTAAGCTACTTGAGGGCAAGAACTGATATAGATATACAATATGTACGGTGCTGTAATTGTTGGCACTATATAGATAGAAGTTACCAGGAGGACTTATCTGGACAACTTGTCCGAGGTTTTGTAGCGGTCCGTACGCATGCAGATAAAGACCAAACTTTTTATTTTAATGCCAAGGGGGTGTTTTTGTGCGATTTTATCAGCAAAATAAAGCATGGAGACATGGAGAAGTTTGCTTTGAAAAACATCCCCCTGGTGTTTCTGGCCTCTGCCATCTTAACCACTTCTGGACCGGAAGGATTTGCCCCCTTAATGACCAGGCCATATTTTGCAATTTGGCACTGCGTTACTTTAGCGGACAATTGCGCGGTCATGCCACGCTGTACCTAAATAAAATTGATGTCCATTTTTTCCCACAAATAGAGCTTTCTTTTGGTGGTATTTGATCACCTGTGCGATTTTTATTTTTTGCGCTATAAACAAAAAAAGAGCGACAATTTTGAAAAAATAACAATATTTATCACAGTTTTTTTTATATGAAATTCCAAAAAAAAAAAAAAAACGTAAAAAATCAAATTTTTTTAACATTTTAGGCCAATTTGTTTTCTGCTACATATTTTTGGTAAAAAAAAAAAAATCACAATAAGTGTATTTTGATTGGTTTGTGCAAAAGTTATTGCGTTTACTAAATTAAGGGAAAGATTTATGTCATTTTTATTGTTTATTTTTTTTAGCTAGTAATAGCGGCGATCTGCGTTTTTTTTTTTTTTTTTTTGGACTGCAACATTGCGGCGGACAGATCGGAACCTCTGACTAACATTTTTGACACTTTTGGGGGTACCAGTGACCAGGGCCGGATTAAGAGCATCATGGGCTTGGTGCTGAGGATTTTGAAGGGCCTTAAGGGCCGTGCCTTGGCATGCACCCAGAGGAGGAAGGGTGCAGCCATGCATGCATGCCTAATTCAACATGGGATGCTGTCTCTGAAGCCCATAAACACATCCATGCATCGGCAACTGTCCCTCCTTGTCCGGCCTTCGCACTGTGTGGGGAGGTTCTGAGGGAGCTGCCTGGGGAAGCGAGCATAGAAGCCAGACTTCTGTGTTTACAAGTGACAGAAGAGCGGTAACAGTGAATATGGCCAACCCAGGGCCTATATAAAAAGGTAGGGGCCTGGAGCTGCAGCTCCAATAGCCCCTACGTTAATCTGGCCCTGCCAGTGACATTACTACAGTAATCAGTGCTATACGTATGCACTGTTGCTGTAAAAATGACACTGGCAGGGAAGGGGTTAACTTTATTGGTGATCAAGGGGTTAAGTGTGTCCCTAGGGGCGTGATTCTAACTGTCAATGGGCATGGCTTGTGATGTAACAACAGAGACATACGATCCTACATAGCAGGATCGTATGATCTCTGCAGTTACATCATGGAGAATGACAGACGGCTTTGTTTACATCAGCCGCCTGCCTTTCTCCCTCTCCAGCGGGAGATTGCGAGTGACCGGCGGACATTGGCGCTGCCGGTCACTCGTGCGGGAACGCGCCTCAGGCGGCGCACGCTCGCCCCCTTGAGGCTCCTGGGCGAGCGACTTAGCCCTAAGTCAGTTTGACCAGGAGAGCCAGACTGCCGCAGTAAATAGTCGTGCGGCAGTCGGCAAGTGGTTAAGGTTAGTTTTTTTTAATCTATTTTATTTTTATTTTCCGATTTTACTAATGCTAGCAGCATAAGGATTAAAAATAGTCAATGTTGATTGGGGGAGTGAAATTCTGCTTTTAAAGTGGTTGTAAACCTCTGCCATGAAATATGAACAAAGCATATCCTTCTATAGTGTGTACTTGTCTCAGTCCACAGCACAGCACACCACAGTAGTCACACTCTGTATCATTTAAAATACACCTATGATAAAAAATTATAGAACCTTCATTTCTTTGTAAGTGGGTGAACTTTTAAAATCTGCAGGGGATCAAATAATTATTTTCCCCGCTGTATCTTCTCATGCAGCAAAACAAATGCGACCGGTTCTTTTTTTAACCACTTGCCGACTGCCGCAAGTACATATACTGCAGCGGTCAGCCCCCCCTGGGCAAAGTGACGTATCGGTTCATCACTCGCCCGCGAGCCAATAGGGGGCGAGCGCGCGCCGCCCGTGGCACGCTCCTGCCACCTGCTCGTTCACTGCCATCCCCGCGCGAGTGACCGGCGGCTCCGATGTCCGCCGGCCACTCGCAATCTCCCGCTGGAGAGGGAGAAAGGCAGACGGCTAATGTAAACAAAGCCGTCTGTCATTCTCCCTGGTGCAACTGCAGAGATCATACGATCCTGCTATGTAGGATCGCATGTCTCTGTGGTTACATCAAAAGCCACGCCCCTTGACAGTTAGAATCACGCCCCTAAGAACACACTTAACCCCTGGATCTCTAAAGTTAACCCCTTCCCTGCCAGTGTCATTATTACAGTAACAGGGCATATTTTTAGCACTGATTACTGTAGTAATGTCACTGGTACTCCCAAAAGTGTCAAATGTCAGTTAGGGGTCCAATCTGTCCGCTGCAATGTCGCAGTCCCGCAAAAAATTATCGCAGATCGCCCCATTACTAGTTAAAAAAAAAAAAAACAATAAAAATGACCTAAATCTTTCCCGTAGTTAGTAAACGCAATAACTTTTGCGCAAACCAATCAAAATACGCTTATTTCAAATTTTTTCCCCAAAAATATGTAGCAGAAAACAAATTGTCCTAAAATGTTAAAAAATTTTGATTTTTACATTTTTTTTTTTTTGTGGAATTTCAAATAAAAAAAAATGTGAAAAATAGTTATTTTTTCAAAATTGTCGCTCTTTTTTTGTTTATAGCGCAAAAAGTAAAAATCACAGAGGTGATCAAATACCACCAAAAGAAAGCTCTGTTTGTGGGAAAAAAAGGACGTCCATTCCATTTGGGTACAGCATCGCACGACCGCGCAATTGTCCGTTAAAGTCACGCAGTGCGGAATCGCAAAATAGGCCCTGGTCTTTGAGCAGCCAATTCCTCCGGGGCTTAAGTGGTTAAAGCTGCTATTCAGAGACCGACCTCGGGTCGGAGAGTTTGGAATTGTCCTGTGTCTTAGTAGAATGGAGATGAATTGGGTGGCTGCGATTTCTGACGACAGCGACGTTGAGTGAGATATTACAGGACGCAGGCATGGACCTGCACAATATCTGACAGCAGCAACCTGCCTTTTCTCTGGGCCTTGTCATGGAGAGCCGGGGATTAGAACCGTGTGTGTGCGCGGGATTCCCACAGCTCTTCCTTGTTTGACTTGGGGAAGGCGCGGTCTGTTTATCCAGCCGGCTTGTAGAAAATAGTGGCGTTCCCATAGTAATGGCATTTTACTGAAGGCACTAGAAACTCCGGAGCAGGCTTGGCACCCATGCCCGCCTCTCGTGCTTGAGAAAACAGGCAGCGCTCTTAATAGGCTCATTCAGTACCAGGTCCGAATAAAGAACTTGGCAAAGGTTTTTTTTTTTTTGGAGGGGGAGGGCTGTACAAAGGACAAGGGGACATGAGCTGCGTGTAAAGGAAATGAAATACGCAGCAGCTTGCCAGTCCTTAAAGAGGACCTTCATCCCTTTTTTTTTTTTTTTTTGTGGTTGTAAACCTCAGACATGAAATATGAAGAAAACATATCCTTCTATAGCAGGGGTCTCCAAACTGTGGCTCTGGGGCCAGATGTGGCCCTTTTCTTACCTTTTATCTGACCCTTGGGGCACCATTCCTCCCACTGACACCAATGATGGGGCACCATTCCTCCCACTGACACCAATGATGGGGTACCATTCCTCCCACTGACACCAATGATGGGGCACTATTCCTCCCACTGACACCAATGATGGGGCACTATTCCTCCCACTGACACAAACAATGGGGCACTATTCCTCCCACTGACACAAACAATGGGGCACCATTCCTCCCACTGACACAAAAGATGGGGCACCGTTCCTCCCACTGACACAAAAGATGGGGCACCATTCCTCCAATTGACACCAATGATGGGGCACCATTCCTCCAACTGACACCACTGATGGGGCATTATTCCTCCCACTGGCACCAATGATGAGGCACCATTCCTCCCACTGACACCAATGATGAGGCACCATTCCTCCAACTGACACCAATGATGGGGCACCATTCCTCCCACTGACCCCAATGATGGGGCACCATTCCTCCCACTGACACAAATGATGGGGTACTATTTATCCCAGTGACACCAATAATGGGACACTATTACTCCCACTGATACCAATAATGGAGCACTGTTCCCCCTACTGAAACCATTGATGGAGCACTATTTCTCCCATTGATACCAATGATGGGGCACCATTCCCCCCACTGACATCAATGATGGAGCACTATTCCTCCCACTGACACCAATGATGGAGCACTATTCCTCCCACTGACACCAATGATGGGGCACTATTCCTCCCACTGACACCAATGATGGGGCACTATTCCTCCCACTGACACCAATGATGGAGCACTATTCCTCCCACTGACACCAATGATGGGGCACTATTCCTCCCACTGACACCAATGATATGTCATCATTCTCCCTACTGACACCATTAATGGAGCACTATTTCTCTTAAGTAAAACCAATGATGAAGCACAATTTCTCCCACTGACACCAATGCACTATTCCTCCCACTGACACCAATGATGGGACACTATTTCTCCAATTAAAACCTATAATGAGGCACTGATGCTGGGGCATTTTCTACACCCACTGGCCACAGTCTGTTCCCCCCTAGAGCTTGAAGGACAGTAAATTGTCCCATTGCTTAGAAAGTTTGGAGATCCCTGCTCTATAGTTTGTACTTGTCTCAATCAAGAGCACTTTGGGGTTTATTTACTAAAGGCATATCCACTGTGCACTACATGCAGGGGGACATGCAAGGAAAATAAATAACAGTATTTTTGTTTGCACATCATTGGATGATAGAAATCAGCAGAGCTTCCCCTCAGATCTACAGCGACTGCACTTTCAAGTGCACTTGTAGTGCGCAGTGGATTTGCTTTAGTAAATCAACCCCAAAGTGTCATTTCTGTATGCTGCCTCCTTCCTCTGCTATCTGCATTAGTAATGGCAAATTTCCCTGATAAAAAGGTGACCGGGAGGGAGCTCCAGCACACAGCCTGTGATTGACAGGGGGGCGGGCCCAGATGGCAGGTTGGATAGGGTGGGAGGTGATACTAGAATGGATCGCCCTGCAGCCCAGCCGTAGGGAGAGAGTATAGGAGAAGTCGGCAGTTCCATAAAGAAAAAAAATCACGAAACAAAAGCTTTCTGACTGGAGGAGAGTGCACAGGGATGACCCTATCGGAAAGCAGTGGTTCCTTCACTATCTGTGACCAAGTTGTTAGGCTTCAGCTGCAATGGAGAATATTCAGGTCAGAGACTTGGCTTTGGTGATACTAGTGTCCAAATCACAGGACTGGCTGAACAGAATTGTCTCCTTTCAGTAGCTCTGGATTAAATTTGAATTCCGCTCTTCTCTGCAGTTCCTCCCGCACTGAATATTCATATTGTGCAGACACTGATAAACTTGTGCAATACCAGTCAGTTATGTTGCTGGTAAATAAGAGCAGATAAATTCCCTGGAGTGAATGGCTGGATGACGGGTCAGAGGTCGGAGAATAATGTTCCTCTGAGCCAAGAACACTCGGGAAGTGGCAGAGTCCTCCTATTTATCTTGGCCGAGTCTGCCATCTTTGTACTGATTACTCGCTCTGGAGGTGGGAGGAGTGCCTGGGGCCAAGGTCCTGATTCATAATGGGATAATGGCAAAAGGTTTTCTTTAAAGGGTCAATCCACCCAAAATGTGCTTTCATAGATTTAGATGGAGTCTGATAGGTTGGGTCATCCCCACCTGGCCTGGCCTATATGTCATGGAAACTGCAACAACGAGACCTCCCTGTCATAATTCCCAGCTCTTTTTCTGTCCACTTTCTCCTAGCTTCTCTTGTTACACTCTTCATAATAAGTCCAGGAGGGATGGTGGGAACCCCTCATAATGGGCACAGGTGTACAGACCCAGGAACTCTGCACAGGGATGGTGGGAACCCCTCATAATGGGTACATCAGATGTACAGACCCAGGGACTCTGCACAGGGATGGTGGGAACCCCTCATAATGGGTACATCAGATGTATAGACCCGGAAACTCAGCCCAGGGATGGTGGGAGCCCCTCATAATGGGCACAGCAGGTGTACAGACCCAGGAATTCAGTACAGGGATGGTGGGAACCCCTCATAATGGGCACAACAGGTGTACAGACCCAGGAACTCAGCACAGGGATGGTGGGAACCCCTCATAATGGGTACATCAGGTGTATAGACCCGGAAACTCAGCCCAGGGATGGTGGGAACCCCTCATAATGGACCCAGCAGGTGTACAGACCCAGGAATTCAGTACAGGGATGGTGGGAACCCCTCATAATGGGCACAGCAGGTGTACAGACCCGGGAACTCAGCACATGGATAGTGGGAGCCCCTCATAATGGGTACATCAGGTGTAGAGACCTGGGAGTTCAGCACAGGGATAGTGGGAACCCCTCATAATGGGCACAGCAGGTGTACAGACCCGGGAACTCAGCACATGGATAGTGGGAACCCCTCATAATGGGTACATCAGGTGTACAGACCCAGGAACTCAGCGCAGGGATGGTGGGAACCCCTCATAATGGGCACAGCAGGTGTACAGACCTGGGAGCTCAGCACAGGGATGGTGAGAGCCCCTCATAATGGGCACAGCAGGTGTACAGACCTTGGAGCTCTGCACAGGGATGGTGAGAGACCCTCATAATGGGCACAGCAGGTGTATAGACCCGGAAACTCAGCCCAGGGATGGTGGGAGCCCCTCATAATGGGCACAGCAGGTGTACAGACCTTGGAGCTCTGCACAGGGATGGTGAGAGACCCTCATAATGGGCACAGCAGGTGTATAGACCCGGAAACTCAGCCCAGGGATGGTGGGAGCCCCTCATAATGGGCACAGCAGGTGTACAAACCTGGCATCTCCTGACAGGGATAGTGGGAACTCTTCATAATGGATTTAGGAACCAAGAGAGTAAGTTTGAATAGAGTGCAACTCTAAACAGTCCCTGTTGCTAGAGGTATAACAAATTCTCCAGTTTCCTCCAAACACTAAAATATCCACTTTAGATGGACTTATTCTTTAACTTAGGAATTAGACATTGCTATAACATAGCTGGAGTCATCCCTTAACTTTTTTTTGACACTGGAATTAAAAAAAAAAAAAAATTAAAAATAAAGAAGTCAGGAGGTCACATTCCATGTACAGGTGCTCGGTGCTCCCAGGTGAGACTATTCTCAGTTGTCACAGTGATTGCCACGCCTGAAGGCTCAGCAGTTTCTGCCTAGACAATACGGTGCAGCCTGGGGAGGACAAGGAAGGGGTTAAGAGGGATTAGGCTAAGCGCCGCTGTTTGTCCGGGTCCTTTGTATTCTGCACTCAGCCAAGACTGAGTGTTCTCTATGGCCCTGGAGAACTATTCTACAAGGGGGGGGGGGGGGGAGACTTTGTGGGTGACTATCTTTCTTTATCAAGTAATTTCCGTGATGTCGGTTTTCTTATTGTCTCTGGTTTATCTAACGCTCGCTGCGGTCACACCCTGCAGAATGTGCGCTCACACCAGGAACTCCCAGTAACCTCAGAAGACTGGGGACAATGGTGGCCATTGTGTTCGATCTGGAGTAAATGTTTTATATTAAAGGACAGGTAAAAGGTGGTACCCCCCCCAACCCCCCCCACCCACCACGCTTACGACAGGTTGTACCATCTGATAAGAATTAATCCGCCGAAAGTTGTTAGGCTATTTTCACTCCAGGTTGAATGTTATCCATTTGTTAGAATGCCATGAACCAAGCACAATATGGCCACTAGATGGAGCTTATTTTTAGGTCTTATGATCTGCAGCTCCATCTAGTGGCCATAATGCAGTATTTTTCTGATCCACGTTTTTTGCTATAAACCAGGGCTCCTCAAACTACGGCCTTCCAGCTGTTGCAGATCTACACATCCCATGAGGCATTGTAAAACTCTGTCATTCACAGACATGACTAGGCATGATGGGAATTGTAGTTCCTGAACAACTCAAGGGCCATAGTTTGAAGGTCCCTGCTATAAACGAACGTCTGACCTTGAGAAAAAGTAGCCTAATAACATTTGATTTTGCCAACATTCGCACAGGACGAATGCACATGCAGCTTTGCAGGATGAATAGTTCTATTATTTTTTATAAATACGCCCCTCAAAGTTCAACTCCAAACAGGAGGAAAAGTTAATTTTGCAGTGAGGTCTCCCTCCATAATGCAAGAGCTACCGTATAATTAATTCAAAACGTTTGGATAGAGATGAAAGGGATTAGAACCAATGTTCCCTTTAAGCTGTGCGCATGCGCGGACGCGCAGTCTAATTGAAGGTCCCGCGCAGCACAAATTCAGACCGCGCAGCCGAAGACGACGTGAAGGTAACCGGGCCGCGGTTTTACTGTGGTGGCCAGGGAGCAGAGCAGTGCGCCCCTAGCCCGCCCATTGTGTGACAATAGCGAATGAAAATTCGCTATTGAAACACGGATCCTCCTCCGAGTCCTGGCCAATCAGGGAGCGGGTCCTCCCACTTACTGATTGGCCGAAAGGCAAACCCCATGCCATTGGCTGAGGAGGAGGCGGGAGGACTGAGAAGACGCGGGGACTGAAAAGAAGCTGCCGTGAGGTAAGTGCACGGGTCTCGCGGAGAGAACGCTGGCATCTCTGCATTGATTGCATTGATTGGGGGCAATGCTGTGGGCACTCTGCATTGATTGGGGGCAATGCTGTGGACACCCTGCATTAATTGGGGGCAATGCTGTGGGCAGTGCACTCTGCATTGATTGGGGGCAATGCTGTGGGCACTCTGCATCGATTGGGGGCAATGCTGTGGGCACTGGGCAGTGCACTTTGCATTGATTGGGGGCAATGCTGTGGGCACTCTGCATCGATTGGGGGCAATGCTGTGGGCACTGGGCAGTGCACTTTGCATTGATTGGGGGCAATGCTGTGGGCACTCTGCATTGATTGGGGGCAATGCTGTGGGCAGTGCACTCTGCATTGATAGGTTTGCGCTCAGAAATTTTTTTATTTGCTCAGCACAGTAAAAAATTAGAGGGAACATTGATTAGAACCCCTGTCAGGTTTTATTCCTTTCTGTATTGTGTTCGGGAGATTCACCCTCTCTTTGTCCCGGTGAATGTTATCACAGTCAGTGAGAATGAAAGAAAATCTCATATTTTGAGTTGTCACCAGAACAGGAATAGAAGGGAAATCTTCAAATGGGGACACCGTTTCAGGGATTTCCTCACCCTGTAGGCATTTCCTTTCACTTCTTGTTGTGGCTATGGGAACAGTAATCAAACTGAAATCTTTCCAATGGCACATATTGCAAAACAAAAACTGACAGGGGTTATAACCCTCCCTTACTCTATCCAAAATGGAATTGACTCCAGTTCTACTTTAAATGTTCAGTATGTCTAGGAGATGATGAATAAGGTGTTATAGTTACCATTTTCCTCATGCAGGCTTCCTTCTTTAAAAATGGTCTCCCAAAGCTGCTCTTCTTCATCAGTCCCAGGCTTCTTTGGCGTCCTCATGAACAAAGCCAATGGTCCTGCTTTCTACCTGAAGATGCCAAGGGGCCTGCCCACATCTTGGGAGCGTTGGACTGCAGAGGAGAGCTTTGGCTGCCTAGGGAGCAGGGGAGGACTGGGCCAGGGGGCAGGGGGGCTATTGCCCCCTGGGCTGCTCTGATGCCCTGTAAAAAGGCTGCACCACTTCTGCCACAGACATGCCTAAAGGATTTCTGGTGAAGAGAAGTAGAAAGTCCTTGCCACTGACCTACTGAGTGCGGGTTGAAGACAAGGACAGAGCGCAGCCCCCCCCAGCATGGATGGTGTAAACTGTGTCTGAGCAGAGGCCGGTTCCATACCCCACTGGAGACTCTTCTGCCCCGGCCAGCCCCAACCAAGCTGCCCCACATCCCTATCCTGGACAGGTCGAGAACCTGGATTCAGCCAGTAAGTAGAGAGTATCTGGAGCAGAGCTTCAGCTTGGAATGGGGGTCAGGAGGAGGATAGGGAGAGTGGGAGGAGGGGTGAGGGAAAGTGGGGGAGTTGCTTCTCCATGGGCCTCTGGTTTCTATTTGCCCCCCTGGGCCGAAAGTTGCCAGTCTGCCCCTGCTAGGGAGTGAGTAATAGGGCAAGTATAACTGCTGATTCTGTTCCTTCTAGACAATACCAGCCTCTAACCCTTGCAGCAAGGAGGAGGACCAACAGCAGAAGTGACTTTGGCACAGTTAAAATATTTAACTGTCCCACTGCCCATGAAACGGGTCTTCACTCTCTTGAGGAGCTGAAGAATCTTTGTCAACCAACACTTCCAGATATAATAGTTGTCTGGTCCTCCTCGGCTTTGTGGTACCCGCTGGCTGCTATTGTCAATATTATGTCTGAGGATCACATTAGTGGTAATCAAGCAGCTGGCCAGGGGAACCACAATACCCAGTGAAAGTACATACCCGGTGTCGGATGCTAAAGATTCTGGCAAGTGGCATAGCTCCGCAAGAAAGCAAAAATGGGCATTACCGATAGGCTGCACATAAAGCTTACAGATGTGAGCCGACCATTTGAGTCTGGATGGGGCTGGTGTCCATCTATTGAAGGATCTAGTGGACATCTTCTCAGGGATATTGGACCATTTGGAAACGTTGTCCCAATTGATACAAGACCCCAGCTGACCATTTGAGTCTGGATGGAGCTGGTGGACATCTGCTAGCTAACCGTTCATCCCTGGCCAGAGATCAATTGGACCATTTGGAAACGTTGTCCCAATTGATACAAGACCCCAGCTGACCATTTGAGTCTGGATCTGGATGGAGTTGGTGGACATCTGCTAGCCAACCGTTCATCCCTGGCCAGGGATCAATTGGACCATTTGGAAACATTGTCCCAATTGATACAAGACCCCAGCTGACCATTTGAGTCTGGATCTGGATGGAGTTGGTGGACATCTGCTAGCCAACCGTTCATCCATGGCCAGGGGTCAATTGGATCATTTGGAAATGTTGTCCTAATTTATATTACTCACATAGGACCTGAGCTGGCCAGATCAGTCTGGATGAAGCTAATGTCCATCTATTGAAGGATTTTGTGGACATCTGATGGCCAACCATTCTCAGGGATCAACTAGACCATTTAGAAAGTTGTCCCGATTGATATACTTCATATAAGACCTGAGTTGGCCGTGTGAGTCTGGATGGAGCTGGTGTCCATCATTTGAAGGATCTTATGGCACTTTTCCACTGCAAGTACCGGCTCGGCTCTACTCTGCCCTGCTTGGCCCGGTTTGCTTTTCCACTGCTGGTACCGCATGGTACGGTGTTGGAACGGTACGGTATGGTTTGCTTTTCCACTAAAGTTAAGTGGGTGGGATAACAACGATTTTCTGACCAATCAGGGGCTAGTAGTGACTGCATGCAAAGGATTGTGGGATATGGTATCAGGTATGGTACCTCTTGGAACCACAATCGAGGTAGTACTGTTTTTGAGAGCCGTACCGTTCGGGTCCATGCAGTGGAAAAGCGCCGCCGTACCGTACCGAACCGTTCCTACACCGTACCATGCGGTACCAGCAGTGGAAAAGCACAAAAGCGAGCCGAACCGTTGGGTTCCATGCAGTGGAAAAGCGCCACTAGTGAACATCTGCTGGCTAAACATTCTCGGGGATCAATTGGAATATTTGGAAAAGTTGTCCTAATTGAAATTATCCACATAGGACCTGAGCTGACCATTTGAGTATGAATGGATCTGATGTCCATCTATTGAAGGATCTAGTGGACATCTGCTGGTTAAGCGTTTTTAGGGACTAATTGGACTGTTTGGACCGTTCTCCCAATTGATATGGTCTACTCCCTTCCCAGATAATCACCACCCAATATACTACTTCCAAAACAGAATAGTTGCCATCACCATCTATGGTCGACAGGTACACTTGAAATCCCAGGTCCACCTTTCAAAGATCTCCACCATCATTTCTGGCTGTTCTATACTCATTGAGTGTACATGGCGGGGATGGGTCTCTTAAGAAAAGCAATTCCCCCTCACCTGTGAGTCTGATACCTCCGAGGGCTTTTCGGTCAGACTTCCACTTTCAGTAGGAATGAGATCGTTGTATTTGGCTACATCCTCGTCTGAATAATGGAGGCTTCCAGGACTGGGGCGGGGTGGAGATCTGCAATGAAAAAGCAACTTCAGGAAGACTTGATTGGAGGAAAGTGCTACCCCCCACTTCACTTCAGATTGTTCGAACTCGACACTGTAATGCAGCTCTGTATTCATTAATACATCATTTAATGTATTCTTATAAATTCAAGTTGTGTAAATACCTGAATCTGGCCTAGTATCAGCCTCTTGTAGTTCCTGTACAGCAGAGCTCAGACTGGGAGAGGGAGAAGCAGAACAAGGAGCCAATCAGTTGTACTGCAGTGCTCAAGTGCTAACAGGGAACATGCTGATAGGAGGAGAGAGCAGAATGGGAGTGTGAGGAGCTCATCAGTCTTCTGCTTCTCCATCAGTTACAGGCTTGGGGAGGGGGGGGGGAGAGGGGGGGCTAGGGGTGGCAAGGTCTGAGTGACGCTAAACAATATTCTTCAAAAAAAATCCATATACATCCACTACTTAATGGTCCTATAATCCATTTTTTTTTTAAATAAAATCCTTTCCTGTGCTTTTCTACCTCCTTGTAATATCCTCTGTGAGCTTATCTCCGGAATGAGCAAGAGAGAGGGGCGATATTACTACATACAGTGGAACAAAGGCAGGGGGGCTACGTTCCTACATACAGTGGGACCAGGGCAGGGTGGGTACGTTCCTACATACAGTGGGACTATGTTCCTACATGCAGTGGGGCCAGGGCAGGGGGGGCTACGTTCCTACATACAGTGGGGCCAAGGCAGGGTTGGTACGTTCCTACATACAGTGGGACTATGTTCCTACATGCAGTGGGACCAGGGCAGGGGGGGCTACGTTCCTACATACAGTGGGGCCAGGGCAGGGAGGCTATGTTCCTACATACAGTGGGATCAAGGCAGGGTGGGTATGTTCCTACATACAATGGGACCAGGGCAGGGTGGGTATGTTCCTACAAACAGTGGGACCAGGGCAGGGTGGATACGTTCCTACATATAGTGTGACCAGGGCAGGGGGGCTACGTTCCTACATACAATGGGACCAGGGCAGGATGGGTACGTTCCCACATACAGTGGGACCAAGGCAGGGTGGGTACGTTCCTACATACAGTGGGACCAAGGCAGGGTGGGTACGTTCCTACATACAGTGGGACCAAGGCAGGGTGGATACGTTCCTACATATAGTGTGACCAGGGCAGGGGGGCTACGTTCCTACATACAGTGGCACCAGGGCAGGGTGGGTATGTTCCTACATACAGTGGGACCAGGGCAGGGGGGCTACATTCCTTCATGCAGGGGGGGCTACATTCCTACATACAGTGGGACCAAGGCAGGGAGGGTACGTTCCTACATACAGTGGGACCAAGGCAGGGGGGCTATGTTCCTACATACAGTGGGACCAAGGCAGGGTGAGTACGTTCCTACATACAGTGGGACCAAGACAGGGTGGGTATGTTCCTACATACAATGGGACCAGGGCAGGGTGGGTACGTTCCTACATAGAGTGGGACCGAGGCAGGGTGGGTACGTTCCTACATACAGTGGGACCAAGGCAGGGTGGATACGTTCCTACATATAGTGTGACCAGGATAGGGGGGCTACGTTCCTACATACAATGGGACCAGGGCAGGGTGGGTACGTTCCTACATACAGTGGGACCAAGGCAGGGTGGATACGTTCCTACATATAGTGTGACCAGGATAGGGGGGCTACGTTCCTACATACAATGGGACCAGGGCAGGATGGGTACGTTCCTACATACAGTGGGACCGAGGCAGGGTGGGCACTTTCCTACATACAGTGGGACCAAGGCAGGGTGGATACGTTCCTACATATAGTGTGACCAGGGCAGGGGGGCTACGTTCCTACATACAATGGGACCAGGGCAGGGTGGGTACGTTCCTACATACAGTGGGACCAAGGCAGGGTGGTATATGTTCCTACATACAGTGGGACCAAGGCAGGGTGGTATATGTTCCTACATATAGTGTGACCAGGGCAGGGGGGCTACGTTCCTACATACAATGGGACCAGGGCAGGGGGGCTACGTTCCTTCATGCAGGGGGGCTATGTTCCTACATACAGTGGGACCAGGGCAGGGATGGTACGTTCCTACATACAGTGGGACCAAGGCAGGGAGGGTATGTTCCTACATACAGTGGGACCAAGGCAGGGTGGATACGTTCCTACATATAGTGTGACCAGGATAGGGGGGCTATGTTCCTACATACAATGGGACCAGGGCAGGGTGGGTACGTTCCTACATACAGTGGGACCAAGGCAGGGGGGGCTACGTTCTGACACATATTGGGACCAAGGCAGGGGGGCTATGTTCCAACATACAGTGGGACCAAGGTAGGGTGACAGCGTTACTACATACAGTGGGTTTATGGCAGGGTGGGTAAATTTGTACATACAGTGGAACAAAGGCAGGGTTGCTACATTCCTACATACATTGGGACCAAGGCGGGAAGGGGGGGGGGCTACATTCCTACACACAGTGGGAATAGTCCACCACCAGTGCGTAGGAGTGCGCCATCTGCTGGACTTTTCCCATCCACTGGGCCTAAATGAGTATTTAACCCTTGCACTAAGGGGAGCAGCACCAACATGAGAGGATTTTTTTCCCTTTCCTCAGAGTTGGGCTTTACGTTAAAGAGGACCTGTACGCATCACTGGAACTGTTTAAATAATTTTCAGCGCTATTAAACAATTTAACAGTTTGTCGGTTAGGGGGGATGGGCAAGCCAATGTTAAGTGGGTCGAGTAAAGAATTTATGAGTAATGTCTGAAGATTAGCAAAGCATAATTTTTTAACAAGATCGGAGTCTGAAATTGACACATTTCACAAAATCTAACTTCGATTTAATCCCATTAGGCAGCCCCTCCCCCCACCCCGGGAATAGAATTCTTCGGTTAATTGCCACGCAGAGTCCATGCCAGCCGGTGACACTCTAGCCGGCCTCTCCCTCTCTTCTTCTCCGGCTCATAAGTGCTTCGACTGTGATGTTCCTAACAGAGGAGTCTTTGTGGCGCGGCCAGCGGGAGGATCGAGCTGAGCGCTGCCGCAACGAGACCTGAATATCAACGAGGAGAAGTGACTTTATACCGCGATGCGTCCTGTGCCAGGCCCTTCACCGCGGAGTGGACGCACTCAGCACGGGGACGCTTTTATTTATTAACCCATTGGTCGGTGCGAATGCTGATGCAATAGGCAGCTGTTTGACGTACAGTGTCTTGAAAAAGTATTCACACCCCTTGAATTTTTCCACATTTTTGTCATGTTACAACCAAAAACGTAAATGTATTTTATTGGGATTTTATGTGATAGACCAACACAAAGTATAATTATGAAGTGGAAGGAAAAGGATAAATGGTTTTCAACATTTTTTACAAATAAATATGTGAAAAGTGTGGCGTGCATTTGTATTCAGCCCCTTTTATTCTGATCCCCCTAACTAAAATCTAGTAGAACCAATTGCCTTCAGAAGTCACCTAATTAGTAAATAGAGTCCACCTGTGTGTAATTTAATATCTGTATAATACAGCTGTTCTGTGAAGCCTTCAGAGGTTTGTTAGAGAATCTTAGTGAACAAACCGCATCATGAAGGCCAAGGAACACACCAGAGAGGTCAGGAATAAAGTTGTGGAGAAGTTTAAAGCAGGGTTAGGTTATAAAAAAATATCCCAAGCTTTGAACATCTCATGGAGCGCTGTTCAATCCATCATCGGAAAATGGAAAGAGTATGGCACAACTGCAAACCTACCAAGACATGGCCGTCCACCTAAACGGACAGGATGGGCAAGGGGAACAATAATCAGAGAAACAGCCAAGAGGCCCATAGTAACTCTGGAGGAGCTGCAGAGATCCACAGCTCAGGTGGGAGAATCTGTCCACAGAGCAACTATTAGTCGTGCGCTCCACAAATCTGCCCTTTATGGAAGAGTGGCAAAAAGAAAGCCATAAGAAGTTCCGTTTGCAATTTTCGAGAAGCCATGTGGGGGGACACAGCAAACATGTGGAAGAAGGTGCTCTGGTTAGAGAAGTCAAAATTTAACTTTTTGGCCATAAAGCAAATTGCTATGCGTGGCAAAAAACTAACACTTCAGCAGGGACAGGAAAGCTGGTCAAAGTTGATGGGAAGATGGATGGAGCCAAATACAGGGCAATCTTAGAAGAAAAACTATTAGAGTCTGCAGAAGACTTGAGACTGGGACAGAGGTTCACCTTCCAGCAGGACAACGACCCTAAACATAAAGCCAGAGCTACAATGTTACATCAAAGCATATTCATGTGTTAGAATGGCCCAGTCAAAGTCCAGACCTAAATCCAATTAAGAATCTGTGGCAAGACTTGAAAATTGCTGTTCACGGACACTCTCCATCCAATCTGACAGAGCTCGAGCTAGTTCGCAAAAGAATAATGGAAAAGAAATTCACTCTCTAGATGTGCAAAACTGGTAGAGACATCCTCAAAAAGACTTGCAGCTGTAATTGCAGTGAAAGGCGGTTCTACAAAGTATTAACTTAGGGGGGTGAATACAAATGCACGCCACAATTTTCACATATTCATTTGTAAAAAAAATTTGAAAACCATTTATCATTTTTCTTCCACTTCACAATTATGTGCCACTTTGTGTTGGTCTATCAAATAAAATGCCAATAAAACACATTTATGTTTTTGGTTGTAACATGACAAAATGTGTATTCAAGGGGTATGAATACTTTTTCAATGCACTGTATTCCGCCTAATGAAGAAAAGGCTATGACAACAAAAATGGGATTTTTGACTTACCGAAAAATCCATTTATCTGATTTTTATTGACAGACACAGCTCCTGATCTTCTTAACCATTGGGTTATACTGCCCCCTACATGAGTGGGACACGAGAGGAAAAAAGTCTGGCTATGCCTATGGGCAGTCCCAGGGGGTATACTCCCTCTCTCTGCTATAGGTGCTCAGTTTTGTTACAAGCGGTATCAGAAGAATTACAACTCCATTACAACAGTGCTGTGTCCGTCAATGTACATCAGAGAAATGGATTTTAGGGTAAGTCAAAAATCCCATTTTCTCTTTCGTTCATTGACGGACACAGCTCCTGATCTTCTTAACCAGTGGGACGTCCCAAAGCAGTGTTAAACATGAGGGGTGGGAACAGCGAAAAAGAAACTCCCAAGGCTAACTATAGCCAACCAAGTAAACAGGAGCTCAACTAAAACAATTGGAGCTCACTTGAAAAGAAAAACAATACACCCTCAAAGAGGACCAGATCCTCTAAACCAGTGGTCCTCAACTCCGGTCCTCAGGGCCCACTAACAGGCCAGATTTTAAGTATTACCTTGTGGAGATGCAGACTAGAGTACTGCAATCACTGAGCAGCAAATGCTATCACCTGGGATGTATTTCAGTTATCTTGCAAATCTGGCCTGTTAGTGGGCCCTGTAGGCCAGGGTTGAGGACCACTGCTCTAAACAGCAGCCTGCAAAAACCTTGCAGCCAAAAGGAAGCATCCGCAGATGCCATCACATCCACTTTAAAGAACCCTGTGAAAGTGTGCACCGACGACCAGGAGGCCGCCTTGCAAACCTGCGTCACTGATGACGGAAGGCCAAGGAGGCACTGAGCGCCCGAGTAGAGTGCGTCTTGACAGGGAAAGGAGGAACCTGACCCCCTGATGGAATAGGTCTAAATCACCATCTGTCTGATCCATCTGGAAATGGTCGCAAATAAATAAATAATAGCACAAACAGTGAGTCTGACTTTATAAAAGACTCGGTAGCTGCCAGGTACACCCTAATTGCCAAGACCACATCCAAGGCATGCAAGCAGTTTTTCAGATGTTTGAGCCTGGATCACAGGGAAGGCAACACAATGTCTTCATTCAAATAAAATATAGAGACAACCTTTGGAAGGAACGACGGACAAGGACGAAGAACCACCTTATCTCTGTGAACCACCAAGTAAGGTAAACGACAGGATAACGCCGCCAATTCTGACACCCTGCGCGCAGAGGTGATAGCCACCAAGAAGGCCACCTTCTGGGTCATTTTTAAACAGGGAAATCTCAAGAAGATTCTCAAAAGGCTTCTGGAGGACTGAGAGCACCAAATTGAGGTCCCACAGCGGGAACGGAGACCATACTGGAGGGGCCAAGTGCCTAACTCCCTGAAGAAAAGTACGCACCAGGTGGTCAAGGGCCATTGAAAGAAGACCGCTAAGGCCGACACCTGACCCTTGATAGTACTCAACCCAGGATCTGCTCAACCCCCCGTTGAAGGAAAGTCAAGATCCGAGCACCCGAACAAGAGCAAGGATGAACCCCAAGAGACTCGCACCACACAATGTACGTCTTCCAAGTACGTTAGTAGATCTTCCTAGAAGTAGATTTCCTAGCTTTTAACAGCATTGGAAACGCCGACAAACCTCTATACATCAGCACCTGGCGTTCAACAGCCAAGCCGTCAAAGCCAGCGACTGTAAAGCAGGTTGGAAGATTGGTCCTTGGGACAGCAGATCCTCCCTGAGAGGAAGCTTCCAAGGAATGTCGGTGACCAGCCACACCAGATTGGCATACCAAGCCCAGCGAGGCCAGTCCGGGGCCACTAAGATGACCAGAATCCCTTCGAAGGGAAAGGCGTAAATCAGACAATACTGACCCCATGGGGCCACCAGCGCGTCTGTGGCATCCACCAGAGGATCCTGTGACAGAGCCACAAACCTCTGCACCTTTCTGTTGAGCCGGGAAGCCAAGCAATCCACCTCGGGGATGCCCCACCGAGGACGCAATGGATGAAACTCCTCTGGATGAAGGGACCACTCCCCTTGGTCCAACGTCTGCCAACTGAGATAATCCACCTGCCAGTTTTCCACCCTGGGAATGTGTATGGCGGAGAGGGCTGGAACCAGTCATTCTGCCCACCTTAGAACGCCGGCTACCTCCAGAGTCGCCAGGACACTTCTTGTGCACCCTGGTAAATTACATAAGCCACGGCCATGGCATTGTCCGATTGAATGAGCACTGGACATCCCTGAAGACGATCCGTCCAATGTTCCAGGCACAATCTGATCGCTTGGAGTGCCAAGACATTGATCAATAGTCTGGACTTTTCCAGTGTCCAGATCCCGAAGCAGAAAATTTGCAGAGGACGCCTCCCCAACTGGACAGACTGGCATCCGTGATGATCACTATCCAATACAGGGGGAGGAAGAATTTTCCCAGCCCACGCGCCGAACAATGAGCCACCATTTTTTGGACTCTTTTGTTCCCCGACTCAGCCAGGTCTGATTGTCCAGAGACTGTGGATTCTTGTCCCATTTTGGCCAGAATCTCCCTTGCAGGGACCTCGTATGGAACTGTGCAAACGGAATCGCCTTGAAGGTTGAAGCCATCAAGCTCAGCACCCGCATGCAAGTCCGGAGGGATGACCATCTGCTGGACAGCAGCAAACGAATTGCAGCCTGTAGATTCTGGAGTTTGTCCAGAGGAAGGACTAATGCCCCATACACACGTGCAGATTATCTGCAGACTTTTGTCTGCAGACTTACCTTTTCTATGTAGTGCAAGGGCCTGCCGGATTGCATACAAATTGAAAGTGTTTCGATTTGACCTCATATTATATGGTTTTGGTAAGTCTGCAGACAAAAGTCTGCAGATAAATCTGCACGTGTGTATGGGGCATAAGGCCGAGTCCAGAGTCACACCCAGATAGTCCAGCTTTGTGGACGGAACCAGAGCAGACTTCTGAAAATTCATAATTTAGCCAAACTCCCCCAAGCTCGTATGGTGATTTCCAGGTTTTCCACCAGAGCAGTAGGAGACTCCGCTCGCATGAGGAGGACTTCCAAGTAGCCCAGTACCGCAATACCCCATTGGCAAAACAATGCTAGCACCGGGGCCAACCTTTCGTAAAGACATGAGGAGCAGAGGCGAGACCCAAAGGTAATGCCACAAACTGAAAATACTTTGCAATGGGGGAGGAGCAGAGGAAGCCACCTCCACCTGAGACACAAGGGACTCAAGGACCGCCGTCAGTGCATCGATGGATGGATGGGACCTGGAGGGCCTCGCAGCCCCAGAGAGGGGATCAGGTGGGGAGATGTGATCCAAAGACTTCATGATTTTAAGGGGGACCCCACAAAAAAGTGTAAAACACTGCTAAGGGACAACCCCCACCGCTCCGGCAGCACCACCCGGTTGCCAGCCACAGAGCACTTATTGAGCCTCAGCAGAGAGGGAGAGGACCCCACCAGACTCGCCACGCCCCAGAAACCAGGCACCACAGCCACCAGGAGAATCTGCACTGCAAGAGCGGCGATCAGGAGTCAGCATCAGGGGATGAGGAGGATCTCCCACAGCCAAAATCGCCACCTAGAGGGCTCCACTGTCATGTCCACCGTGCATTGAGCACACAGGCTACAAGAATATGGCGACCCCCTCACAGGGCACCACGAGGCTCCCAGGGACCCAGGAGGAATCCCTAGGTCTCAAGGACAGGCCTAGGAAGGACAGGGGGGTAGGGTGGGGCGACAGATAAAGGGGGGTGCCTGACGGATAGGAGGGGAACTCAGGGGTCCGGCAGTCCCAAGGAAGGGCGCGCGTCTACCCCAAATCCCTCCAGGGGGAGAGAGGGGACAGCTATTCATCATACCATGAACCAGGTGTGCACCACTCCAGACAGAACCCCTCGCTATCGAAATGGGGGCTGTTGGCCAGGAGGAACGATGCGACTCGGGCTGAGACTTGGTCCTATGTGACCTCACAAGGCTTTTAGCTCGCAGGCCAGCCCCCTGTCTGGTGGGGCTATGTCGTAGCCGACCTAGCGCGGGGCTATGTCGCAGCCGACCTAGCGCGGAGCTGAGGTCTGTGCACGCTCGCTGCCCAAACCGGGGTGACCACTGGATCTAGATTATCCAGCCTGGCGCCCAGTCCAGCAGTTGATTGTAGATCTCACAGGAAAAATCCAGGAGAAAAAAAACTCTATCTAAAAAGAAAAAATTGCCAGCAAGGAACTAGGTCCTTACTCCTGACTAAGCAGAAAAAACCGAGTGACTATATCAGAGAGAGGGAGTATACCCCCTGGGGCTGCGCATGGGTGTAGCCAGACTTTTTTTCTGCCTAGTGTCCTACTCCTGTAGGGGGCAGTATAACCCTATGGTTAATAAGATCAGGAGTTGTGTCTGTCAATGAACAAAAGAGAAATCCTCCTTTTTATATAAATATATCAAATATCATACTTTTCAGGAAAACCAATGACATCATCGTGTCTCCAATCAGAACTGACCCACAGCCACCAATCCGATTCAGTTCTGGACAGATGCAGGAAATTGCAGATTGTCAGCCTTGGCTCACATCTATGCATGCACAGGTGGGCGCGTGCATACGCGTCGCCTGTGGGGAAGCCCACCTATTTCAATGGGCTGCCCTACCCATCAGTAACATGGGGAAACAAAGTCTCCGACCCTTTGGTAAAATCGAACTGCATGGTGTTGCGGCTTGGCAAATGCAGTTGCCAATGTGTGGAGGTGCTATTAAGAATTAACGGCACCCTTGTGCATCTGCTAAAGAGTAGCCGGTTTCTGTGCGCGTCAGCAAAAGCAGGTGATTTTGCACTAGTTCTCAACATGCATAGATGATCAGAACTGACCCACATCCACCAGTCAGATTCAGCTCCGAACAGATGATTCTAAATTGGCGGCTGCAGGAAAGCCTTAGTTTTACATCTATGTGTGCACGGGTACGTGCGCGCCTTTCACGTGTAGGGGCAGCCTATTCATTTCAATGGGCTGCCCTACAAACAAGTCCCCCCACCCATTTGTAAAATTGTACCATACCGAACTGCATAGTATTGTGGCACCATGCAATTTGGCGCATGCGGTTGCCAATGTGTGTAAGCACTAACTGCACCCCCGCGCATCTTCTAAAGAGCAGGGTGATTCTGTGCATGTAAGTGTGTAATTTTGCGCACATTCCCGACACACCTAGATGATCAGAACTGACCCACATCCATCCATCAATCAGATTCAGCTCTGAACAGATGATTGATTGGTGGCTGCAGGAAATTGCGGATTGTTAGCCTTGGTTCCTATTTATGTGTGCGCACGTGCGCGTGTAGAGAAGCTCATTAGTTGATTTTTGCATGGGTTCTCAACACGCATAGAAGTGAATCAGAACAACATCCATGATCCAGGCCTCATGTGCACTGGACACTTTTCCTATCTCTTCTAGACTCCTCCTGTCTGCGGTGTTTTGGCAGAAAGAAACGTTTGTCGCAAACGTTTGTTGCTTGTTAACACATATAACGCATTTAGGTACATCAAGTGTTGGGTGCAGTGGCCAGAATAATAATTTATTCTGCCCATTTGAATTAATACTTAAGCGCTAAATGTGTCTATTGTTACCAGGGCTTTTTTTCAGCGGGAACGCGGGGGAACGCAGTTCCGACACCTCCAGCACTGAACGTATGCCATGGCAAGGGGTACTGGAGGGTCTACTGATGCTGGCTGCTGGGGGATCTATTGATGCTGGAAGGGGATCTATTTTTGCATGGCAATCTATTGTTGCTGGTGGAGGATCTTTTGATACTGGGGACTAATTGTTGCTGGAAGGGATCTACTGTTTAGGGAGGGGTCTACTGTTGCTGGCTGCTAGAGAGTCTATTGATGCTGGCTGCTGGGAGATCTTATGCTGCTGCTGGGGGTCTATTGCTGCTAGGGGGGGGGGGCGTTATTGCTGCTGGCTGTGGGGGATCAATTTTATTGCTTTTCTTGTTATCATAGCCAAATTCCATACATTCCACTAAAAATTATACTTGGCTCTATATTCTCTAAAAGGGGCTGTACTGGAAGCTGGGTAGGGGGGTAGATCAAAGGGTCGGTGCTCGGGGGTGGGTAGGGGTGGAACCAAGGGTTAGTGCTCGAAGGTGGGTAGGGGGGCGGAGACACAAAGTAAGTTGGGGGAGTTCCTGCAACTATTCTCTGAGAAAAAAAGCCCTGGTTAACACACATTTGGACGCGTTTGTAAAGCGTTTTTCCTGCCAAAACGCCGTTGCTCCTGGACAGCGGGGTTTTTTTTCTGCCTCTAAATGTCTATGTGTGCACGGACACATAAGCTAACATGGAGTAGCGTTTTGAGGCAGAAAAAAAAAATGCCAAACGCCCCTACAAGCAACATCAAAAAACATCCAGTGTGCATGAGGCATTTGATTTTGATACTTGCTGAAATATATCCAGCAATCCTACATAAATACAAAGTAACCAATGTGGTCAGGGAGACCAAAAAGAAAAAAAATATCAAAATTCTTCACAATTATCACCTTCACGTTGCCTCCCACTAGCTCTTTAAGTGGACTTTAATGCCAGTAGGCAGAGCGGCTTCTTGGTCACATGACCACTGTGATTGGCTCACTCAGCAACTGCATGATAAGGAGTTTATTTCCAATCAGAATCTGTGCCCAAGAACTGCCGGAGACTGCAGTGAGCACGCTCTCAGCCCTGAGGTGGTTGTAAACTTCAGAAATTAAATATGAACAAAGCATTACCTCCTATAGTGTCTACTTATCTCATTCCAAAGTGCCAAAGTGTCATTTCTGTCTGCTGCTTCATTCCTCGGCTATCAATATGAGTCACTTTTGACAAGTTTTCCTGACACCAGGTGATAAAAAGGTGACAGGGAGGGAGCTCCAGCACACAGCCTGTGATTGACCACTTCAGGTTGGTTTCTGTGTGCTGTGTGAAGGGGTGTCCCTCTCACTGTGTGAAGGGGGGGGGGTGTCCATCCCTCCCTCCCTTCCTCCCTCCCTTCCTTCCTCCCTTCCTTCCTCCCTCCCTCCCTCCCTTCCTCCCTTCCTTCCTTCCTTCCTTCCTATCGTCTCTCACTGAGCCTTGCAGGTTGTTATTTCCGCCTCTGCCCTCTTTTTTCTAATCTTTGTAAGTTCAGCACTTTGAACGAATGTAGAGGAGAGAGGGCTACAGATAAACAGGTACAACTTATGCAGGAGGATTTGTATCATCTCTGTGTATCACCCGAGGCCAGCCACTTAACTGGGTATATGTAAGAGTTTAAAACCTCTGCCCTGGACACACACGGGTGGCTGCTAGTCAATGAGAAACACTTTTCTCGCAGCTGCATATATGCGTTATCATATCATATGCGTTACCCAGCCAGGAAGAGGTTAAAGTGTACATTTAGGCCTCATGGACAGGATTTTCCAGGTGTTGGTTTTATTTAACGCTTTTGGATATGTATTATATGCAACCTTTTAGACCTAAAGATTAGTTAAAACCCCCCATATTTACTGAAAGCAGAGACCCTGGGGAATAAAATGGTGGTAGTTCCAATTTTTTTTTTTTTTTTTTTTTTATGCCATAGGATATTAGCAAAACTGTTTATGAAAGGCATATTTTCAGTAAAAAAATACACTAAAGTTAATTTTTGGACACAATACCCCAATATATTACCAATTTTTGTCAAATATAAAAGATGAGGTTGCGTTGAGTAAATAGATACCCAACATGTCAAGCCTTCAAATTGCATGCGCCCGTGAAACGGCGACAAACTTTGATACCCAAAATGATCCATAGGTGCCACTTTAAAGGCCCTTAGGCAGGTCATACACGGTTTGAATCTCAGCCGGTTCAAGATTGGAACCGTTAATGGGCAAGCTGAATGATAAATCAACTTGGGTACAGCCAGCCTGCGGGATCCTCTTGCAATTATCGCTGGCGGCTGCTATAGCTGCTAGCAATAATCACTTAAAAAAATATATATTTTCTGGGTTTAATTCTTATTTATTTTTTAACATTTTTTTTTCTTATATTTCCTGCTAATCACATAGGTGCTTTTAACCTATTGTTGGTTTCAGGTCCTCTTTAAGAAGACATCAAGAGCCTATTGGACTCCTAGGGGTTGATTTACTAAAGGCAAACAGACTGTGCACTTTGTAAAGTGCAGTTGCTCCAGAGCTTAATAAACTAGCAGAAGCTCTGCTGACTTCCATCATCCAATCATGTGCATGCAAAAATGCTGTTTTTTTATTATTTTTATTTTCCTTGCACCTGATTGGGTATTCTTTTGCAAAATGAAGATTCAAAGCTCTAGAGCAACTGCACTTGCAGAGTGCAACTAAACTTTACAAAGTGCCCACTCTATTTGCAATTAGTAAATCAACCCCCTAATGTCACCTATAGACCCCAATAAAGCTGATCAAGCACAGATCATGTTTGATCAGCTTAATCCCTGAACAGAGCAGCTGGGAAATTATAGGTTTGTGGAAAGAGTGTTCTAGTATCCGTAGCCGGTATGTTCCAGGACCACCAAATTACCAACAAAATGGAGTGATGCACTATGGCAATGTCTGGATGGGGATAAAACTACACTGGAGGAGTGGAGGTAGACTATTCTGGAAACATCTCAATTTTCTTTTAACAAGATTTCCTCCTTCTTATTTGTGTTTTATTTGTTGGTGAAGCCCACGGAATGACCCTTGATGGGGGTCTGAGGATTCTCAGACACTGTCTCAGTCTTTGAAAGCCAACAACTCAATATGGGATGTATAGGTCTTCTCACCTTGTGTAGATCCCATTCTTCCTGCAGAACGAATTCTTCATCGACAGCCGCCGGTTGTTCAGCTCCAACGCCGGGAAACGGCTCTCGTCTAGGCTGACCATCTCACCGTGACCCAACGTGCTATTTTTCGGGTTACAGCCTGTGCAGACAGAAGAAAGTTATTAGGAAGACGGAGAGTGATGGCAATGGCCTCAAAATAGGTCGATTTTGGACTTCTGGGACAAATCTCTCACCTGAATCTGATTTTTTGGCGTATTTCTTGCTCTGTCCCCGGATGATCAAAGCAAACACCAGAAGAAGGATGAAAATGAGGCCAATGAGGGCGATGACGACCAGGAACCACCACTCCTCGTAGAATGGGTTGGCTTTCGTGGCTGAAAGAAGATGATGGAGAATAACTGATGTGTTTTGGGCAAGACTTGAGGGGTTTACTAACCTTAAAGGGCCATCAAGGAGCTTAAACGTTGGGTTTTTCTTTCCTCTTTCTTTCATCTTTCACATTCTATACCACTCTATTCAGACATTGCTACAAGTTCCCAACTCATTCCTCCTACTCAAAACTCCTTTTTTACCTACCTACCTATTTCCCAAAAACCCTCCCAATCCCAACGTGGGAAAATTACATGCCCATTGAGACAGGGCGAGGCCCAGTCATGGCGTGAGATTAGGAAATGGTTGGAAAAATGGCACAGGATCCTCAAAGGTTCATTTTGGGAAGCTCCAGCATATGTGGTTTGGTAGTCCTGGATTGGGGCCTGGAGTTTTAACGTTCCAAAGGGTCTTGGGTGGGATGGAACCTTCAATCCAGTGTCTGGGCTTTGCTAGATGCCTGCAGCCTGGGTGAGTACACAGGTGTTCAGGGTTGATATAAGCCTGAATAGAGAAGTTGCATGTAGGGTTGCCACCTCATCCCTTTAAACCAGGACACATATTAATTACACAGGTTCTGGGGCTAATATAATGCAGATAAGGCACTAAGGGAGTTTAATTACCACCTTAATCAGCCACAGAACCTGTGTAATTAATGTGTGTCCTGGTTTAAAGGGATGAGGTGGCAACCCTAGTTGCATGTGAAGATAGTGGTGTACTCCAGCCAGGTGGGGTGACCTGCTCAAGAGACTGGACCCTATGTTGGGGGGGGGGGGGGCTTCTTGCCCATAGGACTGGGAAAGTTAGGACAGCTATGCAGGTCCGAAGAGACCAAGAAAGCTGAGGTGACTAGCAAGACCACATAGGGAGCTAGAGGGAGTCCTGTGTGAGAAGTGGGAGAGCTTGGGGTGCTGGGAGAACCCTATCCAAAGGCCAAGAGTGGGGTCTATGCAGTGAGGGCACATCTGAATGTACTTGCAACTATGCTATTGCAATATAGCTGTTGGCTATTTACATAGCTTGCTTTTTTTTTTTTTTCACCTATTGCTACACTTTGTCTGCTGCCCCCCAGTGGTGTCTCCTTTGTGCTACAGTCACAGGTGTTGCAATCCCACAAAGAAGCTCATTCTGTTTTTGGAAGGTCCATCCCCAGAAGCTAACCCTGAATGACGTTTCTACATGTCTAAGCCTAATATCACTACCATGTCTTGTAAGTTGCCAAATGTCATGTGAATAAATTAGTTTTTACATTTCTACACTGAGATGCGCCCTCTGCTGTCCTTATCTATTACCGCAGAGAATCTTCAGTCTCTTGAGAGGTGCTGCACTACAGTTTTTTGGAGTCATTCTACCAGTGTGTTGGTCACTAACACTTCTGTTCAATATCTCTCCACATACTTGCTGCAAGCATAAGCTAAGTAAGCCAGAGGAGCCCATGGTTAGGGAGACTGGAGTGAGCAGTGGTGCTGCTGACAGGAGAGCCAGGTGGCTCCTCATTTTCTATGAATTCAGTTTCAGAGTGAAAAGTCTAATTTCGTGTTGAACATTTTACTTTGCTTTTCATTTATTAAAGTGGGTTACCAGGACCTTAAAACATACAGTTCAGACTTTCATAGACTTCACTAAAAAGTGCATCTACCACTGAGCTAACCATCCCCCCCATAAGACTACCATTAAGCAGCAATGTATTTTGGCCTAGGCCAACAAGGCCCAGGCCTAGGGTGGCACTTTGCAGGGGGGCAGTAAAAAAGCTCCCCCCTCCACCTGAGACTCTATTAGCCACTGGTTGCTAGAGCCACCTCCCTCATTCCCCCCTCTCTCTCATCCCCCCTCTCTCTCTCTCATCCCCCCTCTCTCTCATCCCCCCTCTCTCTCTCATCCCCCCTCTCTCTCTCACCCCCCCTCTCTCTCTCACCCCCCTCTCTCTCTCACCCCCCTCTCTCTCTCACCCCCCCTCTCTCTCTCTCAGCCCCTTTTCTCTCTCATCCCCCCTCTCGCTCTCTATCATCCCCCCTCTCTCACCACCCCCTCTCTCATCCCCCCTCTCTCTCTCCTTCATCCACCCCCCTCTCTCTCTCTCTCCTTCACCCACTCCCCCCCTCATGAGATCTCAGGGATTAATGCTGGGTCTTGTAGTCCTTCAATTTTGGAGGGAGTCACATCAGTTAAAAAAGGAGTGTGACAAATTTACATAGGAGGGGGCGCCCAATTTTAGTCTTGCCTAGGGCAGCACAAAACCAAAATACACCACTGCCATTAAGACTACCCGGTCTACAGGGTGACCACTTAAGTGGGATAATAAACAGTTGGTCATGCACTGCATTCTTATAAATGGCTTTTATTGTTGGCGTTTGCAAAGAATAACTCGTTTCATTGTAACTCTAATAATAGAGAACTTGAACGTTGATTTTCAGACTTTATTTTTGGATTGATGGTGACTACTTCTTTGTTACCATATTGTTCTTTGCCCTGCGTGTATCTTAGATCTATTCATGATATAACTGGAAACTGTCTGCAGAACACATAAAGAATCTATTTAAAAAAATAAGGAACTTAAAAGTTTAGCAAATGCATCCCATTGTCCCCAACTTTAGATGAACAACAAGCCCACCTTGCATTCTTTTTTGACCAAACGGACCACAGAAGAAAATCCATGTTACATAGTTTAGTCTGGCTGAAAAAAGTCCATCCAGTTCAACCAATTAAAAAAAAAAAAAAAACCTACAATTTTATATATACAATCCTATACCCACAGTTGATCCAGAGGATGGCACAAAACCCACATAAGCTTGATCCAGTTTGCTCCAGCAGGGGAAAAAATACCATTCTGATCCCCTGAGAGACAATCGAATATTCCCTGGATCAACTTTTCCTATAAATATTAGTATCCAGTTATGTTATTTACAGTGCATCCGGAAAGTATTCACAGCGCTTCACTTTTTCCATATTTTGTTATACTACAGCCTTATTCCATAATGGATTAAATTAATTATTTTCCTCAAATTTCTACAAACCTTACCCCATAATGACAATGTGAAAGACGTTTGTTTGAAATCTTTGCAAGTTTGTTTAAAAAAGTCCCATGTACATAAGTATTCACACCCTTTGCTCAATACTTTGTTGAAGTACCTTTGGCACCAATTACAGCCTCGAGTCTTTTTGTATGATGCTACAAGCTTGGCACACCTATTTTTGGGCAGTTTGTCCCTTTCTCCTTTGCAGGACCTCTCAAGCTCCATCAGGTTGGATGGGGAGTGTCGGTGCACAGCCATTTTCAGATCTCTCCAGAGATGTTCAATCGGGTTCAAATTTGGGCTCTGGCTGGGCCACTCAAGGACATTCAGAGTTGTCCCGTAGCCACTTCATTGTTATCTTGGCTGTGTGCTGTTGGAAGATGAACCTTCGCCCCAGTCTGAGGTCCAGAGTGCTCTGGAGCAGGTTTTCATGAAGGATGTCTCTGTACATTGCTGCATTCATCTTTCCCTCAATCCTGACTAGTCTCCCAGTTCCTGCCACTAAAAAAAATTCCCACAGCATTATGCTGCCACCACCATGCTTCACTGTAGGGATGGTATTGGCCAGGTGATGAGCGGTGCCTGGTTTCAGCCAGACATGACACTTGCCATTCAGGCCAAATAGTTCAATCTTTGTTTCATCAGACCAAAGTGTCATGGTCTCAGAGTCCTTCAGGTGCCTTTTGGCAAACTCCAGGCAGGCTGTCATGTGCCTTTTACTGAGGAGTGGCTACCGTCTGGCTACTCTACCATACAGGCCTGATTGGTGGAGTGCTGCAGAGATGGTTGTTCTGCTGAAAGGTTCTCCTCTCTCCAAAGAGAAATGCTGGAGCTCTATCAGAGTGACCATCGGGTTCTTGGTCACCTCCCTGACTAAGGCTCTTCTCCTCTGATCGCTCAATTTGGCCTGCTGGCCCGCTCTAGGAAGAGTCCTGGTGGTTCCAAACTTCTTCCATTTATGGATGATGGAGGCCACTGTGCTCATCGAGATCTTTAATGCTGCAGAAATTTTTCTGTACTCTCCCCCCCCCCCCCCCATCTGTGCCTAGATACAATCCTGTCTTGGAGGTCTACAGACAATTCCTTGGACTTCATGGCTTGGTTTGTGCTCTGACTTGCACTGTTAACGGTGGGACCTTATATAGACAGGTGTGTGCCTTTCCAAATGTCTAATCCCCTGAATTTACCACAGGTGGACTCCAATCAAGTTGTAAAAACTTCTGAAGAATAATCAGTGGAAACAGGGTGCACCTGAGCTCAAATGTACATGTGATTTTTTTATTTTATTTTATTTTTTTTTAATAAATTTGCGAATATTTCAAACAAACTTCTTTCACGTTGTCATTATGGGGGATTGTTTGTAGAATTTTGAGGAAAATAACAAATTTAATTAATTTTTGAATAAGACTGTAACATAACAACATGTGGAAAAAGTAAAGTGCTGTGAATAATTTCCGGATGCACTGTACATTTAGGAAAGAATCCAGGCCTTTTTTAGAGCAATCTACTGAGCTGGACAGAACCAGCTCTTGAGGGGGTCTATTCCACATTTTCACAGCTCTTACTGTGAGGAAACCTTTCTGTATTTGGAGATGAAATCTCTTTTCCTCCATACCTAAAAAGTGCCCCTTGTCCTCTTTAAAGACCTCAACATCAAGTTCACTATATGGACCCCTTATGTATTTATACATGTTGATCATATCCCCCTTAATCTCCTCTTCTCAAGAGAGAATAAATTCAGTTCCTCTAATCCCTCCTCATAGCTGACCTCCTCCATGCCTCTTATCAGTTTGGTTGTCCTTCTCTGCACTTTCTCCAGTTCCCCGATATCCTTTTTAAGAACTGGTGCCCAAAACTGAACTGCATATTCCAGATGAGGTCTTACTAATGATTTGTACAGGGGCAAAATGATATCTCTCTATCTGGAGTCCATGCCTCTCTTCATACAAGAAACGACTTTGCTCGCTTTGGAAACCGCAGCTTGGCATTGCATGCTATTATTAAGCTTATGATCTACCAGAACACCCAGATCCTCCTCTGCAATTGATTCCACCAGTTGTACTCCCCCCTAATATGTATGGCTTGTTAGAAGAAGCTCTGCTGAAGACTTGAATGTTTGTTTTTTTGTTGTGTTTTTTTGTTTTTTTATAGCATAAAAGGTCACCATACATTTTAAAGCAGAACTCTAGTCAGTAATAAAATAAAAATTTAAAAGCCCAGTTAAAAGATGAAAGAACCAAACTAGCTTTTGCTGCAACATTTACCTTTTAATCTAGAGATTTTCCCCACAGTACATTTTTCTGCCACTAGATGTCCTTAATCCAGGGCATCCCGGACCAGCCCCCAGTCTGTGATTGGACCTTGAAAGGAGAAGCAGCACAGTGATGAGCCCATCTCTCTGTCACTCTGCTCTCTCCTCCTATGAGCATATGAACTGATTTGGCTGGTTGTGCTGCTTCCTGCTATCATACTCCAGGCCTGCTGTACAGGGACTGGCAGAAGCTGATACTAGGTCATATTAAGATACCTACACTGCTTGAACACATTTAATGGTCTATTATTACAGATCTGCATTAATTTGTGTCTTTATCTGCCTGGAGTCCAGATTTAAAGCATGTGTCCAGTTTTTGATGAAGTAGGGAAAGGTTAGAACCCATGTTGGGTTAAGTTTTGCTGCCTGTTCAAGTTAAAATGGCTGAAGGTGTAAATTGTCACATCACTGGGGTGGATATGTTAAACCATATGGGGCCTATTATATGGGGCCTGCCGCCTCCTCCCTGCTTAGGGATGGTTAAGTTCAATGCAGATGGCCTTCTTTACACCTTTCACAAGCTTAAGGTGGACCACCTAAATACAATGTCTGATCTCCTGCCTACTGCTCACCCTCCAAAGCGAATATGTCTGTCGCCCATAACAGCCAATCAAATGCATTCATTTTCAAAAGCCTGAAGCTCATTGGTTGTTCAGAACAGCAAAGCAATTCAAACTCATTCATATATAAAATATCTGCTGCTCTTTGTTCTCATCTGTAGATCTTGGGTAGAAAATGGTCTTTTACCTGCTACAGATGTAGAGGGGGGGCTGGGGGTCCCATATCCGTAATCATTGACGGCAATGACGCGGAAGTCGTAGCTGACGCCCTGCTTCAGGATGTCTATGTTGAAGGTGTAGGATGTAGCTTCTTTTGGGATGTCCTTGATGAGAATGTCCCATAATCCTTCATCTTAGTAGAGGAGAGACAACATCAGTTTACTATCCTCATGATAAAAGCAAAGTGCACCTGTAGATAGTCAGCTTGTTGGCCAAGACAAAATATTCAGGCACGAGTCCCACTACTATCTCCTAATGAACCGGTAGGCTGATTACATTTTCCTATGCAATGCCAGGCAGAAAATTTAACTGTGTTAAAGAAGCCTGTCATGAGAGATGTAAGTGGCTTGTCACTGTTTTGTAATAAAAACATGTTTTTTGCATGTAGAAGTGAATATTTCCTAGTTATGAAAACATTAAGCTGCACGATTGTCAGACATTCGCCCAGTCATCACAAATTCTGACAATGTTTCATAGGTTGATTTCCTTATCAACTCCACCTAGTGGCCATAATCAGTATTTTCCTGATCAAGGTATTTCAAAGGAAAAAGAAAACCTATTATGGCCACTAGATGGGGCCGATGATTATAAGAAATGTGAAGATCCGCTATACACTTTTTATATTCAATCAGCTCCACTGTGCATCTACATAGCTGTACAATCCAAAGGCAGTGAAATATCTGTGGTCAACTTTAATAGAAGATGGTTGTGTTGGCAGCACGCTTTACTTTTGCTAAAGGCTTGGCTAAAGTCCTATGTTTGCTATAGAGCTGTATATACTGTGTGCTAACAGCAAGAAACTGCATATAAATAAAGGGCCTACCTGAAGGCCGGGCCTCTATAACGTATCTGGTGATTGGGCTCCTTCCTGGATCTCCACTTGACCATTGGATGGCAATTAATGAGCCATATCGGGAGATGGAAGGCACTCCTGGTGGTCCTGGTGCTCCTGGAAGAATACCATTAAAAACATTTGATTAATTCCTGTCAAATTATTAGGTACATTGAAGTGGAATCTCTTTATTGTTTGGGTTATCACAGTTTATAGGAGTCTCTATGACCAATCTCCTGGCTAAGTTTGAATTTTTATTCTGGCATTATGGAGCTGCATCGAGAAGGACTGGAATCTATCCAAGCGGATGGAATAGAGACCTGAATACATGCCAAAGCACAAGATGTGTGATATGACCACTGTCTGCAGAGGTAGGTGGTAGAGTCATTGATTTGCTGAAGGAAGGAAGGTGGGAAGAAGGGGACAATGGGAAAGGTGGGAAGGAAATTGAAGAAAGGATAGAAGTTAAGGAAGGTGGGAGGGAAAAAAATGAAGGAAGATGAGAAATGAATGAAGGAATAGTAAGAAGGGAGGGAAGGAGAGAAAGGAAGGTGGGAATGAAAGGAAGAGAAGGAAAGTAGAAAGGTGAGAAGGAAGGAAGTAGTGAAGCAGCGGAGAAGAAGAATGGGAAAGAAGGAAGGAAAGGTGGGATGCAGGGAAGAAAAGGAACATAGGAAAGAAGGAAGGAAGGAGGGTGGGAAGCAGGGAAGAAGAGGAAAATGGTAAAGGAGGAAGGAAAGGTGAGAAACTGGGAAGAAGAGGAGAATGGGAAAGAAGGAAGGAAAGGTAAGAAGCAAGGAAGAAGAGGAAACTTGATAATAAGTAAGGAAAGGTGGGAAGCAGGGAAGAAGAGGGGAATAGGAAAGAAGGAAGGAAGGTGGAAAGCAGGGAAGAAGAGGGGAATGGGAAAGAAGGAAGGAAGGTGGGAAGCAGGGAAGAAGAGGAAATTGTAAAGGGGTAAGGAAAGGTGAGAAACGGGGAAGACGAGGAGAATGGGAAAGAAGGACGGAAGGGAGCAGGGAAGAAGAGAATGGGAAAGAAGTAAGGAAGGTGGGAATCAGGGAAGAAGAGGAAACTTGATAATAAGGAAGGAAAGGTGGGAAGCAGGGAAGAAAAGGAGAATGGGAAAGAAGTAAGGAAGGGAGCAGGGAAGTAGAGGAAAATGGGAAAGGAGGAAGAAAGTTGGGAAGAAGAGGAAAATGGTAAAGGGGGAAGGAAAGGTGAGAAACGGGGAAGAGGAGAATGGGAAAGAAGGAAGGAAAGGGTTTGAAGAAGGGAAGAAGAGGAACATGGAAAAGAAGGATGGAAAGGTGGAAAGCAGGGAAGAAGAGGAAACTTGGTAATAAGGAAGGAAAGGTGGGAAGCAGGGAAGAAGAGAATGGGAAAGAAGTAAGGAAGGTGGGACGCAGGGAAGTAGAGGAAAATGGGAAAGGAGGAAGGAAGATGGGAAACAGGGAAGATGAAGAAAAATGGAAAAGGAAGGAAGGAAAGGTGGGAAGGAAATAGAAGAAAGGCTAGAAGTTGACAAAGGTAAGAGGGAAAAAAATGAAGGAATGGGGAGAAGGAAATATGGGAGGGAAGGAGAGAAAAGGAAGGTAGGAATAAAAGGAAGGAAGGAAAAATGAAAGGAAGAAAAGGAAAGTGTAAAGGTAGGAAGGAACCTTTGAGGGAGGGAGGGAAGGTGGGAAGGAGAGAAGGAAAGTACAACTGGTAGGAAGTAAAGGAAGAAAGACTGGACGTAAGGAGAGGGATATAAAGAAAGAAGGTAGGTAGAAAGAAGGTGGTAAGGAAATAAAAGCCATGTTTTACTGCAACCGTAATGATGCCACTGCAAGGAGGGAAAGATGGGAGGGAGAGGAAAGAAGGAAGGAAATGAAGGAAAGAATGGGGAAAGTAAAGGTTGGAAGGAAAGGAGAAGAAGAAAGGCAGGCGCTAAAGGAGGGAAAAAAGAAAGGAAGAAGGAAAAGACAGAAAGGAAAAGAGGGAAGGAAGATGAGAGGCAGAGGTGGGAAGGAAGGGGAAAAAAGTATAGAAGGTAAAGAAGGATAGAAGGTGGGAGGGAAGTGAAGGAAGGAAAGAAGGGAGTAAAGAATAAGCAGAAAGATTAGAATAAAAGGAAAGGGTGCAGGTGAGGAAGAAATGGATGGAAGTGAAGAAAGTAAGATGGGGAAGGGAGGAATGTGGGAAAGAAAGTAGGATGGAAAGGAAGGGTGGGAGGGAGAGGAATGCGTCTTCCCACCTTTCTTCCTCTCAGAGAGGCAAAGTTTTTTATTTGAAGAGCTAAAACCACTGGCAGACTATTCAGAGAATTCCATTTCTTCTTTATTTTAGCTTTGCACAGTATATTACAGTATATTACGGAATGAAAGGCTCGGCTATCAATCCCTCCCCTTCCAGATCTCATGCAGTGGAAGACGTTTACCATCGGCAGGTCCGGTGGTCACATTGGCTTCCAAGTCCGGCCCATAGATGAAGGTTTTTGCTCGTATCTGGAAGCGGTAGGTCACTCCCTCAGCGAGGTCCTTCAGTTTCATCCACAGGGGGCTGTTCCCTTTCACATCCACGGTCACTATCTTACTGATTCCTGAGGGAGGGATATCAGAAATACAAACATTCACTCATCTCTATTTATTAATGAAGTTTAAAGCACAAAGATGACATCACAGAGTGTACGAGCCACCAGTCCAATCCCATCTTTAGTCAATAAAAGTCAGAAAAAGGAAAAGCGTTTTCTAATTGGCTGATAATGCAGTCCAGCCATGTCCTCTTTGCATCCCATATTGCAACACAGGTGCTATAATGACTTACCTAGAGATGGAGGAGGGTGGGGGGATGGGCATTCCCAGTTCTTACCTGGAGAAAAGTTGGTATTGGCGTGCTGAGTTAGTGATGGTTCACTATACAAAGCTATTTTTGCCTGGTGTGCACACACATTTTCTTGAAGAAATATTGATAGGTGGTCAGGATGGTAGCCCAATAAACCTAATGTTGATTGCGCTACCCATGTTGCATATCGGCCTGCACGCTGGAGTAAGATCAATAATCCTCTGCTCATTTTTCACAGTTAACTCTAAACTGATGACCTAGAAGAGGGCTTTTAAAGCGTAACCATAGAAAATATAGGGTACTGAAGCTTGAAGCCGTTTTACTGGCGCAGGCAATTTTAAGGCTTGATGTTTTCTGGTATCTATTTACTCAGTATACCCCCATCTTTTATATTTAACCCAAAAAATGTGGTAATTGATTTTGTTTGTGCCCTAAAAAGAACTTTATTGTTTTTTTTTGCTTTCCATAAACTAGGCATGCACCGATATCGGTATCCGTGTCGATACCAAGTATCGGTACTCGCCCCAAATGCTCCCGATACCAAAACAGATACGTTTGCGGGGTGATTTGCCTCAATGCAAAATGAATGGGCGCAAATCGCACTGCAAAGAATCACGTGCAATTTGAACAGGAATGCGGTGCAATTCCTGTCCAGATTGCATGCGATTTACCCCACCGCTCCTGTGTGTTTATAGAAAAGGATTAAAGCGCCATCTAGTGGGCAGTTTAAAAAATGTTAGAACTCGCAGTACACGGAGGTGCTCACTGGGCTGGAGGAGATGAAGAAGCGGTCCGCCCCCAAGCTGACATCACTTCCGCCCTATACCCACAGAGTCCCAGAACCTCTCCTCCAGCGGCCCTGATTTACTATCAACGGCAGACCGGGACACCCAAGTAGATAATTTTGCATGTGGCCAGATATGTACTGTTGTAAGATTTCTAACATTTTTTTTTAAACTGCCCACTAGATGGCGCTAGCAGTCGGGGAAATCAAATGCGATTCAGACAGGAATCGCACCACATTCCTGTTCAAATTGCATGTGACTTTTTGCAGTGCAATTTGTGGCAGATATTTTTGTATTGACGCAGTCGCACTGCAAAGTATCGTTACTCGGTGAGTATTTGACCGTGGGTATTGGTACTCATACTTGCTAATAAAATTACGGGTGTCGGTGCAACCCTACCCCAAACCCTTGCACTGCTATTTTGTGACATAAAAACATTGGAGCGCTCAGCATTTTACTCTCTAGGGCTTCTGCTTTCAGAAAATTTTACATTTTTTGAGGGTTAAATCCTCATACCTAAAGTGATTTTTTTAAATGTGTGCAAAAAAAAATAAATAAAAAAAAAATTGCAAACATGGCTCTGGCAGTGAAAGGGTTAAATGGTGCCACGGCTGGAAAAAATATTGCACTAGGCTCCGCCTCTAACTGAAATATCACTTCAGGGGTACTTAACCACTTCTGGACCGGAAGATTTTCCCCCTTAATGACCAGGCCATATTTTGCGATTCGGCACTGAGTTACTTTAATGGACAATTGCGCGCTCATACGATGCTGTACCCAAATTAAATTGATGCCCTTTTTTTCCCCCACAAATAGAGCTTTCTTTTGGTGGTATTTGGTCACCTGCGCGATTTTTTTATTTTTTTATTTTTTGCGCTTTAAACAAAAAAAGAGCAACAATTCTGAAAAAACCAAAAACAATATTTTTCACATTCTGCTATAGAACATCCCCCCCCCCCCCCCCCAAAAAAAAAAAAAATGTAAAAATCTAAATTTTTTAACATATTAGGCCAATTTGTTTTCCTGCTACATATTTTTGGTAAAAAAAAAAAATCGCAATAAGCGTATATTGATTGGTTTGCGCAAAAGTTATCGCGTCTACTAACTACGGGAAAGATTTGTCATTTTTATTGTTTTTCTTTTTTACTACTAATGGCGGCGATCTGCGATTTTTAGTTGGACTGCGACATTGCAGCGGACAGATCGGACCACTGACTGACATTTTTGACACTTTTGAGGGGACCAGTGACATTACTACAGTAATCAGTGCTAAAAAAATATGCACTGTTACTGTAATAATGACACTGGCAGGGAAGGGGTTAACACAGTGGGTGATCAAGGGGTTAAATGTGAGCCCAGGGGAAGTGATTCTAACTGTGGGGGGCGTGGCTTGTGAAATGATCATAGAGACCTGTGATCCTATATAGAAGGATCACAGGAGCTCTATGATCATTGCAAGGAGAAGAATGGTCAGCTGTGTTTACAACAGCCGACCGTCCTTCTCCCTCAGCGGGGAACGATCGCGGCACGCTCGTCCCCTAGCTGCAGGCGCGCGACTGACGTAGGTCTACGTCGTTTCGCGCAGGAGGGCTGCACTGCCGCAGTAAATCGGCGGCGGGCGGTAGGGAACCGGTTAAAGTGGTTGTAAACTCTCACATTAACCCAGTGAAGGGACTATCCTCAGGTGATACACAGAGATGAAACAAATCCTCCTACATACGTTGTACCTGTTTATCTGTAGTCTTCTTTTTTCTACAGCCATTTAGGTCTAGAATTTATACAGCTAGTCTGAGCTTTTAGACAGCAGGGGGCAGGGAGCTGAAATTGCACTCTTCTCTTCTCTACATCCATACAAAGTTTGTGTGAAAGTTCAGGAAAAAGGGGGCGGAGAGTTGAAATTTCATTCTGCAGAGCTCAGTGAGGACAGCTCTGAGAGCTAATTGGAGGGAAGAGACACACCCCCCTTCACACAGCAACAGAGCTGAGGCTGTCAATCAGCTGGAGGTCCCTCCCCTGTCACCATTTATCTCTTGGTGTCAGGAAAATTTCTCAGAATTGACTCATATTGACTGCAGAGGAAGGAGGCAGCAGACAGAAATGACACTTAGTGCTCTGGACTGAGAGAAGTACACACTATAGAGGGATATGCTTTATTCATATCTCATGTCTGAGGTTTACAACCACTTTAAATCTGTATGTCATTCCAATGGCTGAAAACCATCTGAGGATGAACATTTTGTCGGCTTTCTTGAAAAAGTGCTCCAACGTGAAAGATTTAATTAAAGCCTCGGCTGATTCAGCTATTTGGCACGGACATTCGTTCTGCTTTATTTGCCATAGAGCGAGCCCATAGAACTCCGGCATGGAAACCACCTCCTGGGGCTCCGGCTCGTCTTCTTCTGCCAAATACTACAAACTCAAGGAAGCTCTTCTGTGAATAGCCAAAGACCTGAAATCCGTCCATTTCCCCGATTTTTCAGTTGAGGCTCAAAAAAGGTGAACCGACAGGAATAAACTCCCCAAATCTCACCTTTTTGTGGTATCACCGGGCAACCGGCATTAAAGATAAAAAAAAAAAAGCTGACTTACCATCGACTGGGGTGCAGGGCTCGTAGACCAGCCGGTACCCTTCCAGAATTCCATTGGGGTACAAAGGGGCGTCCCAGGACACGTTCACAGAGGTCGTGGTCAGTTCGCTAAATCGAATGGAGGCAGGGGCGCTGGGAGCTGCGGGAAGTAAAAAAAAAATTTGATTATTTTGTATTTTAGGCAAAATTGGGGGGCGCTGAAGTGAGTGCAGGTAGACGGGAAGTGGCTGAAAGAGGCAGATGGAGATTTGCAGCACTGAAATGCAAGAAAATAAGAAAACATAAAAGCATTTTATGAAAAAAAATAAAAAAATAATGCAATTCTTTATTATACACGGTGCCACAGGTAAACGGCTGGATATATAGATGACATACAGCCAAGGGATTTGTTTCACCTCCTAAAGGATGTTTAATTCTGCCCATCCAGTTCTGAGATTTACACAGCTCAGCCACACAAGGGGGCCTGGGAAGCAAAGGGAAATGTATGACGCACAGGGAGGGTGGTCGATGTAGCGGAGGGGGGGGGTAGAGGATTGGGGCACAATTGCTGGAACCAATTCACGGTATAGCTCTCTCTCCGCCACAGCTGAGAGCCAATGGGAGGGAGAGGAGAAGAAGCCAGCTTTCAGCTACTGCAGAGAGAGCCTTACAGGGGATTGGTTCCAGTAATTGCCCTCCTGCTGATCACCCTCCCTGCCCACCTCCAATTCACCCTGCTGCCAGGGCCCTGTAGAGTGGGACCCATTGTACCCCCTTATCCACGGCGTCGGTCACTCAGCTCTCTCCTCCTATCAACATGGTTTTTGCTAAAACATGAGCACAGCAGCAAACTGACTGGCTCCCTATGCTGCTTCTTCCCCCACTATGAGCTCTGCTGTACTGCAAGAGACTGATACCAGGTCAGATTCCGGTTCTTACACGGCTTGCATTTATTACATTTTAATGATGTATTCATGATGAACACAGAGCTGCATTTATTTGTGTATTTTATATTTTGGGTTTTACCTTCTACTTTAATGTCGGTAGTCACCTTTAGAGCCCTTTCACACCAATTGCAGTACGCAAAATACACGTTTCCGTGCGCATTTCCTGCACCGTAGAGGAACGCGCTGCCCTGGTTAGACATGCACAGGTGCCCTTAATTGTTAATGGCACCCCAAATGCATCAAACGGGCATGCGTTTCAACCACCGTAGAGCATGGAGCTGCAGTACCATGTGGGTTTCTGTGGGACCTGTCGTACTTTTTTCATGTTTCCTCAAATTTGCCAGCCATCTGAAATAATTGGGCTCCCAAAAACACGATATGCGGAAACGTGCGGCTTGTGTGGTGAACTTGCCCTTAAAAGACAACGATCTTCTAAAGCCTTCGGGCCCATTTATTGCAGTTCATTATAATACAGGTGTTATAGCAGTATCATATGCACCTCTGGCGCACATGGGTTGCAGTGCTTTAGAACGCATGCATTGTGCTGAGAGCGTCTATTTTTTGTTCATTCTAGTGCATTAACGCAATGCATGGTAATGCGCAACATAATGTGTGTTAACTCAACGCACCAAAATTGCAAAGTGTAAATGGGCCCCTATATGGGGCGCCTTGCATCTTTTAGAAAAACCCCTCCTGTATCTGTCCTGACAGGGGCCATCTTCTAAAGTAGTGGTCTCCAAACTGCAGCACGGGGGCAGATGTGACTCTAGGCTTGCCTTTATCTGGCCCTTGAGGCACCATGCCACCATTGATGGGGCACTATTCCTCCAACTGACACCACTGACACCATTGATGGGGCACAATTCCACCAACTGGCACCATCGATGGGGCACTAAGCCACCAATTGGCACCATCGATGGGGCACTAAGCCACCAACTGGCACCATCGATGGGGCACTAAGCCACCAACTGGCACCATCGATGGGGCACTAAACCACCAACTGGCACCATTGATGGGGCACTATGCCAACTGGCGCCATTGATGGGGCACAATGCCATCCACTGACACCAATGATGGGGCCCTCTTTCTACCACTGACACCAGTGAGGGGGCACTATTCCTCCCACTGACACCATTGAGGGGGCACTATTAATTCCACTGACGCAATTGACGGGGCACTATTCCGCCCACTGATGCCATTGACGGGGCACTATTCTGCTCACTGATGGGGCACTATTCCGCCCACTGACGCCATTGACGGGCACTATTACGCCCGCTGATGCCATTGACAGGGCACTATTCCACCCACTGATGGGGCACTATTCCACCCGCTGACGCCATTGAGAGGGGAACTATTCTGCCCACTGATGGGGCACTATTCCGCCCGCTGACGCCATTGACGGGGCACTATTCTGCCCACTGATGCCATTGACAGGGCACTATTCTGCCCATTGATGGGGCACTATTCCGCCCGCTGACGCCATTGACGGGGCACTATTCCGCCCGCTGACGCCATTGACGGGGCACTATTCCGCCCGCTGACGCCATTGACGGGGCGCTATTCCGCCCACTGACGCACCAGCATTTCTCCCACTGACTTCATTGACGGGGCACTATGCCACCAACTAACGCCATCGATGGGGCAGTATTCCTTTGATTCAAACCAATGATGGGGCATTGTTTATGCTCACTGACGCCGGGGCATTTTCTGCTCCCACTGGTCACAATCTGCCCCCCCCAAAGTGTGAAGGACAGTAAACTGGTTTGAAGACCCATATTCTAAAGAAGACATGCAGTTATCTATAGCAGTGGTCCTCAACTCCGGTCCTCGGGGCCCACTAACAGGCCAGATTTTAAGTATTACTTTGGGGAGATGCAGACTAGAATACTGCAATCACTGAGCAGCAAATGAGATCACCTGTGATGTAATTTAGTTATCTTGCAAACCTGGCCTGTTAGTGGGCTCCGATGACCAGAGTTGAGGACCACTGATCTATAGGAGCCATTCACTGTTGAAATCTGGTGCTAAAATGGACCGGTTATATCAACTAGAGAAGTGTCAATGCTGGCAATGGCTTTGCTTTTGCTCTGGAGTTTATTTTCTGTACCATTTCTCCTTCTTTCTATTTTCAAGAGTGAGCTGATAATATACAGTACTTGTTGCTGTGGAAACAAGTACTTTATATTTCCCTTTGGAACATTTCTCGCACAGTAACATCTCAAGTATATGAAACTGTGACCATTATTCTCATAAGATCTTTACAAAGAAGTCACATTATAGAATGTACTGGGGTTTTTCACTTCTCTTTTTGTGTTTTCTATAGCTGCTCTGTTATTTTTTTTGTGGTTGGGTCATTGTAAGGACACCAACGGAGCGGATTGACAGCCCCACTCATGTCCCATCACACCTGTCGCGGCTTTCTGTAAATTCCTTCTCTGCGTCTCGTCTGGTAATCACTGCTGGGCAAACTGTGTAAGCGCTCAGAAATGTCACCGGACCAGTATATCCTCCGAGGATTGTATGTTCCAACAACTCTGGGAAAAACTGGATCACGCGGCCACGACTGTGGGGCGATTCTCACCACACATGTGGTTTTCATTCCAATGCTTCAAAAGGTTACAAAGTGTCAAAAACTGCAAATGGTATTGCCAAGCAGCCAGAAAAGAAATACATTTTGGGGGTGCATCACTAGCAGGAGGAAGGATGTCCTGATTCCCCTATAAAGATCTTTATATCACTAGAGTGGTCTCCAGTGGGAGGAAGGTGGTCCCGATTCCTCTATGTAGATCTTTATATTACTGGACGGATCCCCAGCAGGAGTAAGGAGCTCCCATTCTTCTATAAAGATCTTTATAACACAAGAGGGGTCACAAGGAGTAGGAAGGAGTTCCTGATTCCTCTATATAGATCTTTATATCAATCAAGGGGTCGCAAGGAGTAGGAAGGAGGTCTCAATTCCTCTATATAGATCTTCATATCACTAGAGGGATCACCAGCAGGAGGAAGGAGATCCCGATTCCTCTATATAGATCTTTATATCACTAGAGGGATCTCCAGGAGGCGGAAGGAGGTCCTGATTCTTCTATACTGTATACATCTTTATATTACCAGAGGGGTCAGAAGGAGTAGGAAGGAGATCCCGATTCTTCTATGTAGATATTTATATCACTAGAGGGATCACCAGGAGGAGGAAGGAGGTCCAGATTCCTCTATATAGATCTTTATATCAATCAAGGGGTCAAAAGGAGTAGGAAAGAGGTCTCAATTCCTCTATATAGATCTTCATATCACTAGAGGGATCACCAGGAGGAGGAAGGAGGTCTCGATTACTCTATATATCACTAGAGGGGTCACCAGCGGAGGTAGGAGGTCCCGATTCCTCTATATAGATCTTTATATCACTAAAGGGGTCACTAGGAGTACGAAGGAGGTCCTGATTCCCCTATAAAGATCTTTATATCACTAGAGTGGTCTCCAGTGGGAGGAAGGTGGTCCCGATTCCTCTATGTAGATCTTTATATTACTGGACAGATCCCCAGCAGGAGTAAGGAGCTCCTATTCTTCTATAAAGACCTTTATAACACAAGAGGGGTCACAAGGAGTAGGAAGGAGGTCCTGATTCCTCTATATAGATCTTTATATCATTAGAGGGGGTCACCAGCGGGAGGTAGGAGATCCCGATTCCTCTATGTAGATATGTATATCACTAGAGGGATCACCAGGAGGAGGAAGGAGGTCCAGATTCCTCTATATAGATCTTTATATCAATCAAGGGGTCAAAAGGAGTAGGAAGGAGGTCTCAATTCCTCTATATAGATCTTGATATCACTAGAGGGATCACCAGGAGGAGGAAGGAGGTCCAGATTCCTCTATATAGATCTTTATATCAATCAAGGGGTCAAAAGGAGTAGGAAGGAGGTCTCAATTCCTCTATATAGATCTTGATATCACTAGAGGGATCACCAGGAGGAGGAAGGAGGTCTAGATTACTCTATATATCACTAGAGGGGTCACCAGCGGAGGTAGGAGGTCCTGATTCCTCTATATAGATCTTTATATCACTAAAGGGGTCACTAGGAGTACAAAGGAGGTCCCGGTTCCTCTATATAGATCTTTTATATCACCAGAGGGATCACCAGGAGGAGGAAGGAGGTCCCGATTCCTCTATATATATCTTTTATATCACTAGAAGGATCTCCAGGAGGAGGAAGGAGGTCTCGATTACGCTATATAGAGCTTTATATCACTAGAGGGGTCATCAGCGGGAGGTAGGTGGTCCCAATTTCTCTATATAGATCTTTATATTACTACAGGGGTCACTGGCGGGAGGTAGGAGGTCCCGATTCCTCTATATAGATCTTCATATTCATTAGAGGGGTCACCAGCAGGAGGAAGGAAGTCCTGATTTTCTCTATATAGATCTTTAGTTAGACCTCATTTAGAATATTCTTTCCAGTTCTTGAAAACCTTGCTTGCAATAAGACAGAACAAGTCTAGAGACTTGCCTAAATCCAGGTAATACCTAAATCCATGGCTGTGCAGTCCTTCACCCCGCTGATTCTGTTATTGATACTTGACCCCCACTTTATCCAACTGGTCATCTGACCAATCTTATTGCCCCTCTTGCAGATGTCATCACATACAAGACATTGCACATAACAATATAGGCGTTTCTGCCCACATTCTGGTGCCGTAGAGTGGGGAAACAGTCCACCGGCTGCCACTGGACTATGGACTAAACTCGCATGGGTGTCCAAACTACGGCCCTCCAGCTGTTCAGGAACTAAAATTCCCATGAGGCATTGTAAATCTCTGACATTCACAGACATAACTAGGCATGATGGGAATTGTAGTTCCTGAACAGCTGGAGTGCCATAGTTTGGACATAGCTGGTCACTGCCAAGGTAAGTATCCCTTTGTATTGGATCATCTCCTAGTGGGCACTTGTTAGAATTCGATCAGTGGCTACATGAAATGCAGACCGAAAATACACAAAGCCCAGCCGCAGCCCGCCATTTTGTCTGAGAAACCTCCACGCTGCGGCTGGTGCCTTGGCAACAGGGGCCCCTGGACCAGTTGATGCTCTGACAAGTCATGAACCGAATGCGAAACCTTCCGTTGTGCAGCCATCAAGATAAACAACTCTAAATGGGATAAACGAGCGGGTGTCAGAGTGGATGAGGCTCAGAGACTTTTCCTCTTAGCGGCGAGCGGTTTGCGGAAATGTGACTAATGTGACATGGCAATCTCGGGGCAGGGTGATGACTGCAACATTTTGCTTGGGGGGGAGCTCAGAGACATGGCTGGGATTACGCAACACTCACAAGAATTCAACCCTTTCCATAGAGGACGGTGTACTGAAGCTGGAAGGATCAGTAAGGAAGGCTAGAATGGTGAAAGAGTCAATTTTATCTCAACTATTCATGAAAATGCAAACTGCCTTCTAGCAAGGCAACATATCCTCCACACTCTTTTTGTTTCTTGTTTTCTTTCCTTTCCTTTTCTCTTTCTTTCTCTCCTTAGATTATAGATATGACAAGTGCAATTATTGTAAATGACGCGTCTTCAAGTTACAGACACACTCACAAAGTGTTGACTTTCTGTTAACCACTTAAGCCCCGGAAGATTTTACCCCCTTCCTGACCAGGCCCTATTTTGCGATTGGGCACTGCGTGACTTTAACGGACAATTGCGCGGTCGTGCGACGCTGTAACCAAATGAAATTGACGTCCTTTTTTCCCCCCACAAACAGAGCTTTCTTTTAGTGGTAATTGATCACCTGTGCGATTTTTACTTTTTGCACTATAAACAAAAAAAGAGCGACAATTTTGAAAAAATAACAATATTTTTCACATTTTTTTATATGAAATTCCCCCCAAAAAAATGTAAAAATCAAAATTTTTTTAACGTTTTAAGCCAATTTGTTTTCTGCTACATAGGTTTGGTAAAAAAAAAATCGCAATAAGCGCATTTTGATTGGTTTGCGCAAAAGTTATTGCGTTTACTAACTACGGGAAAGATTTCTGTCATTTTTGGTGTTTTTTTTTTTTTAACGAGTAATGGCGGCGATCTGCGATTTTTTTTTTCTTTTTTTTTTGCGGGACTGCGACATTGTGGCGGACAGCTCGGACCCTTGACTGACATTTTTGACACTTTTGGGGGTACCAGTGACATTACTACAGTAATCAGTGCTTTACAATACATATGCACTGTTACTGTAAAAATGACACTGGCAGGGAAGGGGATAACTTTATTGGTGATGCAGGGGTTAAGTGTGTCCCTAGGGGCATGCTTCTAACTGTAAAGGGGTGTGGCTAGTGATGTAAGCACAGAGACATGCGATCCTACATAGCAGGATCGTATGATCTCTGTTCTTACATCAGGGAGAATGACAGGCGGCTTTGTTTACATTAGCCGCCTGCCTTTCTCCCTCTCCACGGGGAGACCGCGAGTGGCCGGCGGACATCAGGTCCGCCGGTCGTCTGGCGGTCACACGCGCGGACTTCTTAGGGAACGAGAGGGCGCGCTCGCCCCCTAGAGGCTCACAGGCTAGCGACGTAGTCCTACGTCACTTTGCCTGTACGGGGCTGACCGCCGCAGTAAATAGTCGTGCGGCGGTCGGCAAGCGGTTAATTCAAATCTTTACTAGTGTCCCAGGTGCTGTCCTTTTCCTTAGATATACCATACATATCAATATAATCATCTTATTATAAATATCCCTATCATAGGTGTGCACAGCCTATTGCATTAGGGCAGGGGTCTTCAAACTGTGGCCCTGCAGTTCTTCAGGAACTACAATTCCCATCATGCCTAGTCATGTCTGTGAATTTCAGAGTTTTACAATGCCTCATGGAATGTGTAGTTCCGCAACAGCTGGAGGGCCGTAGTTTGAGGATCCCTGCATTAGGGTGTGCACCCCAAAGCTTAAACACACACGCCTTTCTCTGCAGCCTCATCTGCATGGGGCAGTAAATTAATGAAGGAAGTGCTCTGTGCTCAGTGGCTTCCTGTTCATTCACAAACTGAAGCATAGTAAACACAGTTTATTATACTTCAGTTATAATTGAACACTGTATGTTCACCGTGTTCATTTAGAAAAAGAAGGAGCCAGTAAATGACATGTTGATAAGTCCCTTCCACCACTCTCCAACCTGGAACATCACCTGCAGCAGCCGGGGAAAGAGGAGAGGAAAGGAGGGAGCCAGTAGCACTGCAGTGGAGGAGGGGGGGTGGTGGTGCCCAACAAGGGGGGAAGCCTGGACAGTAGGGGGAATTGGCACTGCGTAGAGTGATTAGGGTGTGCTCAAGCACACCTAACACACCCCCTGCACATGCCTATGATCCCTATCAGTGTGTATTAATAGTTTTAAAACATCTACATGCATTCATACACAGCCTATACACTATATTGTCAAAAGTATTGGGACAAAAAAAAAAAAAAAAAAGGAGCCAGGCTCTGAGGAAGTGTAGTATTGCTGACAAACTCAAAACCAGTGAGATCGATACAAGCAAACGACAATGTGGGATGAAGCGCTGTACCAGAGCAAAATTAAACACCAGTTTCTTAAAAAATGAGACATTAACAGTTTATTGAGCATACCACACAAAGTACAAACCAATTGTGCACATCAACACTGGGCCAGTAGATCAATTACCTGGGGGAGGTAGCTGCATGTATAACAGGAAAACTTAAGGACTCCTGGGGTGACCAATCAGCTGAATGGGACAAGAGGAGATACTGAAGTCGCATGTGTCTCACATCTCACATGCCAGTGAAGGATCCTGTGCTGGAGTGAGTCCTGTAGGCGCCAGCTGCGGCCGCCCGGGTTACCCGGATGGACGGACCACTAGAGTGCAAGGAGAGTGCAGTGTAAGCCACGATGGGAGCCACGCAAGTCGCCCGGAAATCATTAGTGCTGGGCGTACCATCGGAAGGAAGTGTCCGATGGGATATATCGTGATTCGTGTAATGACGTTGCACTGTGAGATTCCTTATGAGCCAATTTAAATCTTTAAAGAGGTTGAACTTATTGGCCTTAGTGTGGGGTGCAAAGCTGAGGCCCTTGGTTAGAAGGGAATGTTCAGCCTCACTCAGGGCATGGGAGGAGAGATTGTAAAATTTTAATGGTGCTCAAGTTTAATCTCTTATCTCTAACTCGTCTTACTTGTTGTTCTTGTTCCCTTTCTCTTAGCCATTTTCTTCCAGCGTCCCTTGGCGACTAATTCCTTGATTCGCACCTTAATTCAGGGGGTGCGTCATATAGCTCCCCCAAGGAAGGCTCCTTTGCCTCCATGGGACCTGAATTTGGTTTTGTCCATTTTGCAACGGCCTCCCTTTTAGAACATCAGAGAAATACCTCTGCCTGTGTTGTCCCAGAAAGTTGCCTTTCTGGTGGCTGTCACCTCTGCTCGCAGAGTGTCTGAGTTGGCGGCTCTGTCTTGCCGCTCGTCTTATCTGGTTGTTCATAGGGATAAATTTTATTTTTCCTTCTAGCAGGTAGGTGTGGGATGGTCCTAAAAAAGGATCATTGCCAACAGATTCAGTGGAGCTGGACAGGTTGACACTGGACTGAGAGGCTGGAACATGGGGGGACACATTGGAACCAGAGTCCTCGAAACAAGTCACCTGCCAGAGAACTGAATCTGTTGGATAAGGGAATGGAAAAACAAAGATCGTCTGAATGAGACAGAGGGCAACTACCAATACTGACGGGGCTGATGCCTTGGTTATTGGGGACCGTAAACGGTCCCTCAAGGGGGTCCCTGCACAGAGGCGGGGTATTGATGAGCACAGGAGTAGAATAGAAGGTAGCTCAGCTGGGGAGCCAGATTGACCGCCTCCAGTGCAGAGGTTATTACCTTACCTAGATGGACTTTAACCACTTAAGCCCCGGAGGATTTTCCTGCTAAAAGACCAGGGGGTATTTTGCGATTCGGCACTGCGTGACTTTAACGGACAATTGCGCGGTCGTGCGACGCTGTACCTAAACGAATTTGACGTCCTTTTTTTCCCACAAACAGAGCTTTCTTTTGGTGGTATTTGATCACCTGTGCGATTTTTTGATCACGCGCTATAAACAAAAAAAGAGCGACAATTTTGCAAAAATAACAATATTTTTCACATTTTTTTATATGAAATTCCCCCCAAAAAAAAGTAAAAATCAAAATTTTTTAACATTTTTGGCCAATTTGTTTTATCCCACCTATGTTTGGTAAAAAAAATTGCAAAAAGCGTATTTTGATTGGTTTGCGCAAAAGTTATCGCGTTTACTAACAAAGGGAAAGATTTTTGTCATTTTTGTTGTTTTTTTTTTAACGCGTAATGGCGGCGATCTGCGATGTTTTTTTTTTGCGGTACTGCGACATTGCGGCGGACAGATCGGACCCTTGACTGACATTTTTGACACTTTTGGGGTTACCAGTGACATTTCTACAGTAATCAGTGCTATATATATGCACTGTTACTGTAAAAATACACTGGCAGTGAAGGGGTTAACTTTATTTGGGAGGGAGGGGCTGTATGTGTCCCTAGGGGCGTGATTCTTACTGTGATTGGCTGTGGCTCTAGCTGTAAGGACACTGATCAACGGATCTACATACTAGATCCGTGTAATCAGTGTCTTTACAGCGAGGAGAATGACAGGCAGCTTGTTTACACAAGCTGCCTGAAATTCTCCCTCTTCCCCCGACGATCGCCGAGTGGCCGGCGGACATCGGGTCCGCTGGTCACACGCGTGGGGGGGTGCGTGACCGCGCGGGAGCGCGCCTCCGCGGGCGCGCGCTCGCTCCCCAGACCCTCCCAGGCTAGTGACGTTAATTAACGTCACTCTGCCTGGCAGGGGCTGACCGCCGCAGTAAATCTACTTGCGGCGGTCGGCAAGCAGTTAACGGTGGGTGACCAAGTGGGCTTCTTGGTGGAAAATGAGTGTAGATTTAGGTTTTCTAGTGTCATTAATATTTGTATAGTTCTTATTTTTGTTTCTGGATTTGTTTTTATTCCCTTTGTGCTGGTTGTGATTAGTTTGGTTATTGGGGACCTTACTGTTATTAGGAGGAGGAATGAGCGGAGGGAAAGGAGTGTGGGACTGACGCTTCCAATTAAAGACCTTTCCCTCTTTGTAGTCTTTCAGGTCACGTTTGATTTGGATAATTTCTTGTGCACTAAGCGATCCTCAAATTTTGCCAGGTTCTGTGCGACGAGGACCTCCGCCATTTGGTGAACAGGCAAGAAGTGGAGAAAAGATGGACATCAATCAAGAGCAGGGGTCTCCAAACTATGGCCCTCCAGTTGTTCAGGAACTACAATTCCCATCATGCCTTGTCATGTCTGTGAATGTCAGAGTTTTACAATGCCTCATGGTATGTAGAGTTCCGCAACAGCTGGAGGGCCGTAGTTTGGAGATCCCTGGTCTAGAGGAAGGTGACCATCTCCTTCGCTTTCTCCAATTTCTGGTCTCTCTGTTGAATAATCAATTGAATCCATTTGTTAGTGCAAAATTCAGAGAATAAAAGTTAGTACTTCCTTAGGTCGCCCTCTAGGAAACTGCATTATTTTTTTAATCCTAAGTCCTCTAGGGGTAATTTCCAATTCCAAATATTTTTCAAGGAAGGATTTGTCCCACCGTTGCGTACATTCGAACTGCAGGACTCATTGTATTACATGACACTATGAGTGTCCAACTCCTCATTCAGACCTTGGGGAGACAAAGTATTACGCTTATATATCCAAAAAGTTTTTCTTTTGCAGAGCATAGAGAACATTTCACCGTCTGTCAGAGACCCCTTGGGTATATATTCAATGGCTAGATTGGCTAAATCCCATGATGGGTGGCAAAATGATGCAGAACACTGTAAATCTTTCCCTTTCTTGATAGCCTGCTGGAGGTCATTTTGTAGGGCTCTGGCAGTGCTCATTCTGTTCCTCCTTGCACAAAGGAGCAGATACCGGTCCTGCTGATGGGTTAAGGACCTTCTGCGGCCCTGTCCAGCTCTCCTAGAGTAACTCCCTGTCTCCAGGAATCTCCTCCATGCTCTTGAGACTGTGCTGGGAGACACAGCAAACCTTCTGGCAATGGCACGTATTGATGTGCCATCCTGGAGGAGTTGGACTGCCTGTGCAACCTCTATAGGGTCCAGGTATCTCCTCATGCTACCAGTAGTGACACTGACCCCAGCCAAATGCAAAACTAGTAACAAACAGTCAGAAAAGATGAGTAGAGAAAAATAAGTCAGTGGCCTCCACCTGTTAAAACCATTCCTGTTTTGGATCTCATCTCATAGTTGACCATCTAGTGCACCTATTGTTAATAGAGATGTATAGAACTGTTCGCCGGCGAACAGTTCCCGGCGAACTTAGCATGTTCGCGTTCGCCGCTGCCGGCGAACATATGCGATGTTCGGTCCGCCCCCCATAAGACATCATTGAGGCAAACTTTGACCCTGAACTTTACAGTCAGCAGACACATTTCCAGCCAATCAGCATACCTCCCTCCCACACCCTCCCACCTCCTATAAATAAGCAAGGGCAGCATCCATCTTAGATCATTCTGAAGCAGTGTGTGTAGTGAGAGTAGGGAGAGAGCTGCTGCTGCTGCTGTTAAGCTAGGGACAGTTAGTCAGTGTTCCTGGTCTTGCAGTGTTCTTGGTCCACTACTGCTGTAATATCAGCACCCCAAAAAGCCCTTCTAAGGGCTGGTATTTGTGTTTTTTTTTTTTTTTATATATATATATATATATATATATATATATACCTAGCGTCCCCAAAAGCCCTTTTAAGGGCTGGTAATTGAGTTGTTTCTTCTTATATATATATATATCTATATCTATCTAGTGTCCCCAAAAGCCCTTTTAAGGGCTGGTAATTGAGGATTTTTTTTATTTATATATATACATATATATATATATATATATATATATATATATATAGTGTCCCCAAAAGCCCTTTTAAGGGCTGGTAAGGTAATAGAGTTTTTTCTTTATATATATATCTATATATATCTATTGTACACTGCAGTTGCCTGCCCGCTGTGTGTGAGAGGCCACAGACCTACCACAGACTGTACTGTGTGCACACCACACTCATTTCGGGTGGCACAGGCACAGTACCTTGCATTTTAAAAAATATTTTTTTTTTCCTCTGTCATAATTGCAGTGAGTGCTGTGTCAGGTCCACAGAGTGCACTGTACCCACTGCAGTGCACTGCCCACCACTGATATATATACGGTGGCACAGCATCTTGTTGCAATAAATTGAAGAAAAAAAAATATTTTTTATTATTGCAGTTGCCTGGGCTGCCAGTTACTGTCAGGTCCACAGAGTGTACTGTGCCCACTGCAGTGCCACTGTGTGCCCACCCACCACTGATATATAAGGTGGCACAGCAGCTTGCAAAGTAAAAAAATATATATATATTTTTTAATTGCAGTTGCCTGGGTGCCAGTGACTGCTGTCAGGTCCACAGAGAGTGTACTGTGCCATTGCCCACCCACCACTGATATATAAGGTGGCACAGCAGCTTGCAAAGTAAAATAAAATATATATTTTTTAAAATTGCAGTTGCCTGGGTGCCAGTGACTGCTGTCAGGTCCACAGAGAGTGTACTGTGCCACTGCCCACCCACCACTGATATATATGCCTGCAAGAGAAAAAGCCAGCCGCAGAGAAGCCATATTCCTGAAAATATAATAAAAATGCTGTTTTTTAGGGGTTCTGGACATGCTACAGAGCTGAAACTTGACAGGTACACTTTTTAGACCCCCCAGACACTGAATACAAAAAATGACATGCCTGCCTAAAAAAATGCCCGCTAAATGCCTGCAAGAAAAAAAGCCAGCCGCAGAGAAGCCATATTCCTGAAAATATAAGAAAAATGCTGTTTTTTAGGGGTTCTGGACATGCTACAGAGCTGAAACTTGACAGGTACACTTTTTAGACCCCCCAGACACTGAATACAAAAAATGACATGCCTGCCTAAAAAAATGCCCGCTAAATGCCTGCAAGAAAAAAAGCCAGCCGCAGAGAAGCCATATTCCTGAAAATATAAGAAAAATGCTGTTTTTTAGGGGTTCTGGACATGCTACAGAGCTGAAACTTGACAGGTACACTTTTTAGACCCCCCAGACACTGAATACAAAAAATGACATGCCTGCCTAAAAAAATGCCCGCTAAATGCCTGCAAGAAAAAAAGCCAGCCGCAGAGAAGCCGTATTCCTGAAAATATAAGAAAAATGCTGTTTTTTAGGGGTTCTGGACATGCTACAGAGCTGAAACTTGACAGGTACACTTTTTAGACCCCCCAGACACTAAATACAAAAAATTACATGCCTGCCTAAAAAAATGCCCGATAAATGCCTGCAAGAGAAAAAGCCAGCC
>NC_138778.1:18591650-18714150 GCF_965119305.1 Pelophylax lessonae | reverse complement strand
TGGAACTCCGCTTTAAGAGCCTTATAGGCCCCTGGGCAATGCAGTACACTGGGGCCCTCTGCCTACACAATCACCCATGAGAATATACTACAAGAGAGTACAACTACTACCTGGAGTATATACCTTACTATATACATATTACAGGGAACACTATATACTACAAGAGACTCTTGTAGTATATAGTGTTCCCTGTAATATGTATATAGTAAGGTATATACTCCAGGTAGTAGTTGTACTCTCTTGTATATAGTGTTCCCTGTAATATGTATATAGACTATATACACATTACAGGGAACACTATATACTACAAGAGAGTACAACTACCTGGAGTATATACCTTACTATATACATATTACAGGGACCAATATATACTACAAGAGAGTACAACTACCTGGAGGATATATACCTTACTATATACATATTACAGGGACCAATATATACTACAAGAGAGTACAACTACTACCTGGAGGATATATACCTAACTATATACATATTACAGGGACCAATATATATTACAAGAGAGTACAACTACCTGGAGGATATATACCTTACTATATACATATTACAGGGACCAATATATACCACAAGAGAGTACAACTACTACCTGGAGGATATATACCTTACTATATACATATTACATGGACCAATATATACTACAAGAGAGTACAACTACCTGGAGGATATATACCTTACTATATACATATTACAGGGACCAATATATACTACAAGAGAGTACAACTACTACCTGGAGGATATATACCTTACTATATACATATTACAGGGACCAATATATACTACAAGAGAGTACAACTACCTGGAGGATATATATACCTTACTATATACATATTACAGGGACCAATATATACTACAAGAGAGTACAACTACTACCTGGAGGATATATACCTTACTATATACATATTACAGGGACCAATATATACTACAAGAGAGTACAACTACTACCTGGAGGATATACCTTACTATATACATATTACAGGGAACACTATATACTACAAGAGAGTACAACTACTACCTGGAGTATATACCTTACTATATACATATTACAGGGACCAATATATAGTAAGGTATATCCTCCAGGTAGTTGTCTCTTATGTCGATGGAGAGAGAGAGTGAAAAAAAAAAGAAGAAAATCACGCAGCCTGGCAGCTGGGCTGGCTGCCTTACCTTTCACAACGGCTGCACATGAAGGGAGAAGTTGGGTGGAGGCGGAGCCAGTCTTCTAGGCGCGTAGAGGAGGACAAGCCGACGAGGAGGATCCTCCTCCGCTGTGCATCATGGGTCTGCTCTGCTCTCAGAACGTGACGTCACTGGTTGCTAGATGCCAATCGGCCTGGCCTTAGCAACCAGCGTGCAGTGCAGACTTGAGCCACCGGCGGACAACAACGGGGGGGCGGCGGGGCCCGGCGGACAACGGGTGGCCCTAGACCACCAGGTAAACTAAGTAATCTGGATTCTGGCCTGTTGACAGTAATTGCCACCATGTGTGTGGGGCCCCCGGGCAACCGCTGGGCATGCCCATTGGAAAAGACGGCCCTGCCAGCATGACTGTGCCCCTGTATACAAAGCCAGCTCCATAAAGACAGGATGTGACCAGTTTGGTGTAGACAAATTTGAATGTCCTGCACAGAGCCATGACCCCAACCCTACTGAACACCTCTAAGATGAACTGTAACAGCAAGTATTGATGTTGGATGAGACAGGTACTTATGTTGAATGAGAAGACCTGGATCACAATTGGCCTTTGGCTTGATCCCAAAGGTGTTCAGTAGGGTTGAGGTCAGGGCTCTGTGCAGGACACTTGAGTTCCTCCACACCAAACCGTTATTTCATGTCTTTATGGATCTGGATTTGTACACGGGCACAGCAATGCTGGAACAGAAAAGGGTTTTCACCAAACTGTTACCACAAGGTTGGAAGAACAGAAATGTCTACAATATCTTTGAGTTCAGGTGTACTGGTAATGCTAAAGCATACAAAAACATTGGAGACAATTGTGCTCTTCCAACCATTCGGTAACAGTTTGGTGTCGACCCTTTTCAGTTCCAGCATGACTGCGCCCCTGTATAGAAAGCCAGCTCCATATAGACATGGTGTGACCAGTTTGGTGTGGAGGAACTGGAGTGTCCTGCACAGAGCCCTGAGCTCTGTCCTACTGACCAGTTTTGGGATGAATTGGAATGCCAACAGTGAGCCAAGTGTCCTCATCCAACATCAGTACCTGAGGGGGGCCTATTAACCACTTAAGCCCCGGAAGATTTTACCCCCTTCCTGACCAGGGCCTATTTTGCGATTCGGCACTGCGTGAATTTAACGGACAATTGCGCCGTCGTGCGACGCTGTACCTAAACGAATTTGACGTCCTTTTTTTCCCACAAACAGGGCTTTCTTTTGGTGGTATTTGATCACCTGTGCGATTTTTTGATCATGCGCTATAAACAAAAAAAGAGCGTCAATTTTGCAAAAATAACAATATTTTCAAATTTTTTTATATGAAATTCCCCCCCAAAAAAATGTAAAAAATCAAAATTTTTTAACATTTTTGGCCAATTTGTTTTATGCTACATATGTTTGGTAAAAAAAAAAAAAATCTCAAAAAGCGTATTTTGATTGGTTTGCGCAAAAGTTATCGCGCTTACTAACAAAGGGAAAATTTTTTGTCATTTTTGTTGTTTTTTTTTTTTTAAAGAGTAATGGCGGCGATCTGCGATTTTTTTTTTTTTTTTTTTTTGCGGGACTGCGGCGGACAGATCGGACCCTTGACTGACATTTTTGGGGTTACCAGTGACATTACTACACTAATCAGTGCTATACATATGCACTGTTACTGTAAAAATGACACTGGCAGTGAAGGAGTTAACTGTATTGGAGAGGGAGGGGTTAAGTGTGTCCTAGGTGCGTGCTTCTAACTGTGATTGGCTGTGGCTACTAGTGTAAGAACAGAGATCAACGGTCCTACATAGTAGAATCGTCTGATCTCCATTCTTACACAGGGAAGAATGACAGGCGGCTTTGTTTACATCAGCCCGCCTGCCTTTCTTCCGGTGTAACGGATGATCGCGAGTGCGCCAGGCACACGCGCGGGGGGGGTCCGCGACCGCGCGGGAACGCGCCTCCGGCGGCGCGCGCTCGCTCCCTAGAGCCTCACAGGCTAGCGACGTAGTACTACGTCGCTTTGCCTGTGAGGGGCTGACCGCCGCAGTAAATAGTCGTGCGGCGGTCAGCGAAGTTAATACTACATCATTCTGCTCTTCCAACCTTTTGGTAACAGTTTGGTGAAGATCCTTTTCAGTTCCAGCATGACTTTGCCCATGTATAGAAAGCCAGCTCCATATAGATATGGTGTGAAGGAACTCTAGTGTCCTGCACCGAGCCCTGACCTCAACCCTACTGACCAGCTTTGGGATGAATTGGAATGCCGACAGTGAGCCAAGTGTCCTCATCCAACATCAGTGATACTACATCACAAAAAGACATTGCAGACAATTATGCTCAACCTTGTGGTAACAGTTTGGTGAAGACCCTTTTCTGTTTCAGCATGACTGTGGCCCTGTGTACAAAGACAGCTCTATAAAGACATGGTGTGACCAGTTTGGTGTGGAGGAACTCAAGTGTACAGAGCCCTGACCTCATACTTACTGATCACCTCGGGGATGAATCTGAAGGCTGATTGTTAGCCAGATCTTCTCATCCAACATCAGTGCCTGACCTCACAAACGATCACGAATTCCTACCAGAAAGGAAGTATACGCCGCTCCAGGTGAGAGCAATCCACCCCTTAGTAACCAGGTGCAAGTTTAGTCCGCAGTCTGGGCGAGTCCGATTTAAGCAAGAAGATGTGACCGCACTTCAGTGGATGAAGGATAAAATGTATTTTACTGCTGGTATAAATCGAACATAACATGACAGATGAGCCACAAACAGTTGACGCGTTTTGTGATTCAAGATCGCTTAATCCTAAGTGACAATACATCTTTGCAGGTAGTTGAAAGTTAGAATGACTAATTAGTCATCTACAGTGCCTTGCGAAAGTATTCGGCCCCCTTGAACTTTTCGACCTTTTGCCACATTTCAGGCTTCAAACATAAAGATATAAAACTGTAATTTTTTTGTGAAGAATCAACAACAAGTGGGACACAATCATAAAGTGGAACGAAATTTATTGGATATTTCAAACTTTTTTAACAAATAAAAAACGGAAAAATTGGGCGTGCAAAATTATTCAGCCCCCTTAAGTTAATACTTTGTAGTGCCACCTTTTGCTGTGATTACAGCTGTAAGTCGCTTGGGTTATGTCTCTATCAGTTTTGCACATCGAGAGACTGAAATTTTTGCCCATTCCTCCTTGCAAAACAGCTCGAGCTCAGTGAGGTTGGATGGAGAGCGTTTGTGAACAGCAGTTTTCAGTTCTTTCCACAGATTCTCCATTGGATTCAGGTCTGGACTTTGACTTGGCCATTCTAACATCTGGATATGTTTATTTGTGAACCATTCCATTGTAGATTTTGCTTTATGTTTTGGATCATTGTCTTGTTGGAAGACAAATCTCCGTCCCAGTCTCAGGTCTTTTGCAGACTCCATCAGTTTTTCTTCCAGAATGGTCCTGTATTTGGCTCCATCCATCTTCCCATCAATTTTAACCATCTTCCCTGTCCCTGCTGAAGAAAAGCAGGCCCAAACCATGATGCTGCCACCACCATGTTTGACACTGGGGATGGTGTGTTCAGGGTGATGAGCTGTGTTGCTTTTACGCCAAACATAACGTTTTGAATTGTTGCCAAAAAGTTAGATTTTGATTTAATCTGACCAGAGCACCTTCTTCCACATGTTTGGTGTCTCCCAGGCTTGTGGCAAACTTTAAACGACACTTTTTATGGATATCTTTAAGAAATGGCTTTCTTCTTGCCACTCTTCCATAAAGGCCAGACTTGTGCAGTATACGACTGATTGTTGTCCTATGGACAGAGTCTCCCACCTCAGCTGTAGATCTCTGCAGTTCATCCAGAGTGATCATGGGCCTCTTGGCTGCATCTCTGATCAGTCTTCTCCTTGTATGAGCTGAAAGTTTAGAGGGACGGCCAGGTCTTCGTAGATTTGCAGAGGTCTGATACTCCTTCCATTTCAATATTATCGCTTGCACAGTGCTCCTTGGGATGTTTTAAAGCTTGGGAAATCTTTTTGTATCCAAATCCGGCTTTAAACTTCTCTACAACAGTATCTCGGACCTGCCTGGTGTGTTCCTTGTTCTTCATGATGCTCTCTGCGCTTTAAACATACCTCTGAGACTATCACAGTGCAGGTGCATTTATACGGAGACTTGATTACACACAGGTGGATTCTATTTATCATCATTAGTCATTTAGGTCAACATTGGATCATTCAGAGATCCTCACTGAACTTCTGGAGAGAGTTTGCTGCACTGAAAGTAAAGGGGCTGAATAATTTTGCACGCCCAATTTTTCAGTTTTTTATTTGTTAACAAAGTTTGAAATATCCAATAAATTTCGTTCAACTTCATGATTGTGTCCCACTTGTTGTTGATTCTTCACAAAAAATTACAGTTTTATATCTTTATGTTTGAAGCCTGAAATGTGGCAAAAGGTCACAAAGTTCAAGGGGGGCGAATACTTTCGCAAGGCACTGTATTAGGTTCACCTGGTATTAGTACAATTTAAACATCACATGCAAACATATATTGTCAGTTATGATTAAGCGATCTTGAATCCTAAAACGCGTCATCTATTTGTGGCTCATCTGTTGCGTTATGTCCGATTTATTTTATACCAACAATAAAGAAATACATTGTATCCTTCATCCACTGGAGGGTGGTCAGATCTTCTTGCTAACATTACACAAATTCCCACAGCCGTACTCGAAAATCATGTAATTGGGAATGTGATTTCCATTTAGGAAAAATAGTACTTATTGTAAAAGACACTTCTTCGATATGTCTGAGATTCTATTCAAATAGCAGGTCTGAATGAAATTATAAGGGATTTGAAATTAAATTAGTTGACCCAACGCAAGATCAAAGCTCTGCTAAATGTATTGTTTTAGAATTCCAAATGACAGTATGAAAGATGAAATAGTACCGGTGTATGACCAACATAGAGAAAAGGTGACAGGGAGAGAGGGACGGAAAAATAAAGAGGAAAAGAGAGAGCGGAAAGGAGTAAGATGTATAGAGAGGGGAAAGAGGAACAGTGAGCTGTAGAGAGGAAAGAACAGGAGAGAAAGGAAAAAGGGAGAGGAGAATTAAAGAAGGGTTAAGAGGAAAAGGGGAGGAAAGGAGGAGTGGGAAAAGAAAATGAAAAAAGGAGAGAAAGAAAGAGAAAGAGAGAGAGAAAAAGAGAGAAAGAGAGAAAGAAAAAGAGAAAGAGAGAGAGAGAAAGAGAGAGAGAGAAAGAGAGAGAGAGAGAGAGAAAGAGAGAGAGAGAGAGAGAAAGAAAGAGAGAGAGAGAGAGAGAAAGAGAGAGAGAGAGAGAGAAAGAAAGAGAGAGAAAGAAAGAGAGAGAAAGAGAAAGAAAGAGAGAAAGAGAAAGAAAGAGAAAGAGAGAGAAAGAGAGAAAGAAAGAGAGAAAGAGAAAGAGAGAGAAAGAGAGAAAGAAAGAGAGAAAGAGAGAGAGAGAGAAAGAGAAAGAAAGAGAAAGAGAAAGAGAAAGAGAAAGAGAAAGAGAAAGAGAAAGAAAGAGAAAGAAAGAAAGAGAGAGAAAGAGAAAGAAAGAGAAAGAGAGAAAGAGAGAAAGAGAGAAAGAGGAGAGGAGAGAGAGAGAGATCTTCACACACAATATTGTCAAAAGTATTGGGACGCCTGCCTTTACACACACATGAACTTTAATGGCATCCCAGTCTTAGTCCGTAGGGTTCAATATTGAGTTGGCCCACCCTTTTTCATCCCAAAGGTGTACCCCACCAGTTGCTTTGTGCACTGGTCCAAATCATTGGGTGGAGGGGGGATTATGGTGTGGGTGTTATTTTTCAGGGCTTGGGCTCGGCCCCTTAGTTCAAAGGCGTCGGCATACTGAGACCTTTTGGACAATTTCATCCTCCCAACTTTGTGGGAACAGTTTTAGGGATGGCCCCTTCCTGATCCAACATGACTGCACACCAAGGTCCACAAAGACATGGATGAGTGACTTTGGGGTGGAGGAACTTGACCATGAGACTGTCCACTTGGTTCCCTGCAATTGCTATACTGACTTCAGCTCTCTTCTCCCATTCAGCATCTCAGAACACCAGAATCTCAGTATTCCCAAGCCTTGGACACATTTGGCCCGGGTTCCACACCCTGTTCTGTACAATCCGCCTTCGCCGTTGACAGGTCCTCTTCATATATATTTATTGCAGACATTTCTTTTTCTAAGTGCACATATGCTGTTTACTCCATAGGAGCGCCACACTTGAGACAGCACATTTGAAACTAGTAATAACAATAATAATTGAAGTGCGTTTAATGCATAACAGCTCCTTTGGAACCTAAGAGCCTCTTATCTCTACACGGGAGTGAAGATAAAACATAAAAGACTATTTTATAACACAAAACCCTTGATAGCGGCTTTCAAGGTTTATTTATTTTTTTCTCAAATTGACAATCAATTGATAAGCGTAGAATAAATCAGGAGTGTGCGCCATTTGTGTATCTAAATTACTCCGATGCACCACGCCATCCAAGCCCGAAACACTTTATTTTAAAGCATAATTTAAAAGTCATCAATTCAAATGTGTTAAAAGGACGAGCTGATTTAAATTGATCTCTTTGTTGAAATGTGGATTTATTCTGAACAGGCACCCGATGAAAAAATATATATTTTCAGAGGAGTTTTTTTTTTTTTTCTTTAAAGGGGAACTAATAACTTTTTTAAAGATTTATATATGATAATGTCAAGGGCCCATCCACATTCTGGGGAGGAAGGGAATAAAATGTGAATTTTGGCTGCTCCGAGACCAGGGCCACCAATAGGGGGGTACAGATAGACCTTCTCTATGGAGCCCGGGCCAATCAGGACAGCAGAAGGACCCAGCAGGGCAGTTCACCAACTTCCTAATGCTGTATGTGCCCTTTTTTGGCTACAACACCCAGAATCCCCTGCGCCTGGTAGGGAAGTACAAGGGGCACAATGATGATGCTACAAAAGGGGCCTCAAGGGCCAGTGGACACACCTCTCTAGATAAACCTTCACTCCAAATCCTTAAGATGTCGGAAGCCCTAAAAAAGGACAGAGTGCTGTGTGTCGGGATGCAGGGTAATAAGAGATGCAGAGGGTTCAGAGAGCAGGGTGATAGGGGTTAGAGGAAGCGGGTAATGGGGGATGCAGAGGGTGCAGGGAGTAGGGTAATGGGGAAGCAGAAGGGTGCAGTGAGCAGGGTGATGGGGAACACCCCTCTAGATGCAGTTTCATTCCAAATTCTACAGATGTGGGAAGCCCCAAAAAAGACAGTGTGTGCTGTGAGTCAGGGTCATGGGAGACACAGAGGGTGCAAAGAGAAGGGTGATGGGGGATGCAGAGGGTGAAAAGAACAGGGTAATAGGGGAAGCAGAGGGTGTAGAGAGCAGAGTAATGGGGGGCAGAAGGGTACAGTGAGCATGGTGATGGGGGATGCAGAGGGTGTAGAGAGCAGGGTAATGGGGGGGGGGGGGGCAGAAGGGTTCAGTGAGCAGGGTGATAGGGGGTGCAGAGGGTGTAGAGAGCAGGGTAGTGGGGAGGCAGACGGGTGCAGTGAGCAGGGTGAAGGGGGATGCAGAGGGTGTAGAGAGCAGAGTAATGGGGGATGCATAGGGAATAGAGAGCAGGGTAATGGAGAGGCAGAAGGGTGCAGTAAGCAGGGTAATGGGGGATGCAGAGGGTGCAAAGAGAAGGGTGATGGGGGACACAGAGGTTGCAGAGAGCAGAGTAATGGGGGGCAGAAGAGTTCAGTGAGCATGGTGATGGGGGATGCAGAGGGTGTAGAGAGCAGAGTAATGGGGGATGCTTGGGAATAGAGAGCAGAGTAATGGGGAGGCAGAAGGGTGCAGTGAGCAGGGTGATGGGGGATGCTGAGGGTGTAGAAAGCAGAGTAATGGGGGATGCAGAGGGTGTAAAGAGCAGGATAATGGGGAAGCAGAAGGGTGCAGTGAGCAGGGTAATGGGCGACGCAAAGGGTGCAAACAGCAGGGTGATGGTGGATGCAGAGGGTGTAGAGAGTAGGGTAATGGTGGGGGGGGGGGGGGGGGGCTGTAGAGAGCAGGGTAATGGGGATGCAGAGGGAATAGAGAAGGGTAATGGGGGATGCAGAGGGCATAGAGAGCGGGGTAATGGGGGGTGTAGAGAGAAGGGTAATTGGGGAGGCTGAGTGAGGTGTAATGGGGATTCGGAGGCGGGTGCTGTGTTTCATCCTGACAGCCAATTTGCCGCTACGGGAGGAACCTTAGCGCGGAATATGGAATCGCACACACCTGGATGTGCCAGATAGCACTGATGCCCAGAGTTCTTCAAGAGAGAAAGATTGGCTTTCCACCCACCAGGCGAGTATTTATCTGCTACTTTTACAGGGTCTAGTTAGGTTACAGAGGTGACAGGGTGGGCGTAAAGAGTACCAGTTACCAGTGGGCATCTGTAATAATTTAAATCTCCATTCTTGATTTTTTATAATAGTGCAAAGTGTACTTCTCAGGAATTATTTGCATTTTTTTTTATTACTTCTTGTCAAAACAGAAGTGTCAGGGTGAATGTCAGGCTGTAAGGTGTCCCCCCCCCCCCCCCACAGAGGCTGTCCTATCTCCTGTCTGAGCTCATTGATGACACTGAAGAACTCTCATATATACAAAGGCAAATTAAGTGAAAGAAAATGAAGGACTTTGTTAAGACAGTTTTATCTTCATGTAGCAGCCCAGAGAAATTGTCATTTGGCTCTATGTATAGGCAAGAGACTGGTCAGCTACCACTAGGGGGCCTCACAGCCTGATATGTCTGCTTTAACAGGGAAGGAATACAAGTGAAAAACAGCACACACACTTATTCCAGAGTAATAAGGCTGCACAAATAGAATCTCCAACAAAAGCTTAAAGTGGAACTACACTGCATCTAAAGCACCACAAACCAAAAACGCTATTTAATTCATTTTTTAATATTCAAAGCAAACTCCCCCGTCTATCCATCTTTCCATGGTTTCTTTTGCTAAGAAATCACTTTGAAAAACACCCCCCCTAGCATTTCTGGCTGTGGCCATCTTGAGTAAGGGCAGATGATTCATGTACCATTTACTTCCTGGAATCTATCTGCCCTTAGCTCAGGCATGCAGACAGGAGCATGTGCTTAGCTGAGAAAACCCCTCCTTCTCTCCTCAAGACTTCTGGGATGCAGTGGCAGCCCGTCCATTGGGGGCGCAGAGGCACCCCCCCCCCCATCCATGCATCCGGCCCCCTAATCTACCGGTGACAGATGCAAGGATTCCAATAGGGTTTTTTTTTTTTTTTTTTAAGCACCTGATTAGAGCCAGAGGCTCTAATAGGCTTCAAAAAAAGAGTGGGCTCGGGGAGCAGAGCACTGCGCTCTGAGCCCACCCAGCTGTATGACAATAGCGAATGAATATTCGCTATTATCGCACTGATTCTCCTCCCAGCCAATCCGGAAGCGGGTCGTGAGACTCCTTTCCTGACTGGCTGATTTTACTGGCAATTGGCCAGGAAGAGGGAGGAGGTAAGAATGCTGGCTGTCCGGCCGGCCGGCCGTCTGACCGTCCTGCTGGGGAGGGGGGCTGGTGGTGTATTTGCCATCTGGCCTTCCGTCCCTCTGGGGGGGGGGGGGGGGTGTATCTGTCTGCCAACTGGACATCCATCCCGCTGGGGGGTGGATTCGCTTCCCCCACAAATTGTCATCCACCAGCCGCCACTGATTGGATGTATGACATAATTTGCCTAGGCAAGAAACCAGGAAGTAATGGAAGAAATGTAAAAAAAAAAAAAGTATAAAACAAGTGAATATGATATTCTTTCCTCTCCATTTACAAATGCTAGCAGCATAAGGATTAAATAAAATCAATGTTGATTGGGGGAGTGAAGTTCCACTTTAAGCAAGGATGCTAATCATAGTTTCTGGAGAAGATGGCCATTTAAAAATATAATAATTTCTGGTTAGCACAGCAGAGGTGGGCAGATCAAAAGGGTCGTTGCATTGCTTTCCCTATCTTTGGAAGGTAAAAAATACATTTCATGCCTGTTATTCTGTTATGCTGGGATAGATGACCCCCAGGAATGGGCCTGAACAGACTCACAAATAATTACCTTGTATCCCTGGATGTCTCCGTTCTGTGACTCCAGAGGTGGCGGGTCCCATGTCACATCCAGCTGTACCGCCGTGGCGGTCTGTATAGCGACATTCTGCGGTGGAGCTGTGGGCACTAAAGGGGAAACAAATGGAATAATTGTACTTATTTCTGGTTTGAACTCAGGACTCCAGCGCTGCAAGGCCATAACGTTACCCGATGTGCCATTGTCAGCGTATGCCACACACACACGCACCATGAGGTTCAGGACACAACGCAGCACTCGGCACTGTCCACAACGGAGGTGGATGTATTCAGGATCAATACGAAGAAGCATGAATATGAAGTAAAGGCTGTGTAAATGGAGAATTGCAATGATCAAGGTTGCACAGCTCAGAGCATTGTCCATGCTGTGTATAGGCGAGTGGCCTTTGTATCACCCTGTACTACCTTGGCTTTCACCGTGGCCAAAATGTTCTCAAGTGGCCGCCATTGTAAAGTCATACCCTGTTCTGAATACCTTCAATACAATGTACGCGGCTGGATAATATAATATGGAATGTGGCGCCCATACCTAGAATGTAACGGCATATGCTACAATCAAATACAGTAAAACCTTGGATTGCAAGCATAATTCGTTCCGGATACATGCTTGTAATCCAAAGCACTTGGATATCAAAGCGAATTTCCCCATAAGAAATAATGGAAACTCAGATGATGCGTTCCACAACCATTTATTCATGAATCCTTCAGTTTATGGTCCATATAAAAAGATTATAGCAATGTGATTGGTTGTGTAACCAAAAAATGTCCATCCACAAATGGCGCCTCCACAAGGGGATTAGAAGAAAAATCCAGCAGGACCTACAGAGTATAAAAGAGAAGAGAGGGCGCCTCTAAGGAACCTTTTTCTAAGTCAGAGAGACTTGAGTCACTTGGATTGAAACGACTCCATTGCATTGAATGGAGCGCAACTTGTCAGGCGACTAAGTCGCCCCAGTGTGGACTTAGTGTAGCAATATGGTTATAGTTAACCACTTAAGCCCCGGAGGATTTGGCTGCTCAAAGACCAGGCCCTATTTTGCGATTTGGCACTGCGTGACTTTAACGGACAATTGCGCGGTCGTGCGACGCTGTACCCAAAAAAAAATTGATGTCCTTTTTTTCCTACAAACAGAGCTTTCTTTTGGTGGTATTTGATCACCTGTGCGATTTTTACTTTTTGCGCTATAAACAAAAAAAAGAGCGACAATTTTGAAAAAATAACAGTATTTTTCACATTTTGATGACATTCTCAAAAAAAAAAAAGTAAAAATCTAAATTTTTTAACATTTTAGATTTGTTTTCTGCTACATATGTTTGGTAAAAAAAAATCGCAATAAGTGTATTTTGATTGGTTTGCGCAAAAGTTATTGCGTTTACTAACTACGGTATAGATTTATGTCATTTTTATTGTTTTTTTTTTTCTAACTAGTAATGGCGGCGATCTGCGATTTTATTATTTTTTTTGCGGGACTGCGACATTGCGGCGGACAGATCGGACCCTTGACTGACATTTTTGACACTTTTTGGGGTACCAGTGACATTACTACAGTAATCAGTGCTATAAATATGCACTTACGGTAAAAATTACACTGGCAGGGAAGGGGTTAACTTTATTGGTGATCAAGGGGTTAAGTGTGTCCCTAGGGGCGTGATTCTAACTATCAGGGGGCGTGACTTGTTAGATCATCATAGAGACATACGATCCTACATAGCAGGATCGCATAGCCTCAGTGATGATCTAAGGGAGAATGACAGACGGCTGTGTTTACATCAGCCGTCTGTCTTTCTCCCTCTCCACGGGGAGATCGCGAGAGGCCGGCGGACATCGGAGCCGCCGGTCACATGCACGGGGATATCAGTGAACGAACGGGGGCGGGAGCGCGCCGCCGGCGGCGCGCGCTCGCCCCCTACAGGCTCGTGGGCAAGTGACGTACCCATGCGTCACTTTGCCCAGGAGAGGCTGACTGCCGCAGTATATAGTCGTGCGGCAGTCGGCAAGTGGTTAATGAAGGTTCAGCATTTAGCAACTCACATGGCTGATGATTAATCGCTTGCTGACCACCCCCTTGCAAATCTACAAGATTTTGTGCACGCGGTCTCAGGGGCTGTGCTCCCGCTGTGTTTAGACACAGTGGGAGGCGGGCTGTGGGAGGAGCGGCGCCGATTGCCGCCGGTCTCCCACAATCCTCAGAGAAACTGACAGAAGACCCGCCTGTTTATGTAAACAAACAGGTGAGTCTTCTGTCAGACAGCCAGGGAGAGATCAGGAGCATCCGCTAAGCTACAACCTTGATCTCTCTGTGCCTGTCACAGAGCCCTCCCCCCACACAGCCAGTAAGCACCAATAGGCATACATTAACATACATTTCAGAGCAGCTTCTCCTCTCCAGTGCTGCCGAAGTGCGGTGTCTCACTATAGCCTGCTGTAATCCACGGAAGCGCCCATACAACAAACCCTTGTTCTCAGGCATATATTAACCCCTTTGATCGCCCCCCCCCCCCCAGTGTTAACCCCTTCCCTTGCCAGTGTCATTTATACAGTAACAGTGCATATTATTTAGCACTGATTACTGTATTAGTGTCCCTGGTCCCCAAAAAGTGTCACAAATGTCAGTTAAGAGTCCGATCTGTCCGCCGCAATGTCGCAGTCCCACTTAAAATCGCTGATTGCCACCATTACTAGTAAATAAAAAAAAAAAATAATAAAAAGTCCAAAAATCTAGCCTGTAGTTTGTAAATGCTATAACTTTTGCGCATACCAATTAAATTTTTTTTACCAAAAATATGTAGCAGAATACAAATTGGCCTAAACTGATAAAAAAATTAAGCCCCGGAAGATTTTACCCCCTTCCTGACCAGGCCATATTTTGCGATCCGGCACTGCGTGACTTTAATGGACAAATGCACGGTCGTGCGACGCTGTACCTAAACGAATTTGATGTCCTTTTTTTTCCCACAAACAGAGCTTTTTTTTTGGTGGTATTTGATCACCGGTGCGATTTTTTGATCATGCGCTATAAACAAAAAAAGAGCGACAATTTTGCTAAAATAACAATATTTTTCACATTTTTTTTATATGAAATTCCCCGAAAAAAAATTTAAAAATCAAATTTTTTTAACATTTTTGGCCAATTTGTTTTCTGCTACCTATGTTTGGTAAAAAAAAAATCGCAAAAAGCGTATTTTGATTGGTTTGCGCAAAAGTTATTGCGTTTACTAACTAAGGGAAAGATTTTTTGTCATTTTTGTTTTTTTTTTTAACGAGTAATGGTGGCGATCTGCGTCTTTTTTTTTTTTGCGGGACTGCGACTTTGCGGTGGACAGATCTGGACCCTTGACTGACATTTTTGACACTTTTGGGGGTACCAGTGACATTACTACAGTAATCAGTGCTATAAATATGCACAGTTACTGTAAAAAGGACACTGGCAGGGAAGGGGTTAACTTTATTAGTGATGCAGTGGCTAAATGTGTCCCTAGGGGGGTGATTCTAACTGTGCAGGGATGTGGCTTTTCATGTAACAGCAGAGATCTACGATCCTACATAGCAGGACCGTATGATCTCTGCTGTTAAACAAGGGAGAATGACAGGCGGCTTTGTTTACAGCAGCTGCCTGCTTTTCTCCCTCTGTAACTGACGATCGCGAGTGACCGGCAGACATCGGGTCCGCCGGTCACTCGCGCGGAGGTGTCCGTGAACGAGCGGGAGCGAGCCTCCAGCGGCGCGCTCATCCGCTATTGGCTCACAGGCTAGTGACGTACCTATACGTCACTTTGCCTGCACGGGGCTGACCGCCGCAGTATATGTACTTGCGGCGGTCGGCAAGCGGTTAAGGGGGGGTAAAACCTTTCCGGAGCTGAAGTGGTTAAAAGAGGCACATCTAAGAATGCAGGCATCTGGGGTAAAACTGTCCACATAGACCATCCTTCGCACCGCCGGCTCTCACCGCTGTCAGTCTGCAATCGTGACCGGGAAGACTGCCCTGCAGTAGAGCAATCTGAAAGTGAGGCTTGAAACGCTCGTGGAGCGCAGCGTGGAAGAAATGACATCGATGTCGGTGCGGAGGACGGTCTATGTGGACAGCTTTACCCCAGATGCCTGCATACTTAGATGTGCCTGTTTTATTCATCAGTGATAATACTATACACTGTCACTGTACCAATGACACTGGCTGGGAAGGGGTTGTCATCTAGGGGTGATCAAAGGGTTATCTGTGCCTAACTATGTGTAATGTATGCTGCTTTTACAAAGAGATGTGGTTGTGTTTTCTCCCTGCCACAGCCACATCGCTTCTCTGTGTACAGAGCTCTGTGTTGTTAGTGAACACAGGGCTCTGTAGTGTGATTCGCTAAGCCGATCAGCAGGTCCCAGCCATAAATCATTGGCCAAGACCTGGTAACCAACTTGTGCTGTAGCGAATGACAAAAAAAAAATTGTTGCAGTAAGAAATTTCCATCTGAATTTAACTCTTCGATCTTGTGCTGACAGATTGCGTTTTTTTGTGTTTAATAAAATATCATATAATACCGAATACTCAGTGAGCTTCACTTGTATGGCCAACATGAAAAAAAGGACATGAAAAAAAGTTCCCCAATAAATATAAATTTATTACAAAAAACTCTCACCTGCTTCTCCTACAAACACCTCTTGGGGGACGCTTGCCGGTCCTTCACCGACCGCATTGTACACGCTGATTCTGATCTCGTATCGCTTGTGCTTGTTCAGATCTGACACAATAAACAAAATGGTGGCGGGAAGATTATTCAAAAATATTGTACAGATTAGTCTGGAAAAAAAAAAAGTTTGATGCCTTTCAGCTTTGAATGAATACAGCGGTCTCCAAACGATGTCTCTTTGATTACCTTTATCCAGCCATTGGGGCGCTATTCCTTCCACTGACACCAATGATGGGGCACTATTCTTCCCACTGACACCAATGATAGGGCACTATTCCTCCCACCGACACCAATGATGGGGCACTATTCCTCCCACTGACACCAATGATGGGGCACTATTCCTCCCACTGACACCAATGATGGGGCAGTATTCTTCCCACTGACACCAATGATAGGGCACTATTCCTTCCACCGACACCAATGATGGTGCACTATTCCTCCCACCGACACCAATGATGGGGCACTATTCCTCCCACTGACACCAATGATGGGGCACTATTCCTTCCACTGACACCAATGATGGGGCACTATTCCTCCCACCGACACCAATGATGGGGCACTATTCCTCCCACCAACACCAATGATGGGGCACTATTCCTCCCACCGACACCAATGATGGGGCACTATTCCTTCCACCGACACCAATGATGGGGCACTATTCCTCCCACCGACACCAATGATGGGACAATATTCCTCCCACTGATACCAATGATGGGCCACTATTCCTCCCACTGACACCAATGATGGGGACTATTCTTCCCACTGACACCAATGATGGGGCACTATTCTTCCCACTGACACCAATGATGGGGCACTATTCCTCCCACTGACACCAATGATGGGGACTATTCCTCCCACTGACACCAATGATGGGGACTATTCTTCCCACTGACACCAATGATGGGGCATTATTCTTCCCACTGACACCAATGATGGGGCACTATTCTTCCCACTGACACCACTGATGGGGCACAATTCCTACACCTACATCAATGATGGGGGCACTTATCCTCCCACTGACACTAATGGGGGGGGGGGGTATTCCTATACTGACACCAATGATGGGGCACTATTCCTTCCTGACACCAATGATGGAGCATTATTTCATCCACTGGCATCAATGATGGGGCACTATTCCTCCCACTGACACCAATAATAGGGCATTATTCTTTCCCACTGACCTCAACAATGGGACACTATTATTTCCAAAGACACCAATGTTAAAGCAAAATTCCTTCCACTGACAAGTTTGGAGATCACTGAATTAGTACATATTCAGGAATGGCAGCGAATCTGCGTTTCTGTTTTTAATGGTGAATTATGGGAAAATAATGCAGCGGTAGAACCGTGAAGATTTAGTGGCTTTATCTGCCTTTGTGGTTGTAGATGAAAGTGGAATGATCTGCTAGTGGTGACAACTTATCTACAAATCCAAGCAAGTTGCTGCATACTTCTGATTATTTGATACACAGAAGATACAAAGTAGCAGCAGCTGTTACATTGTATCCATTACATATCACATAAACCAGAAGATGAGCGCTGCAACCTGCTTGGATTTCTATTTATTGCAGATGGATCAAAGGATGAAAAAAAGTGATTTTTTTTTGTTTTGTTTATAATACGCAGGGTGTCAGAAATGAAATGTCATTAAGTTTATTTAACAAGCTGCTTCCTGTATCTTTTCTTTGCAGAGGGACCTTCAAATAGCCATTCATAGCTGAAATGGATATTCAATTGAACACTTTATTTTTTTTTCCTTAAACACAAAAGTACTGAGATTTTATTTTTACTCTACAGTATTACAGCTAGTAGCATGCAGTTAGGGATAGAGCAGAGGGTTGAGCTCATCAGTCTTCTGCTTCTCCTTTTACTGTCCAATCACAAGCTGGGGGAGGAATAAGACTTGTAAGCTTTACTTACAGCGGTATTTAACCCCAAAAACAAAAATGTAATATGATGCAGCTACCAAACCTTAGGTGTGATGGGATGGCTGCATTAGTTTTCTTTTTTTTTTTAACATTTGTTCCTTTATTTTTCACCTGGTGATTCTGCCAGTAGCACACCTACTTAGGCTAGGTTTACATCTATGCGTTTTTTTTTTTTGTTTTTTTTTTGCGTGTTTGCAGATCGTTTTTTTTTTTTTATTTGTGTGTGCAAATCTGCAAAAACTATAATCCATTTAACCTTATCTCCTATGGGTCCTGTTCTCATCTATGCCGTTTCCTGCAATGCATTTTTTGGAATGGTGCAAGGACTTCTTTTTACACGCAGGACGGAGCAATTTTAGCTCCATAGGCTTCAATATATATGCATTTTTTTTAGGTGTTTTTGCTGCATTTTTCTGCATGACAACAGACACCTCCTCCTAGCAACTACAAACCATAGCTTGCCATTGGCCAAAACTGAAAACACAAAATGCATGAAAAAAAAACCACCATAAAATTGCATCAACTGCACATGTATAGATATAAACCTAGTCTTAGGTAGGGTGTTGCCACCTATGGAGGCACAATGGAGGACCCTTTGGACAGCAGCATTGTCGGTTGGGGGGGGGGGGGGAGAGGTAAGATGTACTAGCTGACATGGATACACTAACAATTGAAAGTGGTTCTAAAAGCAGAAGTTTTTCTTTAAACCTTAATGCATTCTCTGCATTAAGAAAAGACAAATAGAACTGTGCGCTACCCTTAAAAAAGTAAAAAAAAGTGATGAATCTATAAAAGCTGCTGCTACCACCTAAATGTGTTCCCACGTCTACAAGATAAATTGATATAACTATGTGATAGCGCTGCTAAAAAAAAAAAATATAGTAGAATACATTTTAAAAACAGTGATTAAACATATGATGACATGTATAATAAATAAATTATAAATATTGTACAATTCAAAAAATGAGCACCTAGTAAAGTGCAACAATTAATGGTTAATTAATGTTCAAGTGAAGCAATAAGTCCTGAGTCGGAATCGACCGATTATCGGTTTTGCCGATAATCAGCGGCCGATATTCACTTTTTTTAAAGTATCGGTATCGGCCACAAACTTGGCCGATATGTTCGATATTTTCTTAGGATAGGGCTGCCTCCGGAGGGGAAGGGGGATGGGGATTAGAGCGCCGCCTGATTACACAAAGAGCAGGGTTCTTGTGCTCACCTGGCGCGGGCGCTCTCATACGAAGTCCCGCCTCCTGGACTGGCTCCTACCTATGATAGACAGCACACTGGTGACGTCTATCATAGGAGCCGGTCCAGGAGGCAGGACTTCGTATGACAGTGCCCGAACCCTGCTCTTTGTGTAATCAGGCGGTGCTCTAATCCCCATGCACCCCCATCCCCATGCACTGGTCACTCTGCATTGGATGGGGGCAGTGGTCACTCTGCATTGTTGGGGGCACTGGTTACTCTGCATTGGATGGGGGCACTGGTCACTCTGTCTGCATTGGATGAGGGCACTGGTCACTCTGTCTGCATTGGATGGGGGCACTGGTCACTCTGCATTGATGGGGGCACTGGTCACTCTGCATTGATGGGGCACTGGTCACTCTGCATCGGATGGGGGTACTGGTCACTCTGTCTGCATTGATGGGGGCACTGGTCACTCTGTCTGCATTGGATGGGGGCACTGGTCACTCTGCATTGGATGGGGGCACTGGTCACTCTGTCTGCATTGGATGGGGGCACTGGTCACTCTGCATTGGATGGGGGCACTGGTCACTCTGCATTGGATGGGGGCACTGGTCACTCTGCATTGGATGGGGGCACTGGTCACTCTGCATTGGATGTGTGATAGAATGTGCAGAATATTGGCCCATATCAGCCGATACCGATATGCAATGGCCAAAATATCGGTATCAGCAATGAAAAACCGATATCGGTCGATCCCTAGTCCTGAGGTGCTAAGAGAAAAGGCGCAAAACATTCCAAAGTGCAAATGTGCTATAAATAGTCCAAAAAAGTCTCTATAAAAAGTGCAATCTGTGAATCATTCCATGTGTTTCCACTCCTTACTGGAGTAGAAGCCATGATGGATATGGCGTAACACGTAGAGGTACCAAGCGGTGGGCAGGTTTGACGTTACATATGTGATCACCCTGGAATTGTTATTTTTCTAAGCGTTTTTTTTTATTATAATGTAAATGTGTAATATGTGAAGCTGGGATTTGTTTTATTGATTCATTATGTTTAGGTACTGCACCATTAGAGATTCTCTGCTTTTTAACGTGTTTATTTGGAGCAACACCAAGTACTGTGGAGTGATCTATTCTAGAGAGAGGATGGCATTTTATATCTTTTTTTGTATTACCTTAGACCCCTAGTGGGTTAATCATGGAGGTGAGCAGACACTTCACCTGGTGATTGCAGCACAAATCCTAAGGAGTGGGGACACATGGAATGATTCACAGATTGCGCTTTTTATAGAGACTTTTTTGGACTATTTATAGCACATTTGCACTTTGGAAAGTTTTTCTCATTTTTTCTTAGCACCTCAGGACTTATTGCCTCACCTGCACATTAATTAACCAGAGACGGGGTGTCTGCATTATTGTTGCACTTTACTAGGTGCTCATTTTTTGAATTGCACAATATTTATACATTATTTATTATACATATCATATGTTTAATCACTGTAAAATGTATTCTATTATATGTTTATTTTTAGCAGCGCTATCACATAGTTATATCATTAAAGAGATTGTAAAGTCTTATTTTTTTGTTTTAAAATAACAAACACGTAAGAGTCGGTTCACACTATGGCGACACGACTTCGGGGGCGACTAGTGAAGTCGCCGTGCACCGCGACTTCGGCGCAACTTGCACGGACTTCACATAATGGAAGTCAATGCAAGTCGCTCCGACTTCGGTCAAAAGTAGTGCAGGAACCTTTTTCTAAGTCGGAGCAACTTGAGTCGCTCCTATTAGAACGGTTCCAATTGCACTGAATGGACCGTTACTTGTCAGGCGACCAAATCGCCGTAGTGTGAACCGGGACTTATACTTGCCTCCTCTGTGCTGTTGGTTTTGAGTCCAGTTCCTCCTCTTCGGTCCCTTGCCGGCCCTCCTGACCACTCCTTCCTGTTGAGTGCCCCCACAGCAAGCAGCTTGCTATTGGGGCACCTGAGCCGAGGTTCTCTGTGCCCATTCAGTGGCTTGGCCCTGCCCCCCTCTTTCTCCTCATTGGCTCACTGACTTTAAATGACAGCAGTGGGAGCCAATGGCGCTCACTGCTGTGTCTCAGCCAATCAGTAGGGAGAGTCCTAAACAGCTGAGTCTCTCATGCAAGATTGCGGAATCGAGAGGGGGCTCAGATAAGTATTGGGGGGCTGCTGTACACAGAAGGTTTTGTATCTTAATGCATAGAATGCATTAAGATAAAAAAAAGTCTGCCTTTACACCTTTACAAAACCTTCTGCATGTAGCACCCCCCACCCTTTACACTTACTTGAGCCTTATCCAGCAACATGCATGAGAACAGAGAGGTTCTCTCCTTCCTCATTGGCTCAGAGAGCCATTCGCTTCCACTGCTGTCAAGCACAGCAAGTGTAGAAGGAGCAGGGGTAGGGCTGTGCCAATGAACACACAGAGCCAGATTAGGAGCGAGCACACACACAAGTTCCCCCATAGCAAGCAGCACTTAGAGAGGGTGGGGGGAGGAGCCAGGAGAGTTGGCGGAGGATCAGTGTTGCTCTGTGCAGAATCATTATGCAGAGCAGGTAAGTATAAAATTTTTGTTATTGGAAAAAAGAAAATATATGGATCCCTTACTGCCTAAGGATCCTTTCACACGGGGCGGACCGTTTTTTGATCCGCTCCGGCACTTTTTTTTTCTTACGGACACTGATGACACTTGTGTCATCCGGTCTGTATGTCCGTTTATCATCCCATCCGTTTGCGGATGATATACGGACATAATGTATGTCAATGGGATTGCGGATATCAGCGGATGACAACGCTGACATCCGTTTTTGCGTCCGTTCCGTAATGTAAAGGACTCCAGAGGTGTGGGGGCTGTGTACTGTAAAGGACTCCAGAGGTGCGGGGGTTGTGTACTGTAAAAAGGTGCAAGGGCTGTGTATTGTAAAGGGCTCCAGAGGTGCGGGGGCTGTGTAATGTAAAGGGGTCCAGATGTGCGGGGGCTGTGCAATGTAAAGGGGTCCAGAGGTGCGGGGGCTGTGTAATGTAAAGGGGTCCAGATGTGTGGGGGCTGTGCAATCTAAAGGGGTCCAGATGTGCAGGGGCTGTGTAATGTAAAGGGGTCCAGATGTGCGGGGGCTGTGCAATGTAAAGGGGTCCAGAGGTGTGGGGGCTGTGTAATGTAAAGGGGTCCAGATGTGTGGGGGCTGTGCAATGTAAAGGGGTCCAGAGGTGCGGGGGCTGTGTATTGTAAAGGGGACCAAAGGTGCACAGGGCTGTGTAATGTTATCTTCATTTATTGGCAGGTGAATGCGTCCCTCCATGCATTCACATACACTGCATCCGGCCCTTAAGTGGAAAAAGGTTGCTGACCCCTGGCCTAAGCCCTGTAACTAAAGCTTTTGCTGGGTAGTTTGGTCTGTTGAAAAATAACAGACTTGCTGGCAGGATCACAAGGTTAAAATAAGGAAGAAAAGCCTAAAAAAAGAAAACAAATGCAGCCACCACACACAGCCATTAACAATTTATAATTTATAAATGTGTAAATTTCAGGACTGGTTGGACAGAACTACAAATCCTCCAGGTTAAACAACGCAGAAACTGTGATTTCTTTTTCTCTACAAGTATTCTAGTAGCATGCAGTTAGTTGTGACTACACTTACTGTCCAGCTCGTATTGATTGAGGGCCGGTTCGCTCAGGTTCCGGATCATGTAGGTCGCTATACAGAACGGTAGAGCAAGGATCGGGGTGGGGAGGGAGTGAGAACAAACGGAGGACAGGAGTCAGGCAATGTTAGTATACAGAATACATGCAGACACAAAGACAACTCTCTTTTCACACAAATACACAGATATGCAGAATACATAAAAGTGGCTGCAGGGAGTTATTACAGGTGCCACAAGCAGGGACATCTTACCGAATTGGCACGCTGGGCAGTTGCCTGGGGGCCCCACTTGCCCAGGGGGCCCCAGCTTCCCAGCCCCAGCCAAGCATTAGTCCCAATTCCTGTGTGCATCCCTCGGCCAAACTTAGCAGGTGGCAAGCGCCTGTCGGCCCTGTGCTGTTGTCAGGCCACTTGGGCTATGGTGGGGGAGCCCACAACTGCAGGAATGTCTGTCCCCCTCCATGGGAACAGGCACACACAGGACAGTCGAGTCTGACTCCTGTCCGTGTGTGTATAGCTTATGGATAATTAGCATTTTTATGCTCAGAGGTGATTGTGTAGGCAGGGCCCCAGTGCACTGCATTGCCCAGGGCCCTTTAATGCTCTTAAGATGGCACTGGCCACAAGTCGCTCAGAATTCTGCATTATGAAAATTCCTCTTGTAAGTGTCCAGGGATCCCCCGCAGACTCTGAGTGTGTATCATAGTAATAAGCAGATATTGACTTTGTTTAGGCTCAGAGCCTAGGCACCCCCCCCCCCTTTCCCAGCCCATAATTGCAAGTAATAAAAGAGAAGACAACAAGGCGCCTCTAAGCGCAGACTGTAGACAATTTATTAAGCATAAAACATATTAATGCACTCACATGTTCCAAAAAGTACATGAGCCTGACGATATAGGGGGGGGGGGGGGGTCTGGGATCCTAGCTTGAGAAAGGAGCACGTTGTTAGACCAGGGCCACACGGCGAATGCTCCCAAACGCGTTGCAGGTCATTGACGTCACTGGTGCTTGGTTGCGGTTCACTGTGAAGTCCGGCCCTCGTTCTCGTCTTCGCTCCCGGCACACTCATGGAGGAAGGAAGAAGGTAAAAGATTACCGGACCCGCTGCAGGCACCAGAACCGATCTGCCCAGGACGCCATAGAGCAGGGATCCTCAAAACGACGGTCCTCCAGCTGTTGCAGGAACCACACATCCCAGTAGGCATTGTAAAACTCTGACATTCACAGACATGACTAGGCATGATGGGAATTGTAGTTCCTGAACGACTGGAGGGCCATAGTTTGAGGACCCCTGCCTTGGAGGGACTGATTGCATCCCCCAATCTTCAGGCTCATGTACTTTTTGGAACATGTGAGTGCATTAATATGTGTTATGTGTAGTTAGTAGATGCAATAACTTTTGCACAAACCAATCAAAATATGCTTATTGCCCAAAATTTTGGCTCATCCTTGACAGACTATTTATGGTCTGTCACATGATGGGGGTGTGACATTATTTCCTCTTTGGTACTTGCATCTGAAGAGCGGCAAGTTCTATGGCCACAGCTGACTAGGCTATTGGCTTACTGTCATGTGACCGTTCCAACAGGTTTGGCCAAAACCTTAGCTCATTCCACAATGGATGATTGAAGGTCTATTCAGTGATGGGGAAGTGACATCATTGCCCCAAATAAGCTCAGACACAGAGCTTACACCGGTATTTTACAGCAGCTGGGAAGTAGTAGTCGGGGGGGGGGGGGCTACAAATGTGAGTGTAAGTGGGTCAGCCTTTAAAGAGACCCTGTCACGTCACCCTATACAGACCAACTAATTCTCTATAAGCAGCAAAAATCTCTGCGATCATTTTTGTGAATTTGCTTTTATAGGATCCCACAAAATCAATAACATAGAACACGTATAAGTGTGATCGTTTCAGCGGGTCCCTGAGATAAAAACGTGAACCGAAAGAGTCATTTTCAATTGGATAATAACTTGCACAGTGGAAATACTACGTCCTTATGCTTCAGAGAACTGACCCTTTAATCTCTGGTAACCGCAGACAAAACATATTCTAAACACCTATTTTCTTATTTTCGTTTTTCTAACAGCAAAACGTCAGGTCAGCCATCGGGGTTATGTGGTGAGATGCCATGATTAGCGCTGGGATGCCAACACATCCGTAGTTTTCTCTCACACACTATAAACACTGAGCATGCTGCTAATTAATTAAGTCTCTTTTCACACATCTGAGAACTTCGTCAGAGGTGAGAAAAGTCTGTGGGAAGCCGCCTGCCGCACGGTTTTCTGCTACATCCCTGTGCTCAGAAGGGTTGGCGCAGTTTCCAAACCGTGGGAGGCAGCAGCCTTGTAAGGTGAAACAAGGTTAAAGAGTAACTCTAAACTCCTGTAGAAACCTCAGCTGTGTCTCATCTATAATGTTCCATTACTGCAGTTCATTAATTGGCTAATTTAACATATGTTAGTCTTAAGGTATAGGTTAATGGTTATAAAATGCTTAGCAGTGCGAGGATTAAGAGTTCTCTCATGAGGAAGAGTTGTCTCATAGTGAAGGGCTGTCTTACAGGGATGGGTTGTCTCATGGGGGATGTTTTCTCATGGTGAAGGGTAGTCTCATGGTGAAGATTTGTCTTATGAGGACGGGTTGTGTCATGGTAAAAGGTAGTCTCTTGGGGATGTTGTCCCATGGTGAAGGGGCTATCTTCATGTGGATGTTGTCTTATGCTGAAGAGTTCTCATGGGAATGGGTTGTCTCATGGGGATGGGTTGTCTCATGGGGATGGGTTGTCTCATGGAGATGGGTTGTCCTAGGTAATGCTGTACCATAAGGAAGGGGTTGTCTTTATAAGGGTGTTGCCTTATGGGGAAGGGTTTTCTCGTGCTAAAGAGTTGTCTTATGGGAATGGATTGCTCCATGCTGAAGAGTTGTCTCATGAAGATGAGTTATCCTATGGATCACTATTATCGTATGCTGTCCCGTGGTGATGGGATAGTTTTATGGGGGATGTTTTCTCATGGTTAAGGGTAGTCTCATGGTGAAGAGTTGTCTTATGAGGATGGGTTGGGTGATGATAAATGGTAGTCTCTTGGGAATGTTGTCCCATGGTGAAGGGGCTATCTTCATGTGGATGTTGTCTTATGCTGAAGAGTTCTCATGGGAATGAGTTGTCTCATGGGGATGGGTTGTCCTAGGTAATGCTGTTCCATAAGGAAGGGGTTGTCTTTATAAGGGTGTTGCCTTATGGGGAAGGGTTGTCTCGTGCTAAAGAGTTGTCTTATGGGAATGGATTGCTCCATGCTGAAGAGTGGTCTCATGAAGATGAGTTATCCTATGGATCACTGTTATCATATGCTGTCCCATGGTGATGGGGTTGTCTTCATTAGGGTGTTTTCTCTTTGGGAAGGGTAGTCTCATGGTGAAGAGTTGTCTTTGAGGATGGGTTGTGTCATGGTAAAGGGTAGTCACTTGGGGATGTTGTCCCATGGTGAAGGGACTATCTTCATGTGGATGTTGTCTTATGCTGAAGAGTTCTCATGGGAATGGGTTGTCTCATGGGGATGGGTTGTCTCATGGGGATGGGTTGTCTCATGGGGATGGGTTGTCTTAGGTAATGCTGTTCCATAAGGACGGGGTTGTCTTCATAAGGATGTTGCCTTATGGGGAAGGGTTGTCTCATGCTAAAGAGTTGTCTTATGGGAATGGATTGCTCCATGCTTAAGAGTTGTCTCTTGAGGATGAGTTATCCTTTGGATCACTATTATCATATGCTGTCCCGTGGTGATGGGGTTGTCTTCATTAGGATGTTTTCTCTTGGGGAAGGGTAGGCTCATGGTGAAGAGTTGTCTTATGAGGATGGGTTGTGTCATGGTAAAGGGTAGTCTCTTGGGGATGTTGTCCCATGGTGAAGGGGCTATCTTCATGTGGATGTGGTCTTATGCTGAAGAGTTCTCATGGGAATGGGTTGTCTCATTGGAATGGGTTGTCTCATGGGTATGGGTTGTCCTAGGTAATGCTGTTCCATAAGGAAGGGGTTGTCTTTATAAGAATGTTGCCTTATGGGGAAGGGTTGTCTCGTGCTAAAGAGTTGTCTCGTGCTAAAGAGTTGTCTCGTGCTAAAGAGTTGTCTCGTGGGAATGGATTGCTCCATGCTGAAGAGTTGTATCATTAGGATGAATTATCCTATGGATCACTATTATCATATGCTGTCCCGTGGTGATGGGGTTGTCTTCATTAGGATGTTTTCTCTTGGGGAAGGGTAGTCTCATGGTGAAGAGTTGTCTTATGAGGACGGGTTGTGTCATGGTAAAGGGTAGTCTCTTGGGGATGTTGTCCCATGGTGAAGGGGCTAACTTCATGTGGATGTTGTCTTATGCTGAAGAGTTCTCATGGGAAAAGGTTGTCTCATGGGGATGGGTTGTCCTAGTTAATGCTGTTCCATAAGGAAGGGGTTGTCTTTATAAGGATGTTGCCTTATGGGGAAGGGTTGGGTTGTCTCGTGCTAAAGAGTTGTCTTATGGGAATGGATTGCTCCATGCTGAAGAGTTGTCTCATGAGGATGAGTTCTCCTATGGATCACTATTATCATATGCTGTCCCGTGGTGATGGGGTTGTCTTCATTAGGATGTTTTCTCTTGGGGAAGGGTAGTCTCATGGTGAAGAGTTGTCTTATGAGGATGGGTTGTGTCATGGTAAAGGGTAGTCACTTGGGGACTTGGGGATGTTGTCCCATGGTGAAGGGGCTATCTTCATGTGGATGTGGTCTTATGCTGAAGAGTTCTCATGGGGATGGGTTGTCCTAGGTAATGCTGTTCCATAAGGATGTTGCCTTATGGGGAAGGGTTGGGTTGTCTCGTGCTAAAGAGTTGTCTTATGGGAATGGATTGCTCCATGCTGAAGAGTTTCTCATGAGGATGAGTTATCCTATGGATCACTGTTATCATATGCTGTCCCGTGGTGATGGGGTTGTCTTCATTAGGATGTTGTCTCTTGGGGAAGGGTTGTCTCATGGGGATGTTGTCTATTATAGTGAAGGGTTGTCTCATGGGCATGGGTTGTCTTATGGGAATGTTGTCTCATGGGCATGGGTTGTCTTATGGGAATGTTGTCCCATGGTGAAGGGTTGTCTCATTGGAATGATGTTTCATGCTGAAGAGCTCTTTCATGGGGAAGAGTTCTCCCAGAGTGCTGATTTTTTCACCTTAAACAGTTCTCATTGCATATAACTTGTATATACCCCATCCTCCACCATCCTTTCCTGCTAGTATTGCAGTCCAGCACATTAAACCGTAATTGCACAGTTCCTAAGACTGTGTATCAGCATACTGCTGGCAATGGCGTGCACTCATTAGTCAGCATCAGGGCCGCTGTTAGAAATCATGGGGCCCTATACAGTCTTACTAATGGGGCCCCCGTTTTCAAATCCCCACCTACACATCGGCACACCCCCAGTCGACCGAGTCTTTATGGGTTGGTTCACGCAATTGCTCTCTGAAGAGTGATCTGCACCTGGATTGCTCTACAGAGAACATTTGGCAGGTAGTGAGGTGTTGCATCACCTCCTCACCACCTGGTATAACCACCTAAAAACCCTGATAGGAGTTGAACGGGACTATGCTCAGCAGGAAACATGGTGGGTGGGGACAGTGGGGATAATTTTTTGCAGCACAGAAAACATAGTGTTTGCAGCATACATACTCCACTGCCTTTGCATCATAAGGGCTCTTTCATACCGAGCCACTCCGCTCAGCAGGGGATCCATGAGTGGAGTGCTAGTAAAAATGCAGCTCAGCCACGTCTTTACTGCCCCCCCCCCCCCCAACACAAGTGTAAACTAGAATCTCCTGCTGCTAATGATCGTCCTTGTTATAATGATCACAGCAGGTGCTCTTTGGCTCTGTCACCGTGTCACATGGCTGTTGGGTACTGACTTTGTTATGGCTGTACTGGGTGTTTCAGACTAACACTGTACAGCCATAACAAAGTCAGTACCCAACAGCCATGTGACACTGACAGGGACATGCTGTGCACACAGTGGGGAGTCTGGGGACTTTACCTTCCTTTCAGGCATGCTGCCTGTCACAGTCTGTCACTTGCCTGTGCACCACCACCCATCGCTGGGATTGCTGATCTGCGCCCTCTCAGTCACCTTACAGAAGCTTCTCCCTCACCCCACAAGGAGGTACAAAGAATCACTCCGTCAGGAGGGCATAGCATAGGCAGGGGGTGGCCGGCCAAAACTATAACATGCAGCGGGACAAGCAACTGCACTTCATATACCTACACCCGAAAATGAAGAAAAAAGTTCCTGCTCTGTTCCAGCCTTCTGGGACCCTCTTTAGACCTGATGGGGCCCAGGGAAACCTAACTTAAGCCCTGGGTAGTAAGTAGAAGCAAGAATGTGAGCTAATAAAATCAATTTAATATTATAGGCAGGAATGAACAATAAAGTTGCCCGGGCCCCCCGGTCTTGCTGATGACGCCCGGGCTCAGTACAACAGGGCTGGTTGTACTGCCCTACCAGCGGCCCTGGTCGGCACAGGCCAGGCCACTTAACCTCACTGACCAATGAAAATCCTTTTTGAGGCTCATTTCTTCCAAGAGAGCATCCTCGAACAGTGCAAAGATTCTTACTGGTCAGTTCGGTCCGTATGTAGCAAGCGCTGACCAATAAGCGTGCACCATTGCAAGCAATATGTTGCTATACAGCCTACAGCTATACAGCCTTCAGCGATGTTTTGTGAAGTTTTAACGGTTATACGGGCTGGAGAGGGCAGACATCCCAAGTCTCCCGCCTTTGGCCGGGACACCCGCAAGTGCCAAGCGATCTCCCGGCTGCCGCAGGAGACTTAGGATGTCTGCAGTCAGTGACAGAGCTGCTGCTTTCTGTATAGTTCCGGCTCTGTCACAGGCGGAGTGATATGAAATCCACCCCTCCTCCGCCTGTGACAAGAGCCATACAGGAAGCAGCAGCTCTGCTCTCTACTGCAGCTGCTGCTTCCTCCAGCAGTACCCAATGTCATGACCAGCAGTACTCGCATGACCAGCATTACCCACCAGCAGTGCCAGCGGTACCCACCAGCAGTACCCGCCAGCATTACCCACCAGCAGTGCCTGCGGTACCCACCAGCATTACCCACCAGCAGTGCCAGCGGTACCCACCAGCATTACCCGCCAGCAGTCTGCAACATAGGCAGAAAAGGTATGTGCATGGCGGTGCGGTGAAAGGGGGGGTGGCGGGGGCGTCGCGGAGTGCCACCTCCCTGAAATTAGTTTGCCACCTCCCCCTGAAATTAGTTTTTGCAGGTTGGGATGCCTGAGAGGGTGACTCAAGATGAGGACTATATAATGTCCATGCAGTGAGGACCAGAGAGGTAGGAAGGGTGTTGTGAGTTCATTTTTGGAAATTAATTCCATAAAGCTCAGCTGAAGTAACAGAAATACTAAAATAATTTACAGTACTTCCAACCTCTATTTTATGTCTTTCCTCTGCTATCTTCTTACAGCCCCTACAAAGGGAGTTGAAATATAAATATGCAGTTCAATAGGCACAAAAGCTAGACCGAGTGCACTCAGTAATCAGCACTCAGTAACAGACCTGGTCTTGCATTCCTTCTCTGCAATACATGAATGTGTGAGAACAATTATGAAGTGGAGTGTGACAGTTACTCAGCAATGCCTCCATAGAGCACTGGAGGGAGGGGGGCAGAAAACAGCATTGCGAGTAAGAGGTATACTCTTGAAAAGGTATGCCCTTTTTTTGAAAATACCCTTGAAAAGGTATTTTCAAGCAAAAATCAGTCACGGATCATAACACACAAATAAGAAAGGCTATAAAAGTGTGAAAATTTAATAGGTGTGGCATAACAATGGTTGTCCATTGCTGGCTACACAGCAATAGGTGCATTATATCGTAAACTCATGTTTTGCACTTGCAAGGAAAGAAACAGGTTACCCCCTCCCCCAACCACGACTGCTTAAACCTGCCTTCTCTTAGCTCCCCTACGGGTCCACGTGGCTGCTGGGGGCCCGATTACTTTATTCAGTACTTCCAGGTATGCCTGAATGGTGACCAATAGCCAAACGCCAGCACAGTTACCCTAGAGTGGTCCCAGCTAGAAGAGCTTACACATTAGGATGACCACTTGTTTCCGCAGGTCAATGGAGCCGCGGGAAGGAATAGAATGGGAAGTTTAGGGAGGAGGCAAACCTGCTTTTTTGGGGTTTTTTGTTTATATAGTCACATGATCAGCTTAAAGTGATAACTGTATGAATGTGTTAAATATTTGTTTCAATGTATCATTTGTAATTGCAAACATAGTCATGTTGTTCCATGCTGTGCCATCTTATGCTGAACCATCAAATACAATACAATCTTGAAATCGTTGGATACCCATAAACCATCTACCCACCCCAGAAATGGGATGAATGTCATACATCTGTAGTAAGTGGGCCACTAAATAAGCACATTCAGTGGTCAGGGGGTGAACAATCAAAAGCACTGTATGGGCATTAATGGCCACACCAGTTTATCGTATGGTATTATCATGGACTCTCATGAAATTGGTATATCTGGCACAAGTCATTCAGATGGGTTCCTTCACTGAGTTTGCTCTAATAGGCCCCGATGTCCTACACATTAACAATGACGCTGAGGTTGTTCTAACTTACAGGTCAGCTCGGCCCATTTGGCGTCCGGGTTCTTGATGTTGTGCACGGTAAAACTTCTCATCCCGTCGTACACTAGTTCTCGGTAGCGGATGCGAAAGCCCAGAAGGATTCCATTGATCTTGTCCTCTGTTGGCGCCTAACAGAACAAATTAATTCTCGTCATTAGTTTGAGTTCCAAAACCGTTCTTGGTGTAGAAAAAAAAACAAAAGGTGTTTTACAGAGATTCCTCACCTGCCAGCGAATCAACACGGAGGTTGTGGTGTGCGGCGTTACAGAGAGGACTTGCGGAGAATCATCAGGCGCTGTGAGGAAAAGAAAACAGAAGAAACATACAGCGGTATTTAGCAAGAAAGTGCAAAGATCAATGGTGACCTACAAAGGGCAGAGGCCTGTGGCAACCAATAAATACAGTGGTGATCGAAAGTTTGGGCACCCCAGGTAAAAATGTGCATAAAGAAGCCAAGGAAAGATGGAAAAATCTCCAAAAGGCATCAAATTACAGATTAGACATTCTTATAATATGTCAACAAAAGTTAGATTTTATTTCCATCATTTACACCAGTGGTCCTCAACCCTGGCCTACAGGGCCCACTAACAGGCCAGATTTTAGGTATTACCTTGGGGAGATGCAGACTAGAGTACTGCAATCACTGAGCAGCAAATGATATCACCTGGGATGTATTTCAGTTATCTTGAAAATCTGGCCTGTTAGTGGGCCCTGTAGGCCAGGGTTGAGGACCACTGATTTACACTTTCGAAATTACAGAAAACAAAAAAAAATGGCGTCTGCAAAAGTTTGGGCACCCTGCAGAGTTAATATCTTGTACTGCCCCCTTTGGCAAGTATCACAGCTTGTAAACCCTTTTTGGCTTCTTTATGCACATTAATACAAATTTTTACCTGGGGTGCCCAAACTTTCGATCACCACTGTATTTCAGTTTGAGGTTTGATCAGGTAAGAGTTTGCTGATAATCCATCTCTAGCCACCTTAGCGCTTCCATGTCACCTCCCTCCTGCTAGAGAGCATTTTGGTGTTGGATGGATGACGTCCATGTCCTTCCCCACATGACCGCATTAATGCCGGGGGATTGGCTGCTTAGGCCCAAGCACTGTCACAGAGAGGTGGTCACATCTCCACCGAAGCCCACAAGCATTAAAACTGCTGGCATCCCAGGAGAGAATAGCAGATATTAAAATGTATGCCCTAACCATTTATTTCTCTTATCTGCTCCATTATATATATATATATATATATATATATATATATATATATACATTGAAAGATTTTGTTGACTCTATTATAAAAAATAAAAAGTTAAAAGCATAATCTGTTGATCTTGTCAAAAAATTTGAGCAGTGTTGTGTAATCTGGAGGAAGCTTTTTAGTGCATCCTGTACTTATCTTGGACTACAATTCCATAAATCCCTATGGTGTTGATAAGAAGATACACTATATTACCAAAAGTATTGGGACGCCTGCCTTTACACATGCATTAACTTTATTGACATCCCAGTCTTGGTCTGTAGGCTTCAATATTGAGTTGGCCCACCATTTGCAGCTATAACAGCTTCAACTCTTCTGGGAAGGCTGTCCACAAGGTTTAGGAGTGTGTCTATGGGAATGTTTGACCATTCTTCCAGAAGCCGAGGTCATGGACTGATGTTGGATAAGAAGGCCTGGCTCGCAGTCTCCATTCTAATTTATCCCAGAAGAGTTCAATTGGGTTGAGGTGCAGGCCAATCAAGTTCCTCCACCCCAAACCTGCTCATCCATGTCTTTATGGCCCTTGCTTTGTGCACTGGTCCAAATCATTTGGTGGAGGGGGATTATGGTGTGGGGTTGTTTTTCAGGGGTTGGGCTTGGCCCCTTAGTTCCAGTGAAGGGAACTCTTAAGGCGTCAGCATACCAAGACATTTTGGACAATTTCATGCTCCCAACTTTGTTGGAACAGTTTGGGGATGGCCCCTTCCTGTTCCAACATGACTGCTCACGAGTGCACAAAAAGGGTTCATAAAGACATGGATGAGCAAGTTTGGGGTGGAGGAACTTGACTGGCCTGCACAGAGTCCTGAGCTCAATCCCATAGAACACCTTTGGGATGAATTAGAGTGCAGACAGCGAGCCAGGCCTTCTCCTCCAAAATCAGTGTCTGACCTCACAAATGCGCTTCTGGAAGAATGGTCAAACATTCCCATAGACACACTCCTAAACCTTGTGGACAGCCTTCCCAGAAGAGTTGAAGCTGTTATAGCTGCAAAGGGTGGGCCAACTCAATATTGAACCCTACAGACTAAGACTGGGATTCCATTAGTGTGTAAAGGCAGGCGTCCCAATACTTTTGGTAATATAGTGTAGTTGGAGTGGCTGAACAGTTTAGCAAAAATGCATTGTGCAGGGTTGACACCACTCAGTTTGCATATGTTATGTGTGTTGTGAGCCCACGAAAGGAAGTTAGGAGCTGAGTGTATTTCAGCTATATCAACATTTTTCTGTGCTTACAGGGTCTTTCATAGGGAATATATATATATATATATATATATATATATATATATATATATATATATATATATATATATATATATATATATATATATATATATATATATATATATATATATATATATATATTTTTTTTTTTTTTTTTATTATTTTAAAACCTATGCTGTGTGGATGTCTTAAAGTCTTTTGTTACCCCAGCATTTCATATTCCTGATATGTGGCTGCTGTACCATGTACTTTTGTATGGGAAAGTATCCTGTTCTCTTTGTATATCTCCTTTATGTGAAGTCCCTGCTGTTTCTGCCAGTCCCTCTGCTTTCCTATTAAAACCTGACCCCAGTAAGCAGGAGAACACCCCATGGTCAGTTCTCTAGCTGTACTGGGAACTCGGCCTGCTTTCCTCCAATTATCAGCCTTGTTCTGACACAACCCCCACCCTGCACCGCCTATCACTGGAAAGCTGTTGCTTCTCCTCCCCCAGCTCTTATGCTGCTCAGAACAGAGGAATGTTATCACTATTAAAAAAGGGAAAAAAGGTATTTACTTTTTTTATTTTTGTATTTATACACACGATTTGCCTTTCATTTCTTTTCAAAGTGAATTGGTTGTTTTACAAGATGATGGTTTATGATCACTTTATAATTCAGATGGGCACCATGAATGTGTTCTGTATTGTTTGTCTATCTAGTGGCCATAATGCTTTGTGTTTTGATTGTTATTTCAGGAAAACTTTGCATTATGGCCACTAGGTGGAGCTAATGATCACAGAAAATAATCATGCTCTAGTCTAAACCATGGGTGTCCAACCTTTTGGCTTCTCTGGGCCACATTGAGTGTAGAGAAATTTTCTCGGGCTGCATATATAATATACACTATAGTTAAGGTATACAAGTAATAAAACGCCGCTGCGCCCTTCCCGTACTGCTGCGCCCACCCCCCCAGCACTAATTTAACACAACTAGTGGATGATCCCCTCATAGGCTGCCTCTGTGGCCATGCCCCCGACTCAACTTCCTTCCTCCCGAGCAAAAAAAATTGTCAGGGGGCAGTGGGCCGCATTGCCTGCGGCCCAGGGACATGCCTGCTCTAAACAATATGGCAAACATTTTATGGTGCCCATGCGACATCCACACAGCTTGCTTTTTTTTTTAACATGGACCCCTTTAATATGGGTTTACAAACCTGTATAATTAATGTTCCCTATAAAAGCCAGTTGGGGTCATCTTTCTGCACCCATAGACATGCCTATACTGTGAAAATGAGGGGGCTGATAAATGCAATTTCACATCTAGGGACTGTTCTTGGATCTCAATCAACTGGCACAGAATCTAAATCTAAGACATTCATTAAATGAAGCACAACTGGTTCCATTTTATGAGGAACTGCATTGCATCTGGGCACCACAAACCAAAAACGCTATTTTATTCATTTTTACTATTTATAACAAACTCCCCCATCCATGTCTCCATGCTTTATTTTGCTGATAAATAATTTTGAAAAATGCCCCCGGGAATTTCTGGCCGTGGCCATCTTGAGTAAGGGCAGGTGATTCATGTATCATTTACTTGCTGGAATTCTCAGGCATTGGCTGAGCTGAGAACCCTCCCCTCCCCTCCTCAAGACTCCTGGGATGTATGACATCATTTGCTGAGGCATGGAAACCAAGAAGTAATTGAAGAAATGCAAAAAAAAAAAGTGTAAAATAAGTAAATATGATATACTTTCCTATCTATTTACTAATGCTAGCAGCATAAGGATTAGAAATAGTACATGTTGATTGAGTGAAGTTCCACTTGCCGACCACTCACGTTGCTGCTACTGCAGCAGAGTGGCTCGGCTGCGTCTGGCGACGCAGACCTACGTCGCCAGATACCTTCCTCTCTCGGCAGGGTGCACGCACTGCCGGGGGCTCGCTCCCGCTGTGTTTAGACAGAGGCGGTGATCACCCCCGCTCTTCCCCGATCGTCGGGGATCGAGTGAGGAGATCCACCCGCTTGTGTAAACAAAGCGGGCGGATCTCCTATGTGACAGGCAGGGACAGATTGCAGGATTCAGCATAGCTTAACCTGCGATCTGTGTCTGTGTCACACAACCCCCTCCCCCCACACACGTCAGTAAGCATGAGCCATACATTTAACCCCTTGATCACCAACAATGTTAACCCCCTTCCCTGCCAGTGTAATTATTACAGTAACAGTGCATATTTTTAGCACTGATTACTGTAGTAATGTCACTGGTACCCCCAAAAGTGTCAAAAATGTCAGTTAGGGGTCCGATCTGTCCGCCGCAATGGCGCAGTACCGCAAAAAAAAAAATCGCAGATCGCCACCATTACTAGTAAAATAAACAATAAAAATGACAAATCTTTCCTGTAGTTAGTAGATGCGATAACTTTTGTGCAAACCAATCAAAATACGCTTATTGTGATTTTTTTTTTTTTTTTTTTTTTACCAAAAAACTGTAGCAGAAAACAAATTGGCCTAAAATGTTAAAAAATTTTGATTTGTAAATTTTTTTGGGGGGAATGTTATATAGCAGAATGTGAAAAATATAGTTTTTTTTTTTTTTTCAAAATTGTCGCTCTTTTTTCCAAAAATTAAATATCGCACAGGTGATCAAATACCACCAAAAGAAAGCTCTATTTGTGGGGGGGGGGGGGGGGAAGGACATCAATTTAATTTGGGTACAGCGTCGCACGGCCGTGCAATTGTCCGTTAAGGTAACGCAGTGCCGAATCGCAAAATATGGCCTGGTCAGGAATGGGGTAAAATCTTCAGGTCTTAGGCTCGGTTCACATATATGCGATGCGGGAAGGCTGCGAATTCGCAGCCTGTTGCCGCATCGCACACGCACCCCCGGCAGTTCACACTGCCATATGCGATCCGCTGGGGGTGTCAATGTAATCTTAACGACACCCCCAGTTTGATCGCATATCGCAGTGCGATCGTGCAGTTCGCACAGGATCGGATCGCACAAGTGTGAACCGCTGTGCGATCCGATCCTGATGCGGCAGCAAAAATGCCTCCTGTGCGTGTTTGCTGCGGGTGCGATGCGAATTTAGCCATACAAACTGTATGGCTATACTCGCACCGCACAGCTGATCGCATGTCATGTCGGAGCAGTGCGCTCCGACATGACATGCGAACCCCGCACACGCAGTAGTGTGAACCGGGGCTTAAAGTGGTTAAAAATACGCTCATTGAGAATTTTTTTTGTCAAAGAAATGTAGCTAAATACATTTTGGCCTAAATATATGACAAAAATTGAATATATTGGATATTTTTAACTGTCAAAGTAGAAAATGTCAATTTTTCGCAAAATTTTCGCTCTTTTTTTTATTAATATCGCAAAAAATGAAAAGCACAGAGGTGATCAAATACCACCAAAAGAAAGCTCTGTTTGTGGGAAAAAAAAGGACGTAAATTTTGTTTGGGTACGGCGTTGCATGACCGCGCATTTGTCAGTTAAAGTCACGCTGTGCCAAGTTGAAAAAAGTGGCCTGGTCATTAAGGGGGCAAATCCTTCCGGTCTTAAAGTGGTTAAATACGAACAATCAAACCAGTTTTATAAGCTGTGTATTTAAATAGTATTGTTTTTTCTTTTTCTCTTCCAGAAACAAACAGGAATCCACCGGATGTCGCCTCCCTCCCCCTTACTACCTCTAATGAATTTTGACAAAATATTGAAATTTTTGCAGAAACTTCAAAAAATTAAAGCTAAAGATAGAGCTCAGAATGTGGCCAGGTTTTACTTATAATACCAACAAATATTTTGCAGTAATCTGGTCATGTGACTCACCAGCCTGAAGAGTGGTAAGGGATTCTGACTCTTCGCTATATTCGCTGTCCCCAATGTCATTGGTGGCTTTCACTCTGAACTTGTACGACGTGAAAGGCTTCAGCCTGTAAAACAAACCATTGTAGTGAGTGACGTCTTTCTCAACGATCCACAGACAGATCTTCCCTTCGATCGCAACAAACTCTCACCTGTCCACAACAGCAGAGGTGGCATTGTGACTAATGGAGGCGGAGTGGACAACCCAACGCCCCTTGGGCAATTCTCGGGTTTGGATGGTGTAGTAACGGACGGGAGACAGGCCATCGCTACCAGGTTCCCATGTCAAGAGGACACTCCGCGACTTCACGTCTTCCTGTAGAACCCCGGGCTTGCTGGGTGACTGAGGACGCTCTGAAATAGAGATATGAATGTGACTTCCAGTGCGGGACAAATTCAGCCAAAAGTTTTATTGTGGATGTTGGGAAACTAAATCACCAGCTCACTTCTCATATTTGATAAGGGCTCTGCCAATGGTTAGATATCTGAGAATTCTCAGTTCTGTCCAACTGTTGTGCAGCTATTGCAAAACCAAATGATAGTGTCACCATACCCTGATGGACCTTCAAGGCCCAACTCCAGGCTAAAATTCTTAATGAAAATAAACAGCTTAGTCTCATATTTGAGCTTCAGTGCCAATTTCTGCACCATCAAGAATTTCCCACCATTAGGGAAGATTGGGAGATGTTAATGCAAAAGATGAGGAGAAGATTGGGAGATACCATTGGGGTTGGTTGGGAAATGTTATTTCAATAGATTGGGAGATACCGTTGGGGAAGATTGGGAGATACCGTTGGGGAAGATTGGGAGATGCCATTGCGGAAGATTGGGTGACGCCATTGAGGAAGATTGGGCAATGCCATTGAGGAAGATTGGGCGATGCCATTGAGGAAGATTGGGCGATGCCATTGAGGAAGATTGGGCGATGCCATTGAGGAAGATGGGGCGATGCCATTGAGGAAGATTGGGCGATGCCATTGAGGAAGATTGGGAGATACCATGGGAGAAGGTTGGGAGATGTGAGTGCAGAAAATTGGGAGATGCCATTGGGAGAAGATTGGGGGATGCCATTGGGAGAAGACTTAAAGATGCCATTGGGAGAAGACTTAAGATGCCATTGGGAGAAGACTTAAGATGCCATTGGGAGAAGACTTAAGATGCCATTTTGGAGAAGACTTAAGATGCCATTGGGAGAAGACTTAAGATGCCATTTTGGAGAAGACTTAAGATGCCATTGGGAGAAGACTTAAAGATACCATTGGGAGAAGACTTAAAGATGCCATTGGGAGAAGACTGAAAAAGGCCTTTGGGAGATGCCATTAAGAAAGATTGAAAAATGCCATTGGGGGAAGATTGGAAAATGCTATTAAGGACGATTCGGAGGTGCCCTTAGCGAAGAGTGTGAGATGCCATGGGCAAAGATTGGGAGAAGGGGGCCATTGGGGCCAAAAGTTGTGTTTTACAATAAAGACTAACCCGATATTTGGTGACTCTAGAAGTAAGAGTTTCGACTTCACATCGGATTTGTTGGAGGGTCTGAGATGGAAAATACAGTGGAATTCTACCACTAAAATAGTAGAATTAAGAAGCTGGAAGTTGAGTAAGCCCAGCAACATTATTGCGCTGCAATGCATGTCCATTGAGCACTGGGGTGCCATTCAGAATGGATGGCACCACATCGAAGCAACGTATGTAACGTGTTGCTGCATGACATAATGTGAATGGGAAGATATCCTCTCACTTCCTGTTTTATCTCCAGGAGAGAAAGGGGATGCACCCCCCCAAAAAACAAAAAAAACAAACAAGAAGAGTCCTATCCCTTTCCTACCCTCTTTAAATGTAAAGAAATTGGCTTTAGATACCCCCAGATTTAATAAGAAAGGTTCTAATATGTGCCATCTTGTACCTCGCTTCTCCGTGGTGACCACCAGCGCTTCAGCCGCCTCTCCCCATCCTTTGCGAGTCTGGGCGGTGATTCTGAACAGGTAGACGGACTCCGGCCTCAGTCCGGTAGCAGTATACTGCCGTACACTCGGGTTTAGAACATCCACCGTAGCGGTGTTGGCATTGGTTGTATTGAGCCGGTGAGTTATCTGATAGGCTGTTGGGGAAAAAATACAATAATTGTGTACTGAACTACAAAAACCAATAATTTGCTGTCATTGGCTGACAGTGGTCTCAAAACTTATGCATGGCTTTGTCCTAGAAAGTTTGCCTCCTCCAATCATTTTCTAATAAAGTAGATGTAAACTCAAACTAAATAACAATGTATCATTTCCTTAAAAAAAAAATATATATATATATATAATATACATGTTCTACTTTTTCTTCTTTCCATTTTGGTGCTGCTGATCTCCTGTAACCTATATGCAGCCACTTCCTGTCTACATTGCACTTCAGCGATGGCTGCATGCCATTTCTCAGATGGGGTGGATGGTCCTAATGGGGACAACAGTGGACCATGCCTGTGTAATATTTGCTGTAACAGCCACTTGTAGTTTCCATCAGAAGCCCATGTGATGGGATGACAACACAGGAGCAAAATTGGGAGACGGGGACAGATCTTTGTCACCCTATAACAGGAAGGTTCCTGATCTAGGTTCTTTATGGCAGGATCACCAGGGATTCATTTAATAAAAGTTGCGGATTCACAAATGTCCACTTGTAGTCTCCATTAGAAGCCCGAGTGACAGGGTGACAACACATGGGCACAACTGGGAGAAAGGGACAGAGCGTGGTCACTCTATAACAGGAAGTGCCTGAACAAGGACAATCGTAGCAGGATTGCCAGAGATTTTTTTTTTTTTACTGAAAGCTGCATTTTTTAAATACTGAAAATTACTTTAAGGGGTTTACCTATAAAAAGTCAAAGCTATTCATCCTGTGAAAGCTCATGTGTATTCATTCTTTATGAATAGGAGCAGAATTGAATTTTACTAGGCTCTTGTCTCTCTAGGTCAAATGTTATTCATCCAAAATACAATGAATCCATAAAATACCACATTGTGGCCACTAGATGGAGCTGAAGACTATAGTAAATTAGTGCCCAATTCTTCATCAGCTCCATCTAGTGGCCATAATGTGGTGTTTTCCTAATTCATTCTATTCTATATGAACTTTATTCAGTATAACACCATTCGACCTGGTGGGAAAATAGCCTAACAGTCCATTGTGCCCCCATCTGCAAGGAATATACATGCAACTTCACAGGACAAATAGCTTTGAGGATTTTTTACAAATACACCCTGTTAATGATTATATGATGATATATAAAATATTGTCAAAAGCATTCATGCAAGCGGAACGAAAAGTCCCTGCATTTTAGAATACAGTAAACCCCCCTCCATTGCGGGGGTTACGTTCCGGACCCAGCCGCGAAAAGTGAAATTCCGCGAAATAGAAAAACCCTATTAAAATGCATTGTAGGCATGTTTATTTTACTGTCACTGTACGTGTAGAAGCATTTTAAGATCTTTAAACACACTTTTAAAACAATAGAAACTAATTTAAACACATAAAAGATACTAAGAGACATAGCAAGAGCTATGGAAAACACAAAAATATTTCATTTTTAATGATTTATATAGTAAAATAACATTACAAAAAAAAACGCGAATTACCGGGACCGCAAAAACTGAACCGCGATGGAGCGGGGGATTACTGTAATGCCTGTATCGTCAGCTCCATCTAGTGACCAAAATGCAGCATGGTTTTCTTATAGCGGCATTTTAAAAAACTATACTACATTTTGACCACTAGGTGGCGCTGATGATGCAGGCATTAATCTCATAAAAATTACAGTGATAATTTCATCAAATTTCACAAACGTTTCCGACATTCGTGCAACAAATGTTTTATAAATAGATCCCCTGGTGATTATAAATAGATCCCCTGGTGATTATAAATAGATCCCCTGGTGATTGGGTTATATCTGCTTTAAGTGAAAAAAAGAAATGATTGGCTATGCAGTGGCCAAGCAGTTTGTAACATCTGCATAAAACCTGTCATGTGAGAATCATCAAGGCTGCCACTACTGTCTGGTCCCTCTGAAAATGCAAGTTGCCTGGCTGTCATGCTGATCTTACAGACCTGACTTACTAATCCAGAACAAAAATGCAAATGAGGACAGCGGTCATTTCCTGATCAGCATTTTTTTTTTTTTTTTTTTTTTGCTCAACTAGTCTAAAGCAGTGTTTTTCAACTCCGGTCCTCAGGGCACGCTAACAGGCCAGGTTTGCAAGAAAACTGAAATACAACACAGGTGATATTATATGCTGCTCAGTGATTGCAGTATTCTAGTCTGCATCCCCCCCAAGGTAATACTTAAAATCTGGCCTGTTAGAATGCCCTTGAGAAAATACTCATATTATATGCTGCTCAGTGATTGCGGATTTCTAGTCTGCATCGCGCCCCCCCAAGGTAATACTTAAAATCTGGCCTGTTAGAGTGCCCTTGAGAAAATACTGTTCTAAAGTACTAAAGCCAGAGTGTCAGCTTAGCAGTCAGAAAATTAGCACTTTTTTGAAGGAAATCAGCATTTTTATAATATACAAATACAAAAAAAAGGTTGAAGTCTTTGTGCACAACTATTTAAAAAGGCATAAAATGTCCCCATCATGAAGGGGTTAATAAGCAGCACCATCAATCCAACTCAAAGATGTCATTTCTACAGAAACCAGAACCCAAATCCTGGTTCTTACCCAGAATGATGCCGTTGGGGGCAGCTGGCGGCTGCCAGATGAGGCGAACGGAGGTCGTCCTCACCTCGGGAAAAAGTATTCCTACTGGGGGCCCTGGAACTAAAAAAAAAAAAAAAAAGAATAGATTAAGAGAATTTGACGAATTGCTACATGCGTTTGTTTTAATTGATATATTGAAGGAGATAAAACATTTCCACTCCCCAAAACACGTAACATGTCATATTCATATCCGTTCCAGGAGAAACCGCTGAAAGTGCTATATAATTATTTGCACTATATTGATTCTTTGTTACAAATAACATTTACAGGGAAAATGTAACTAATGTGACTATAAATGTGCATTAGACTTCTGAAATGCCATCCGCAGAAGATCAATTTTGAGGGGGCATTTGAAAGGAACCCTCCTCACTGTTTTTTTTAACCCCTAGAAGCCCAAACCACAACCACATGCATTGTACACAGCTGCAGGGAGGTTGGTGTGTGGCCCCATTCACTTGAATGGGTTAGGTTGGCTGGGCAGTACAGTACTACAGGGGGAAATCAGTCAGAAGATAAAGGTTTGGTTGAGTGTCTTGCACAGAGCCCTGACCTCAACCCTACTGAACACCTTTGGAATTAATTATAATGCTAAGTGTAAGCCAGGCCTTTTTTTTTGTTTTTTTGGTGCCCAAGATCTTCTAATCCAACAAGTTCCCATAGACAGTCTCCAAAATCTTGTGGAAAGTCTTACTAGAAGAGCGGAGGATGTTCTAACCCCAAAGGTGGCAACTCCACATGAATGGCCATGGAGGGAGGGTGTAAACTCCATAAATAATACCTAAGGTTCTCGAATAGAATATCCAACAAGCTCATAGAGGTGTGACGGTTAGGTGTCCACAAATTTGCCTTGTGAGGGTTCTATGTCCTGAACTATGGGAGATGTGAACTCAGCTAGTGACCTTTTTAATGAAATGTTTCAGGTTTAATAAAAAGTTACATCTGGTTAAAAAAAAAAAGTCCATCCAAAATTTTGGAAAATTACCAAATTTGTATTTTAGTTATTTTCAAATTTCTCCAGTCCCAATATTTCAGTCAGCTTGTGTTGGAGATTGCGCTGGACTGACTGGACTGGTCACTAGTCATGGGTGGGTATTTTTGAGGGCATAAAAGAAATCCGGTCCAGTGGATTGTGCCCAATGATGGATAGTGAAGATGAGGCCTCGTAGGGGTTGGGCTGCCACCTTTCTATGTGACCTTGTGGTCGTTTCAGTGTGTAAAGGTGGATAAGAAGCAAGGAGCCTTTGGTGTCCAGAGAAGTACAACTTCTAAAGTATGGTTAATCAGTGTTTATTGAGAAGAAGTAGCATGTACATCAAGCCAACGCATTTAAGGGCTGTCTCTGCCTACTATTGGATGGGAACCGTTTCAATAGCGGCTATATTAAATACCAGATCTCAGAAAACAGGATAGCTGCCTCTGCAGCTATAGCTGGCATCATGCCATCCTGTTCTCCGAGCTCTAATTTGTATTCTAACCACTCTAGGAACCATTCCCTTTCAATAGTAGGCAGACACAGCCCTGAAGAAATGGGGGGGAGTCCTTTTCCCCCTAAACGCGTTGGATTGCTTTACATGTTGCTACTTCTGAAATAAAAGCCTAGGAACATGCATTCGGAGTTGTATTTCTCTGGACACCGTGCTCTCCTTGCTTCTCATCCAATATTTCAGTCAAAAAGGATTCCAGGACAATATCCCCCCTGGACAACATCCCCCCCTGGACAATATCCCCCTAGACAATATCCTCCCTCTAACCCTAACCCTATGTCCCGGGGGGATATTATCCGGGGGGATGTTTTCCGGGGGGGATATTGTCTTGATACCGTCAAAAAGAATTGTGGAATTGCTCTTGTATCAATTCACCAAGATTTTCTCACCTTTTCTGGAACATCCCCTGTTCTTGTATAAATTTCTTTTTGCAAAGGGTAGAGTATGATTGATATTTTTATCCACTATGCTGAAGGTAGGGGACATTATTATTATAGAGTGGGTATACATTACGTGGCCATGCCCCTGATGATGTCACATATGACGAAACACATCGGGAGGAGCTTAGCCACGTGACGCTGGTACTGCCTACCACTAGAGGTCGGACATATTTTTGGTTTGAAACGGATCTACACCACCAACTTTTGTGTTTACATGCTTATTCATATGGAGAGAATGTGAGTACCTTGTGTGCAGTGTCTACATGTTTAATAAATCGTTTTTAGAGATATCTGCTCACTGATTTCTTTTTATTTCCTCATTAATACGTTTTGGAGCCCGTCTTCATGCTGTAAGTAATTCGGATTCAATGACCAAGTGATTTTATAAGAGCTGACTCCGACTGCTCCTCAACCCAGTAGTCATTGGAATCTGGTAAGAGACAGTGTGTTTCTTCCTCTTGGTGGTGGATCAACTGTTTCCTTCCCACTATCCTTTATGCCATACATCACTGGAGGACTGTTTGGAATTATTTTGAGCGCTGCTGTTTATTCGATTTTACGACATTATTGGTTTAATAAATCAATTTTCAAGCATTTAAAGTGCACAGTTATAAAATAATCCCATAGCCCTTGCTCTTGCGTAAAAAGTACAGCTAATAATGAAAAAAGAAAGAGTTCTCATCACACCTTCGGTGGTCCTACAATCTCACCATCATCCAGAGTTCTCTCGAGAATGGCCGGGGTGCTGGCCACACCGTCTCCTATCCTGGTGAAGGCTAAGACCTGGATCTCGTACAGCACGTACTTTCCCAGATTGGTCAGCTGGACGCTGCGAGAGGCGTTTCCTTCCACCAGCCAGAAATAAGGCGGATTGTCCGAGTCCTTCTCTTTGTAAAGAATCTGGAAGACAACACATGGACAAACCTCAGAAATCCAAAACAAATGATGCTACTGAGGACCAACACTACCTAAAACTCAAGCTTCTGTTTGTACGTGGCCACTGGAAAGTAGATGGCCATACCAACTTCTGTGGATTCCCAAACAATAATTAGCAAGACATTTAACCCTGAATCCCCAGTTCTATCCAATAAATTCATTATTTAAATTCATGATATTCATTAAAAGTCAAATATAATACAATTAAATATATATATATATATGTTTTTTAAAAACTGTAATTTTCAGTTTCAGCCATGTGCATCTATTCGGTGCACCTCTAATAAAATGTTTTTATTACGATGGTTAAAATATATAAAGACCCCTGCGCTAACCTAACAACCTTGTAATGCCTTGGTGGAAGCTGTGAGGCTTCAGGCTGGAACATAGGCAACAGTTTCCGGGTGTAGCAAGATGGCTTCCGGGTGTAGCAAGGTGGCTGCGTCTTTAAACAGCACCTCCCTTGGCTGGGGTGATGGTTACAGGAAGTGGAGGGGGCGTGGCTTCATCTTTCGGAGCAACAGGATAAAGAGGCGGTCCTGTCGCCCTGAAAAGTAGCCACGCCCCTCCACTTTCTGTCACCATCACCCAGAGAGAGGTGCGGTTTGGACAAGCAGCCATCTTGCTACACCTAAAAAGGTGGTTTTGTCAATGTTCCAGCCTGAAGCCTGGCGGCTTTTTTTTTCCACCAAGATCTTTGCTTCAGAGCTCTGCAGCCTCACGGTGATCCTATGGAGAATTATATGGGTTTATGACAAAGCCTTGATCCACTTTTAACTAGTGAGTGCATTTTTATTGTCTTTATTTCTTTTTAATAAATTGATGCACCTAGATGGAGGCGCCCTCTTGTGTTTGTTTTATACTACACACTTAAAGCAGAAGTAAATCTATCGATTTTACAGTTTTAAAAACAGTTACATATACTGCATGTGCCAGGAATGTAACTGTCACGTTGGTTGTCACGTTGGTTGTGCTCTCAACCAAACTGTCAAACCATCCAATGGCTGGTGTCATAACTGATCACATGTGCAGGAACATGGCAGTTGTATATCAAACACAGACCAAGATGGCAGCTTACTTGGCTGAAAAACGATAGGAGGGTTTACCTCCACTTTAAAATACGCACAAAGAAAAAATATAGTGAAGTGCTCCTGAAACCCATAATAATTATCACAAATATGTAATTAATATGAATACATAATCCTAATAAAAAATATCTGTAGCACAATGCCAGCTCATTCAATGGCTCATTTACAAATGTATAAATATTTAAACAAATATATACGCATGTGCACATAATATACCTTTGACAAAGCCTGATAAGGACGCAACGCATCAGGAAAGAGAAGCTAAGTGATGTCATTACATTGGGTGGAGCTTGGGCGCTGTCTTGGATTCCTGTTTACTATTTCTATTTTTATTAGGATTAGGAATTCATAATAGCACATTTGATATTTATTTTGGGTTTTAGGAGCGCTTCCCTATATTTTTTCTTTGATAGGATAGTTAACCTCCTAACACCGCCTCCTGGTGGTCTTTAAATTAGTGATCGACCGATTATCGGCAAAGCCGATATATCGAGGGCCGATCTGCACTTTCCCCGATATATCAGAATCGGCCCCTGAGGTTACCGATATTGCCAATATTTCGGAAAGTGCTTGAACCGGAGTGATGCCTGCAGCTAGAGGCATCACCCCGGAACCGGAGTCCATAGCCGACGGTCGGCTGTCTTGTAATGACAACCAATGCAGCTGAGAAGCTGCTCAGCTGTCATTACAAGGTGCGGGAGGGGATGTCCCCCCCCTCCCGCCGCCTTCCACGGCTCGATCGGGTCTCCTGTCCCACCGGGAGACCCAGGCAACTATCCTGCACGGCCGCCAAAGACCCGATCAAAGCTGCATTCGGTTCTTATCAGGTCTCCATGCAAAAACCCGGAAGTGATGTCATGACGTCACTTCCGGGTACTCGGCGCTAGATTAAAAAAATGTACAGCATTCAAAACAGCCAAACTTGGCGTTTTGAATGCTTTTAAGTGCAGAGGAGGGGTTTGGGGTTTTTTAGAGCCCCCCCCCCCCCCCAGATCCCTCCGCAAGAGTACCTGTCAAGTGATAAAAAAATAAAAAATGTAAAATATCGGCCAATACCGATATGTAATGGCCAAAGTATCGGTATCAGCATCGAAAAACCGATTTCAGTCGATCACTACTTTAAATCTCAAGAGACAACACAGCTTCCGTATCATGGGACCAATGTGATTGGCTCCCACCCACACTTGTGCCCTTGGCTCCCGATCAAAAGCCGTGACTGAGAGCAATCTGTGTGCTGGCAGTGCACGGTGCATGCTCTCAGCACACAACCTCAGGCCGCCGTCCAGTAGGTGGGCATTGCCGCTATATAGATGGGTTACGCACTTGGTAAGAGGTTAATGGAGCAAAAAGGAGCAAAGAAGAGAAGTTCATTTTCAGGATTTACATTTTACTTTAACTGTTCACAGACTGTCACAGCGGCACTCACCTTATACCCCAGAATGAGGCCGTTCCTCTCGGACTCGGCGATCTCACTCCAGCGCACCAATATGCTGCTCGACGTTGTGGCCAAAGCGGAGACATTGCTGGCTCCAGAGGAGGGAACTGCAAACAAAAGAGAATCAGTTGGTGTGTCTATGGGAGATGTAATGCATTCACTATGTGTAATTATATATTGTGCTGTTTATAAACGTTTTCCTAAAAATACACTTTAATTACATTGTTTCCTTCTCACTTGTAGAAGGATTGTTACATTTTCTCTACATGGCAGGCGTCTGTACCGCTCAAATTATTACATGCTTACATTACAATGGCCCATGAGAAAGGATTACTGGTCAATTCTACTGAAGACAAGGCCTAAAAAAAAATAATTATCTTCTGGGAGCCTCAAATTGTGGCTGCTGGCAAATCGGATGGTCCAATCTGTCCTAATTATTATAACACAGTATTCATTTCGGCAGCATTTCATATATAAGGGGATACAAGGGCAGACACAGTATAATAGTTAAGTAATATTATCATTGTTCTGATGGCTGAGCCTCCAAACATGTAAACCGGTTACACTGAGATGGTGGAGAAGGCCCAGAGTCAGAGCAGGGGGCCCCAAACACTTCAGTACAAGGGCCACATCAGATATTCCAAATATATACAGGCCAAATAAAAAAAATCACTTTTATAAATTAATGAGTCACCTTTACATCAGGGTCCCCATCAAAGTCACTTTTAGAATTTTCCCTTACAGTAGGGTCCCCAGTAGAGTCCCTCCCATAAATCAGAGTATCCCTTTACATCAAGGTCCCTATCAAAGTCCCCACCTTACTTTAGGGTCCCTATCAGAAGCCCCTTAGTAAGGTATCCATCAGAGTCCTTCCTTACATCAGGGTGCCCATCAAAATCCTCCTTACATCAGAGTATTCCTTTACATCAAAATCCCCCTTTACATCAAAGCTCCCCTTACTTTAGAGTCCCCCCTTATATTAGGGTCCCCAACAGAGTCTCCCCATACATCAGGATCCCTATTGTAATCCCCTTAGATTAAGGTACCTATCAGAGACCCCTTTACATCAGGATGCCCTTTAAAGGAACCCCTGACATCAGAGTATCCCTTTACATCAGGGTCCCTATTGGAATCCCCTTAGATTAGGGTACCTATCAGAGCCCCCTCCCATAACATCATGGTCCCTAATGGAATTCTCCTTAGATTAGGGTACCCATCAGAGCCCCCTCTCCTAACATCAGGGTCCCTAATTTCCCTTAGATTAGGGTACCCATCAGAGCCCCCTCCCCTAACATCAGGGTCCTGACTGGAATTCCCATTAGATTAGGGTACCCATTAGAGCCCCCCTTACATCAGGGTGCTGATCAAAGTAACCCTTGACATCAGAGTATCCCTTTACATCAGGGTGCCTAATGGAAATCGCTTAGATTAGGGTACCCATCAGAGACCCCCCCCCCCCATTACATTAGGGTTTCTACTAAAAACCCCTTAGAGTACCCATCAGAGTCTCCCCTTACATCAGGGTACCCATCAAAGTAACCCCTGACATCAGACTATCCCTTTACATCAGTGTCCCCATCAGAGCCCCCCCCCCTTAAATCATGGTTTCCATCAAAGTCCACCCTTAGAGCCCCTCCTTATATCAGGGTACCCATCAGAGTCCCCCTTACATCAACATCAGATCAAAGCACAGACCATAGGCAGCCTCTGTTGATCTGAACCCTCAATGTGTGCACAGGGATAGCAGATCCTAGCTTAGGGCCATATAAAATATTTTAATAAGACATATTAAAATATTATACATTGGTAGCAGCAAAATTCAAAGGAAAAAAAAAAAAAACAGATTTTCACGTTACCTGACTCCCTGGTCCGGGCGACCACAGCGGGGCTCCAGGGTCCCGTCCCAATAGAGTTAAATGCTACAACTTGTACAGAGTATTCCGTCCATTCTTCCAGGTTCTCAATGGTGTACTCTCGCTCTACCCGGTCATGAATCACATGAGTTAAAGACTCTCCTTTGCCGTTGGACCTCATGTAGCGGATCTTGTAGCCCACAGATTCCGGATTTCCATTGTAAGCCATCTCCAGTAATGGCTGCAGAAATTGTGAAACGCGTCATTCGGGTTTTGGATATTTCAATAAACAGAAAAATACAGAGAGAGAGAAGAAGAATCTCAGAGAACATTAGGTGTTTGTCTAAAAGTGATTCAGTTATAGGTGGAATCTACGGGCTGAGCTATGTGCAGACCTTTAATATACGTTAGGGGCAACAGAACTGAGACCTCCCTGCCATGGCTTGTGTGTGTTCCCGTATACTTTGGAGTCTTAGGCGTTTATCTCCCCCGTGGAGTGTTCTTGATATTCCTCTGGCATTCTCCATAATTCATAACAAAGGAGAATGGGACCCTGTAACCTTAACACTTATCCTCACTTAAACCTAACATTTACTTGCCCCTTAACTTTAATACTGACACACCCTGTGATCCTGACCCTCCTAGTAATCCTACCATTTATCTTTACATTAACTCTAACACTAGCCCTCCATTTTACCCTAACACTTACCCTTACATTACCTCCCAACCGTAACCTACCCTATAACTTCAACACTAACACTTCCTGAAACTCTAACACTACCCCTCTCCGTAATCCCAACACTAACCCACCTTGTAACTCTGACATTTCCCTCCCGTTAACCTACCCGTAATCCTGACTCTCCGTGTAACCCCAACACTACCCTTCCCTGTATTCCCAACACCAACCTTCCCTGTAACTTTGACAATTCTCTCCCATTAACCCCAACATTACCCACCCCGCAACTCCAACACTATCCTTCCCTGTAACCCCAACACTACCCCTTCTCCATAATCCCAACACTAACCCACCTTGTAACTCTGACATTTCCCTCCCGTTAACCTACCCGTAATCCTGACTCTCAGTGTAACCCCAACACTACCCTTCCCTGTATTCCCAACACCAACCTTCCCTGTAACTTTGACAATTCTCTCCCATTAACCCCAACATTACCCACCCCGCAACTCCAACACTATCCTTCCCTGTAACCCCAACACTACCCCTCTCCGTAATCCCAACATTAACCCACCATGTAACTCTGACATTTCCCTCCCGTTAACCTACCCGTAATCCTGACTCTCCGCGTAACCCCAACACTACCCTTCCCTGCAACCCCAACACCATCCTTCCCTGTAACCCTAACACTACCCCTCTCCTTGTGACCCCAACACTACCCCTACATGTAACCCCAACACTACCCCTCCCCATAATCCAAACACTTATCTTCCCTGTAACTTTGACAATTCTCCCCCCATTATTCCCAACATTATTCCACCCTGCAACCCCAACACTACCCTTTCCACTAACCCCAACATTACACCTCTCCCTGTGACCCCAACACTACCCCTCCCCATAATCCCAACACCAACCCACCCTGTATCCCTGATATTTCTCTCCTAATTACCCACCCTGTAATCCCAATGCTCCCAGTAACCCCAACACTAACCTTCCCTGTAACTCTGACAATTCTCTCCCATTAACCCCAACACTAACCTTCCCTGTAACTATGACAAATCTCTCCTATTAATCCCAACATTAACCCACCCTGTAACCCCAACAATACCCCTCTCCCTGTGACCCCAACACTACCCTCCTCCCTATAATCCCATCCCACCCTGTAACACTAACATTTCCCTCCCATAAACCCACCCTGTAACCCCAACACTAACCCTCCCTGTAACCCTAACACTGCTCCCCCATTAATCCCAAAATTAATACTCACAGGTACCCTAACCTTCCCTGCAACTCTGACAATTCTCTTCCATTAACCCCAACATTAACCCACCCCACAACCCCCACACTAACCCTCACTGTAACCGTGGTATTACTCTGCCATTAACCCCAAAACGTATACTTCCAGTAACCCTAACACCTACCCTTCCCAACACTCAGTCTCTCTTTAACTTTACCACTACCCCTTCCTGTAACCCCAACACTAACCCCTTCTGTAAATTAAATACTAACCCTAACTCTCCCTGTAACCCCAATACTCATCCTCCTCTTGTTAACCCTCCCAGTACCGCATACACAAACCTTCAAGCTAACCCTCCCTGTAACACTAGCCCTCTTAGTAAGCCTTGCTTCTCTGCACACTCATGGCTCTAGGAGACCAAAGACAGAGATTCCTGTGCAAAAAGACACCAGCGGAGTAATCTGCCTCAAATGAGTGATTTTGAGGTAATTTATGCACCGTTCAGCCATAACATTATGGCAGGTTAAGTGGATATAATTAATTTTTTTTGTTACAAAGACATCTGAAAGTGGGTGGGATATATTAGGCAGTAAGTGAACATGAAGTTTCTGAAATTGATGTGATAAAAGCAGAAAAAAATGGACAAGTGTAAGGATTTGAGCAACCTTTTACAAGAGCAAAATTGTAATGACTAAACAACCTGGTTCGAGCAAGTCCACAACTGCAGCTCTTGTAGGACATTCCCAGTTTGCAGTGGTCAGGACCGACAAAAGTGCTCCAAGGAAGGAGAACCGGCCAACCAGAGACAGGGTCATGGGCAGCCAAGCCTTATTGATAGAGGTGGGGAGGGAAGGCTCATTGATGGAGCCGGGGAGGGAAGGTTCATTGATGGAGCCGGGGAGGGAAAGCTCATTGATGGAGCCGGGGAGGGAAAGCTCATTGATGGAGGCGGGGAGGGAAGGCTCATTGATGGAGGCGGGGAGGGAAGGCTCATTGATGGAGGCGGGGAGGGAAGGCTCATTGATGGAGGCGGGGAGGGAAGGCTCATTGATGGAGGCGGGGAGGGAAGGCTCATTGATGGAGGCGGGGAGGGAAAGCTCATTGATGGAGGCGGGGAGGGAAGGCTCATTGATGGAGGCGGGGAGGGAAGGCTCATTGATGGAGCCGGGGAGGGAAGGCTCATTGATGGAGGTGGGGAGGGAAGGCTCATTGATAGAGCCGGGGAGGGAAGGCTCATTGATGGAAGTGGGAAGTGGGGAGGGATGGTTTATTGATGGAGGCAGGGAGGGAAGGCTTATTGATGGAGGCGGGGAGGGAAGGATAGCCTGTGTAGTCCAATCCAATAGAAAAGCTACTGGAGCTCAAATTGCTGGTAAAATAAATGCTGGTTCTGATAGAAAGGTGTCAGAACACACAGAGGATCGCAGTTTGTGGTGTATGGTGCAGTGTAGCCGCAGACTGGTAAGGGCGCCCATGCTGACCTGTGTCCACATCCAAAAGTGCCTACAATGGGCACGTGGGCATCAGAACTGAACTACCGAGCAATGGAAGAAGGTGGCCTTGTCTGATGAATTCAAGAATGGTTTGAGGAACACAAGTTAGAGATGTTGATCTCCAGATCTCAGTCCAATCGATCATCTGTAGGATTTGCTGGAAAAACAAGTCTGAACCATGGAGGCCGCACCTCCCAACTTACAGGACCTAAAGGATCTGTTACTGATGGCTTGGTGCCAGATACCACAGCATACCTTTAGAGGTCTAGTGAGTCTATGCCTCGACGGTTTATGGTGGGTGTTCATAATGTTATGGCTGATTGGTGTAGGTAGCCCTTTGCGTTAAATGACTGTTGCCAATCTGAGGTGTCTCTACCAGTGACATGCTGCCCCCTTGTTTCATGATCATCAGCATTTAGCTACTCCAAACATTCTGGCTTGTGACAGTCCCAACTTCTGCATGAACAATTAACTTTACTGTTGGGGATCTACTAAAGACTGAACTATCAATTTTGGGAGACAATGCAACTTTCGCATCACCACATAACAGTTTCCTAAGCAGTAAGGCCATAAAAGTGCTACTTACCACCCAGCGCACCCACAGGCTGGTCTGACTGGCTGTACGGAGGGTCACATTTGCTGGGAACATATCAGGAGGAGCCTGAAGAGTTTGTATCCTCCTGGAGGGTAGACTGGGGGGACTGGTGCCCACAATATTCACCTGTCTCAATCGAAAACTAAATTATAGAAGAATTGCATTAGAAAGGCCCATCAAAATCATTACCATGAAACACAAATTTCTAATTATAAGAAAAAATTCACCCACCTGTAAAAAGTGTATGGGTTTAGTCCTGGAACCACCATGGATCGGGCATTGGGCTCGTTGGCCAGATGATGTATGAGGACCCAGTCTTCAGATTCCCCTTGTGTACCAACCTATAGCAGAAGCACAGAGATACTCAGATAGTCTGACATTGGTTCTAATTTTACCTATATTTCCATGGAAGAAATGTTTCTCTAAACCAGAGATCCCCCAAACGAAGGTCTGCAGGCCAGATGTATCCCTTTGTTTGCCTTTAAGCGGTCATTGGGTCGCTGTTCCTCCCATTGACACATACTAGTGGACAAAATTCCTCCCATTGACATGAATGTAGAGGTACTATTCCTTCAACCGATACCAAAGGTGGGATCTACCGCTCACACTGACACCATCAATGAGGCACCGTTCCCCCTACTGCCACCAATGTTGGGACACTATTCCTCCCAGTAACACCATCAACGGGGCACCGTTCCTTCCACTGACACCAATGATGGGACATTATTCCTCCCACTGACACCAATGATGGGACATTATTCCTCCCACTGACACCAATGATGGGACATTATTCCTCCCACTGACACCAATGATGGGACAATTATTTCTCCCACTGACACCAATGATGGGACATTATTCCTCCCACTGACACCAATGATGGGGCACTATTCCTCCCACTGACACCAATGATGGGGCACTAATCCCCCCACTGACACCAATGATGGGGGACTATCAGTTACCAGTAATTTAGACAGCATTTTTCTCTTTGTAAATGTCAGTGTTGCTGTAGTAGGTTGTATACATTGTACAGATACACCACATCACAGACAATTTAAGGGCATCCCCCAGGCATGTCATTTAAAAAAAATGCAGTTTTAATGTTTCCCTGCAAGCATTATTAACATGACTAATAAAACAGAATCTAAAAAATAAATTTTGCTTTGGTACATGTTCACCAGGGCAGGGCAGGTCAGGGCAGAGCAAAGCAGGGCAGGGAAGGGCAGGGCAGGGAAGGGAAGGGAAGGGAAGGGCAGGGAAGGGCAGGGAAGGGCAGGGCAGGGTCCCCCCCCCCCCCATGATATTTGCTTGACCAACCCTTGCCTATTAGCCTTGAAAATGGCCATTAATGTCTTCCAAGATTCAACTTACTGACATTATTGAGGTTGGGAACTTCAGTATTGTATGGCGCACCTGCACTGAACAGAAGCCAGGCAAGTTCGGCTCATCCTTGGGGTCACAACACAACTCTATTAATTTATTAGAATGTACTTCAAAAGGTTGCCAGAGTCCCTTGCCCTCACCTGGGCTTCTACTTGCCACCTGGAGATGGAGGTCTTCCCGTCATACCCCGGCCGGAACTGCAGTGTGACAGAACGAGGGCCGATGTTGCTGATGGCGACATTAGTTGGTGCTCCGGGCAGTTCTATGGGAAGAGAGAACATGCAAATGTCCTGAAGGATAAAGACAGACCGACAGTGTCGAGAGAAGGTCACCTAGAGCCCAGGACGAACATGCCAAATTGAACCCCCCCCCCCCCCAAGATGTATGAGCATTATGTGTCAGCAAAAAATCCCCTCTCCCCCTCAAAGCCCCTCAAAGGAAAAGCACAAATATGCATCCTCACCCCCTAAACCTAAAACCCCCCTTCTCCCAGTACAAATCCACCCTTGCTGAAATCCCTCCCCCCAGCACTAATCCTTCCCACCCAAAAAAAAATAAAAAATCGGCTCAGAGGGGCGGAGAGAAACACGTTGGAGCCTGGGCTGAGGTTGCCATACACTACATCATAGTGGGTCTGCTTCAATGTGCGGCTCAAAGGACACCAACTTCACTACATATTGTAGTATTTTTCCTATTAAAGGGGTTGTAAAGGATCAAAATTTGTTTGTATAAAAAAATGCTAACATGTTATACTTACCTGCTCTGTGCAAGGGTTTTGCACAGAGCAGCCCCAAATCTCCTCTTCTGGGGTGCCCTGTTGGCGCTCCTTCCCTTCATCTGGTGCTTCCACGGAGAACCGCTTTCCATAGGGGGCACCCATGTGGGCGCACTCCTGAGTCCCGCCGCTGTGTTCATTGACACAGGCAGCAGGACTCGGTCCCGCCCCCCCGCCACTGAATTTGATTGTTAGAAGTGGGAGCCAATGACTCCCGCTGCTATCAATCTATTTAGTGAGGAGAGAGATAGCGTCTGGAGCCGCTGGGCTTGTGCACATCGCTGGAACAAGTGGGCTCAGGTAAGAATAAAGAATAAGGGGGGGGGGGGAGCTGCAACAAAGAGACTTTACAATGCCTTTAAAGTGGAACTTCACTCTCCCAATCCACATTGATTATCTTTAATCCTCATGCTGCTAGCATTAGTATATTAAATGGCGGCCCGCGGTCCAGGAATGGACCGCATGATGCTTCCGCCCGGACCCGTCAGGCCGCCACTGTAAGTAGTGACTGGTTTACTTGGACCGCGGGTGTCCCAGCAACCAGTGACATTCCGTGTGTGCGCCCCGCCCCCTGCTTCTTTCTTTGGCTCCCTCCCAGCTGGCTGCGAGGTTGGGGCGTGACGTCACGTGCGTGCCCCGCCCCCCCTGCTCCTAACTGCGGCTCCTGACTCTCACGCTCAGCCTAGCCGCGAGCTGGGGCGTGACATCACATGCACGCCCCGCCCCCCTGCTGTTCGTGGCTCCTGGCTCTGGCATTTTCCGCTCCCAAAGGTATGTGGTGCACATTTTTTAGGGGGTTGCTTATTTTTATAAAATGCAGACTGATGGGCATATTTAGTTAAGGGGCACACAGGCACATTTGTGCCCATTATAGTTCCCTATAAAATATGCCCATTAGAGTGCTCCCTAACATAAAATGTGCCCATCAGCGTGTGCCTTATTTTATGTTAGGGGTCATGCTGATGGGCAAATTTTATGTTAAGGGGCACTCTAATGGGCATATTTTATGTTAAGGGGCACTCTAATGGGCATCTTTTATGTTAAGAGCAACGCTGATGGACACATTTTGTTTTGCCCATCAGTGTGCCACTTAACATAAAATGTGCCCATCAGCGTGCCCCTTAACATAAAATGTGCCCATTAGAGTGCCCCCTAACATAAAATGTGCCCATTAGAGTGCCCCCTAACATAAAATGTGCCCATCAGCATGCCCTTTATTTTATGTTAAGGGTCACGCTGATGGGCAAATTTTATGCTAAGGGTCACCCCGATGGGCATAATTAATGCTAAGGGTCACGCTGATGGGCAAATTTTATGCTAAGGGGCACGCTGATGGGCACATTTTATGTTAAGGGGCACTCTAATGGGCATATTTTATATTAAGAGCAACGCTGATGGACATGTTTTGTTTTGCCCATCTTTCTGAGTCATAGCACAGACTTCAGATTCGGACCTCGATCCAAAGAAAATTTTAGCGACCTGGACCTCTTTGAATCCATGAATTTTAATTAATTACCCCTGGTATATCAGGTTTACTTGTTTTAAACTTTTTTTTTTTTTTTACATTTCTTCAGTTACTTCCTGGTTTCATGCCTAGGCAAATGATGTCATACATCCCAGGAGTCTTCAGGAGGGAAAGAGAGGATGAGGGGTTTTCACAGCTCAGCACACTCTCCTGCATGCATACTTGAGCTAAGGGCAGGAAGTAAATGCTACAGGAATCATTTGCCCTTACTCAAGATGGCCACGGCAAGAAATGCTAGGGGGTGTTTTTCAAAGTGATTTCTCAATAAAATGAAGCATAGACATGGATGGATGGGGGAGTTTGCTTTGAAAATTAAAAATGAATTAAATAGTGTTTTTGGTTTGTGGTGCTCAGATGCAGTGAAGATCCGCTTTAAGTTTTTTTTAGTAAAAATACCACATTGTGGCCACTAGATGGAGCTAATGATCATAGGAAAGAAACAGGCTAGACACATTATGGGGATATTCGCAAAGCAGTGCAAATGCTGTAAAATTTATACGGCCCTTTTTTTAAAAAAACTAGACTGCTTAGAGTTCAAAGACGACACTGATATCTTATATATTAATTAAACTTAATGCAATGCTTGCTTGTGCAGACTCAGAAAGTATTTAATCACAATATTTGCACAACTTTAGTAAAGGGCACAAGGTGTAAGTTTTAAAAAATGCCCCCTGTAGTGTTTCTCATGCTGCTTTGTGTCTGTAAAAAAGAAGAAAGATACAATAAAGAAGACCAGGGAGCTAGGTATTGCTTCAATTCCCATAACTATACAAAATATTAGATACCGTTTATAAGAGACCTTCTTTGGTATACCGACCTGGAGGCACTCCGGAGGAGATGGTGGATGAGGCCACGCCCCCCTGGCCCTTGGAAGTCATCCCGGCCACCTGGATGGTGTAGGTGGTGAGAGAGGTGAGACCGGTCACACGGTACTCCAGGGTGACGTTGGGGAGGTAATGCGTCACTCTGGTGTTGGTCTGGTTAAACTCCTCCCAGGAGATCTTGTATCCTAAAAAAAAAACCCCCAAAAAATCATTACCCATCCCTACATGCCACTTTCCAATACAGGTGTGAATTTGATTGGTGATGTTGGCAACACAGACATAGTGGAGTTGATTTACTAAAGGCAAATAGACCAGTGGTGGCCCCTCCATTAGGGGCGCAGGGGCGCTGCCCCCCCCTATCCATGCATCCGGCCCCCTAATCTACATGCAGGGTGCCGGACGCATGGATTCCAATGGGGGATTTTTTTTTTAAGCACGTGATTAGAGCCAGATGCTCTAACAGGCTTCAAAAAAGGGTGGGCTTGGGGTGCAGAGCACTGCGCCCTGAGCCCACCCAGTTGTGTGACAATAGCGAATGAATATTGGCTATTGCCACACTGATTCTTCTCTCTGCCAATCAGGAAGCGGCTCCTGAGACTTGATTGGCCGAAAGGAGAAGGCATCCTATTGACCAAGGAGGGAGGAGACGGCCGCCAAGAGGGAACATGGGGGCTGAGAGGGAAGCCGCCGCCACCTGTCAGTCCCGCGGAGCAAGGTAAGTAAACCGGCATGGGGGGGATATGGTGGTGTGGGCTGGAGTGATTGGGGGGGTCCGTCTGACTCCCGCCGCCCCCCCCCCCCCGACTGATGGAGCACTAGCAGCCACTGAAATAGACTGTGCACTTTGCAAAGTGCAGTTGCTCCAGAGCTTATTAAATGAGGTAAATCGTTACACTTCTCTGCACAGAATACCCAATCACATGCAAGGAAAAATAAAAAAACAGCATTTTTGCTTGCACACGATTGGATGATGGAAGCCAGCAGAGCTTCTGCTCATTTACTTAGCTCTGGAGCAGCTGCACTTGCAAAGTGCACTGTCTACTTGCCTTTAGTAAATCAACCCCACAGTATCAGTTATGATTAGCAAGATTTCGCCTGAATCTATCAGCAGCTGTTGCTTGGATGAAAAATCCAACAAAGTTCTAAAAAAAAAAGCAAAGCTGAGTAGATGTCCATCCTCTAAAGGATACTAAAATAAACTGAAAATGGTTTTGTGGGAAGGGTGATAGCCCCTAGGCCTACAGATTTTTGGACATAGTATCCATTGCTCCTGTAGGTGGCAACGTAACCCGTTATATAACCAGTTAATAACTCCGTTATTAAGAATACAGAGTCTCTCAATAGACAACAGGGAAATACAGCTTTTTTTTTTTAATACAGCTTTTTATGATAATTCCGGACAACTGGACTATATACAGGGAACCATGACAATTTCAGCAAAGGACTTACAAATGCCAACTGAAAACATTCATATTAATCAAAAGAGGAAGAAGGGAAGCTATATATTTCTTATAACACAGGTTTGTCCCTGCATACTGTATACTATAAGGTCAAAAATATGTGAACACCTATCAGACCTACCTAAAGTATGTAGACACCTCTCCAAATGATGGAGTTCAGGGGTTTCCAGTGAATGGTCCCATTGTTACTGCTTCATACAAAGATGCTGTAGACCAGGGATCCTCAAACTACGGCCCTCCAGCAGTTGCAGGACTACACATCCCATGAGGCATTGTAAAACTCTGATATTCACAGACATGACTAGACATGATGGGAATTGTAGTTCCTGAACAACTGGAGGGCCATAGTTTGAAGACCCCTGCTGTAGACAATTGTGATCCTTCAACCTTGTGGTAACAGTTTGGTGAAGACCCTTTTCTGTCCCAGCATTGCTGTGCCCCTGTGTACAAATCTAGATCCATAAATATATGGTGTTACCAGTTTGGTGTGAAGGAACTCGAGTGTCCTGCACAGAACCTTAACCCTACTGAACACCTTTGGGGTGAATTGGAACACCAATTGCAGTAGGTTTTTGTGTTATTTTCTTTTTGGCCCCCAATGTGAGGTCCAACATGTGATCCATGTCTTCTCAGCTATCCTCAGTACCTGACCTCAAAAATGGACACAACTTCCCACTGACACCTTCCAAAATCTGGTGGAAAACCTTCCCAATAGAGTGGAGAATTTTTTAGCCGCAAATGGAGAGGGGCAATTCCCAATTGATGCCCATGGGTTTGAAATGAGAAGACCAACAGATTCATATACTGTAGGTGTGATGGTCAGGTGTCCACAAATTTTGACCAAGCTTCTTTCTACTATGAGAGAACCTCTCTCACTGGTTTAAAGCGGTAGTATACCGCTTTTTTTTCACTTTTAACTACAGGTAAGCCTATAATAAGGCTTACCTGTAGGTACAATTAATATCTCCTAAACCGGCACGGTTTAGGAGATATTTGCAGTGCATTCAGCCGCTCACGTGGCGCATGCGCTCTGAAGGTCCGGCGGACCTTCAGCTTCCCTTGCCGGGAGTTTGCCGGAAAATGACTCCCGAGCGCATGCGCGGGAGTGATGTCATCGCGGCTCCGGCCAGTCCCGGAGCCGCCAAACCCGGAAGAGACGCCGTGGGATCCTGTCAGCGCCCGCAGCGGTGTCCAGGGGTAATTCATGCATACTACCTCATTATGCCTTTGTCTTGCAGGTTTTTTATTTTTTTTTATTTTAGGTTTACAACCGCTTTAACTAGTCAATGGACACCAGGTCATTGGGTAACGGGGTACCACCTGTCCAGTACAGGGCCCAGACCAGCAGGAGGGCCCAGGCAGCAGGATGAATCAGATATGGGTAGGGGGGAATTACTGGAAGCAATCCCCTATATTGCTCTCTCTACAGCAGCTAAAAGCTGGCTTCTTCTCTTCTCTCTCCCGTCGGCTTTCAGCTGCTGCAGAGAGAGCCATACAAAGGATTGGTTCCAGTAATTGCCCCCTTCCCTCCCGGAAACTCTGATCACCCTCCCTGTGCACCATATGTTCCCCTCTGTGTTCCCTCCCTACCCTTGCAGTGCTGCTGGCTTCCCCCCTCTCCTTCCTGCCAGTAGTTGAAAACACACAATAGGATCCTTCAAGATTGAGTGGGGGTAGAGTCCAGTAAATGTCATATTTACCAGCCCCTTTCTTTCCTGAATGCACACAATTAGTGATCAGTACTTAGCACTCACTGTGTTCATTCATAACTGAAGCATTGTCTGTATGGGGCCCTATGTCAGGTTGTCTGTATGGGGCCCCATGGTTTCTAACAGCAGCTCTGATAGACACCTTTGAAGGTTTCTTCTCAGGGAAGTGATTGGTGTTATGGATTTTGGGTAAGTTTTCATGACAAGGGAATTTCTATTCTTTTCTCCATAGTAAGTGGCACCACAAGATATTTGCCTGTGCCTTTTCCCAGCTCCTCTCATAACCATTCACCATTGGGTGAGCCAAGCATAAATGATTACGTCACATCTAGCTGACAGACATACGCTTCCAGCCCCCCTTGTATGCCTATGGCCCAATTTACATGATCTGAGCAAGAATGAAGCAGTTAACAGAGGACTCTGGATGAAGGATCCTAATCTACGGTATTTGTTATAAGATTCCAATCACAGTTATGCTAATCGGGTTCGGCCTGGGGACGAAAGGAAAAAAGCAATTTGTGCAAAATGAATTGCGGCGAGCGTCAGGTATTGTTACCTCGTATTCATAGAGACATCAATATATCGCATGGAGCGCGGGGATTCTCCGAATGAACTTTAGGTAAAGTGGACCTGACATTTCCAGAGATGCCTTAAAAACTTTAAATCATTTGTCTAATTGCTTCTGCTCGGTGAAAAAATGAACTCTTTCAATTATGGTTTTATTGCTCGGCGCTGGTTTTTAGAGACAGTTTTATGGATTTCTAAAAGCATGACAGGTCCACTTAAAGGGCAGCACTTATTAAAGATGACACAGCTCTTTGAGAAGGGGGAGGGGGGGGGGGACTTGAACAAGGATGACAGCTGGACTTTAAGTTTAAAAACTAGAGGGGAAAGATGATTTCTATATTATCCTATAAAACAAAAGAGAACAGCATCCAGATTAAAAATATATAAAAGTTGGGATGCGTTTCGGACACTCCTTAGAACTGAAGAAGTGGATTGGAGAAGCAATGAAACATTTTCAACATTACAAAATCAAATATAGTTGAATGATGATAAACTACTACTAGATATACCCTGACCTGGATACATGGGTACCTTCACAGATATCCAGGTAAAATATATAGATTCTAGGGCAGTGATGGCAAACCTTGGCACCCCAGATGTTTTGGAACTACATTTCCCATGAGGCTTATGCACTCTGCAGTGTTGTTGAGCATCATGGGAAATGTAGTTCCAAAACATTTGGGGTGCCAAGGTTCCCCATCACTGTTCTAGGGTATGTTCTGGACACTCATTGGAATAAAATAAGTGGCTTGGAGAAGCTGCAAAGAGTCTTCAACATTACAGAACAAATCCAGATGAATGTGACCAACTACCATTGGCGGGCTGGTGCTCCATCAGTCGGGGGGGGGCAGCGGGCGGAAGACGGACCCCCCCCCCCCCAATTACTCCAGCCCGTACCACCATATCCCCCCCTTCCTGCCAGTTTCCTTACCTTGCTCCGCGGGACTGACAGACAGCGGCGGCTTCCACCTCAGTCTCTATGTTCCCCCTTGGCGGCCGTCTCCTCCCTCCTTCTTGGCCAATAGGATGCCTTCTCCTTTCGGCCAATCGGGAAACAGGTCTCAGGACCCGCTTCCTGATTGGCCAGGAGGAGAATCAGTGTGGCAATAGCGAATATTCATTCACTATTGTCACACAACTGGGTGGGCCCGGGGCGTAGTGCTCTGTGCCCCAAGCCCTCCCTTTTTTGAAGCCTATTAGAGCCTCTGGCTCTAATCACGTGCTTCAAAAAATCCCCCATTGGAATCCATGCATCCGGCGCCTTGCATGTAGATTAGGGGGCCGGACGCATGGATGGGTGGGGGGGGGGGCCCTGCGCACCTATTGGACAGGCCGCCACTGCCAACTACTACTAGATATATTATGACACAGGTACGTGAGACTCTTCACAGGCATCGAAATTTAAAAATTAAACAATTTATCGTTTCTGGAGTATGTTGTGGACACTCATTAGAAGTGAAGAAGTGGAATGGAGAAGCTACGAAATGCCTTCCAAGATTATAGAACAAGTCCAGTTAAATATGACCAACTACTACTAGATTTACCATGGCCTGGATGAATGAGAACCTTCACAGACATCCAGATTAAAAATTCCCACCATACCTACATTGGGATTGATTTACTAAAACTGGGGAGTGCAAAATCTGGAGCAGCTGTGCATGGCAGCCAATCAGCTTCCAGGTTTATTGTCAAATCTTAATTGAACAAGCTGAGATTAGAAGCTGATTGGTTTCTATGCAGAAGTGAACCTGATTTTGTACTCTCCAGCTTTAGTAAATCAACCCCATTATGTAAAGTTAGGAGTACATTTATTTTTTCAAGGATGTGCAAAGGGGGCAAGGACTTCCATGGAGCTCTCACTGATTCCTCCTGGCAATCTTCATGGCAGTATAGGAGACATTAGGGATCTGGAGCAAGGGTCTCCAAACTTTCTAAACAAAGGGCCAGTTTGTTGTCCTCCAGGCTTTCTGGGTGGCAGACTGTGGCCAATGGGAGTAAATACTATCTCATTGTTAGTAGGGGGAGGAATAATGCCCCTTCAATGGTGTCTGTGGGAGGAATAGTGTCCCATCATTGGTGTCAGTGGAAGGAATAATGCCCCATCATTGGTATCAGTGGGAGGAATAGTGTCCCATCAATGGTGTCTGTGGGAGGAATAGTGCCCGACCATTGGTATTAGTGGAAGGAATAATGTCCATTCAATGGTGTCAGTGGGAAGAATGGTAACCCATTAATATTGTCAGTGGAAGGAATAGTGCTCCATTGTTGCTGTCAGTAGAAGGAATATTCCCCAATCATGGGTGTCAGAGGAATATTGCGTGATCATTGGTATCAGTGGGGAGGAATCCTGGCCCCATCATTAGTGTCAGTCGGAGGACTAGTGCCCCATCATTGGTATTTGTGGGAGGAATAGTGTCCCATCATTGGTGCCAGTGTGAGGAATAGTGCCTCATCATTGGTATTCGTGGGAGGAATAGTGCCCCATCATTGGCATCAGTGGTGGAATAGTCCCCCATCATTGGTGTTAGTCAAGGGACTAGTGCCCCATCATTGGTGGTATTCGTGGGAGGAATAGTGCCCTATCATTGGTATCAGTGGGGAGGAATAGTGCCCTATCATTGGCATCAGTGGGAGGAATAGTGCCCTATCATTGGTGACACCCATTCCAGTAACAGTATGGAGAGATTTCTTCTCACTTCCTGTTGTAGTTTTGGGACAGGAATTAAAAGAAAATCTCCCCAATTGAAACAGGACTGCAAAACAAACCTGACAAGGACACATCTATTTATTCACAAAGCTTATTATGGGTTTATGTAGCTAAGGTGGCTAGTCTTAGATGTTCAGGGGACTTTAAGGACCTACCTGTTAGGAGACCATTCTTCTCAGCAGGCTCTTGCCAGGTCACTCTTAGAGAGGTGTCCAGAATGTCATCAAATCCAAGACTCCGCACAGGGCCGGGTACTGAAATCACACAAGAGGGTTCACAAATTCAATGCTACGTAATATCTGCTGTCATATACTATACTGCCGGTGTCAGTAGGGCAGAGTTTGGTGTTTGGTTTTATTATTGTTTACAATTTTATTTTTTCATTCTTTTTTTTTTTACAGTTTTTATTTTAGGGGGCTTTGGTGAAATATCAGGGGGTGTAAACAGGGGGAATCTGCAGCACACAGGGTGATTAGAGTGTGCCCAGGCACACCCTGTGCATACCCCTATGGTTGCTGTAAATCAGTGCAATCATTTAAATCAAGGGGTGAAAATGGAAGCCTAAAAGGTCGAAAGCTCTTGCCTGTCATTGTTGACCCCCCTCCTTCTAGAAATGTTTTTTTTACCTGACCTTCAATTACTTAAATTCTTCAAGTTACTGACCCAAGCCACAAATACAAACCAGGAGGGCAGAGGCGTAACTAGAACCTTCAGGGCCCCTGATGCAAGAAACCATGAAGGGCCCCCCAGACCCCTGGCCGGGGGCCCTTCCCTTCAAGCCTGGGGCTCTTCCCACTAATCCTGGGGCCCTTTACTCTCGTTGTGGGGCCCTTTATTACAGTCCTGCAGCGGGACTCTTTCACAAGTTCTGCAGTGGGCCCCCTTCCTGCCATCTTGGGGACTCCCCATGGTGGTGGAATGCCAGGCCCCGGTCGCAAGTGTGACCTTTGCGATCTTGGAAGTTCCTCCACTGGTGTCAGTAGTTTTTCTTTTTTTGGTAGTTTAATTGTATTTTTTTCATTTTATTTTATCTTTTTACAATGTCACTGACTATGACTCTGTCCATTCAGAAATGGAATGAGCTGGTAAATTACATATTTACCGACCCTTCCTGGTTCTCTATTGTGACACATCCCCTGCAGCAGCCAGCAGGAGAAGGGGGAAGAACAGTGGGGGGGGGGGTGGACCAGGGGAGCACACAGGGGCCCAGAGACAGCAGAACACAAGTGAACTGGATAGGAGGAGTGGCGGGGGTAGCACACAGAGGAACCAATCTCCTCAGTTTTCCTCCTGCAGCTACAGGAGGAAAAAGGAGGACAGTGATTTCTCTACATGCTGCCCCCGCCGCCCCTCCTATCCAGGTGTACAGGGGAGCCACACAGGCCCCCTGGAGCATGGGGCCCGGTTGCAATTGCAACCCCTGCAACTCCTGTAGGTATGCCCCTGCAGGAGTGACTGTCAAATTTGCAAACATCTTTCAGGATGTTAACAGATTATTCAAGTCAAGCACTGCTTTTTCAGAAGGTCAGCAACATCAAGCTAATTTTTTTGGGCCCAATTTGTTCAAGCGCTACCGAAAGCATGAACATAACACAGAGTGGTGGGACCTGTGTGCCTCTGTGGACTCCAAAAAAATAATTTTATGGGGAATACAGAGATCCTTTTTGCTTCCTTATCCACTGAGGGGCACAAAAGTCATTCGCCTTCAAGCAGGGCCATGACAAGGGGCGGGCAGGAGGGGAAGCTGCCCTGCACGCAGACGAGCAAGGGGGCAAAAATAGATGCAGACTGATACAACCCTTCTAAACCATGTCAGGGAGGGGGTGCAATTCTGGATCCTTGCCCTAGGTGTTGGACGACCCTGTCCCGATACTGCTTTCAAGACATCCAAAAACAGTCCTACTGAGGAGTGGGCAACAGAGCAAATGAAGATAAGCCAAAAAGAATAACACAAGACTGGAGACAACTCCAAAATCTGACATGAGATGAGGGCGAAACACCTACCTGGTAGAATTTAGAAAACGAGAAAAACAGAAGACCAGGTGTCAGATTTGAAAATTTGGGAAATAATTGCAAAATGCTGAAAAGATCAAGAAACACTTATAGATATAGTAGAATGCACCTTGACCACTTTGGAAAACATTGCCCTAAGATTTCTGACACGATATCCAAAGCTATTTTCGATGAAATTAGGCAGCCGGCAACGCGTTTCGGCCACTGGCTGAAAGCCGTTTTATCCTGTTATCACCAAGTAGCAAATAAAGACTCGTACATTTGGATGTTTCGGGTTCCCGGCTGCCTATTTTCATCTATACCAGGGGTAGGCAACCTTGGCTCTCCAGCTGTTGTAGAACTGCAAGTCCTATAAGGCACTGCAAGACTCTGACAGCCACAGGCATGCCTCCCCAAGGCAGAGGCATGATGGGATTTGTAGTTTCAGCACAGCTGGAGAGCCAAGGTTGTCTACCCCTGGTCTATACTATATTGGTGATTGGAGGACACCTGGAGTCTGAGCACCGATCTCTCAAAACTCTCTTTCAAGACTTATTGGGACTCCAGTGTGAGCGGTGCTTTTTTCTTTTTAAATCCAAAGCTCTTTTACCTTCAGTGTTCCATGTGTCCCGGAGCAGGAGGTGGAAATTGAAGAGCAGAATAACATTTTAGGGTAAATTGATCAAAGACATGAGACATACCATCTTCATGAGTCCAGACAAGCTGCGGAGGACTGCGAGGTCCATCTCCCGGGGTGGTGAAGCACAGGACTGAGATCAGATAGCTATGAAATTTCTTCAGGCCGGATATGAAGCCTACGTGGTTGCTGTCCTGGAAGTTGGGCCGTACAATGACCACAGAGATGTCATCCTCCTGAGCCGGATCCCAGGCGATCAGCTGTTGAGGAGACACGTTAGAACAGAATTGGTTCTGTGCACATTTTATTGTCTTCTACACTGGGAAGAGGGTGATGGGAAATCTAATACTGTACAGTTGTCACTAGAACAGGAACAGAGGGAAAATCTTCATAGGGGGACACTTCTTCTGTCTGAGAGGGGATTTCCATCACTTTGGTGAAAAGCGAAAATAAATCTCCCCAATGAAGCTTTACAGCAAAAAGACCCAACAGAGGTCCAAAACTTTCCCTTTGCTACCTAAAACTAACTAACAAGAAGAATGGTAACTTTTAGGCCCCTTTCACACTAGTGCGACTTGTCCTGCGATTTTGGACCGCAAAATCGCATTATAAGTCGTTTTCCATTATTTTCAATGAGCTCCATTCACATCAGTGTGACTTGAAGTCGCACCGACTTCAAAGTAGTCCCTGCACTACTTTGGCACGATTTTGAGGCCAAAGACATTCAAGCCCAGTCAAAATTGCGGCAAAAGTCGCGGCAAAATCGTGGTAAATCACGCAACATTGAAGAAGCACATGTGTGAAAGGGCTCTTATATACACTTGATGATCTATTTTGTAAAATAACTTCCATTAAAGCTCCATTCACCCTTAAACAACTCCAAAGTAGCGCCAACTTTAGAGTGCAACTATGACCCAACTTTGGATGGGTGCAACTTGTATATGACTTTGGCTTTGAACAGTTATTATGAACAACTGTTGCACTGTATAACATTCAGGTATATATTTCATGCAACTTTTGAGGGTTAACATTGAAGTCCAAGGCACTCAAGTTGTTACCAATGTAGTGCATGAACTACTTTGAAGTTGCTGCAACTTTAAGTCGCATATACACTATATTGTCAAAAGTATTGGGACACCTGCCTTTACACTCACATGAACTTTAATGGCATCCCAGTCTTAGTCCGTAGGGTTCAATATTGAGTTGGCCCACCCTTTGCAGCTATAACAGCTTCAACTCTTCTGGGAAGGCTGTCCACAAGGTTTAGGAGTGAGTCTATGGGAATGTTCGACCACCTAGAATTGCATTTGTGACTTCAGGCACTGATGATAGACAAGAAGGCCTGGCTCGCAGTCTCCACACGAATTCATCCCAAAGTGTTGTATCAGGTTGAGGTCAGGACTCTGTGCAGGTCAGTCAAGTTCCTCCACCCCAAACTCGCTCATCCATGTCTTTGTGGGCCTTGCTTTGTGCACTGGTCCAAATCATTTGGTGGAGGGGGGATTATGGTGAGGGGTTGTTTTTCAGGGGTTGGGCTTGGCCCCCTAGTTCAAGTAAAAGGAATTCTTAAGGCGTCAGCATACCAAAACATTTTGGACAATTTCATGTTTCCAACTTTGTGGGAACAGTTTGGGGATGGCCCCTTCCTGTTCCAACATAACTGCGCACCACTGCACAAAGCAAGGTCCATAAAGACAGGGATGAGCGAATTTGGGGTGGAAGAACGTGACCGGCCTTCACAGGGTTTTGACCTTACCACGATAAAACACTTTTGGGATGATTTAGAGTGCAGACTCCGAGTCAGGCCATCTCATTCAACATCACTGCCTGACCTCAAAAATGGGCTTCTGGAAGAATGGTCAAACATTCCCATAGACACACTCCTAAACCTTGTGGACATCCTTCCCTTAAGAGTTGAAGCTGTTATAGCTGCAAAGGGTGGGCCAACTCAATATTGAACCCTATGGACTAAGACTGGGATTCCATTAAAGTTCATGTGAGTGTAAGGCTCCGTTTCCACTATTGCGACTTGTTGTGCGACTTGACACATGTCAAGTCGCACAGCAAGTCAAAAGCCATTAATTTCAATTTGGCCCGTTCTAACTGCTGCAACTTGAAAAATAGTTTGTGCACTACTTTTGGGCCGACTTCAGTGCGACTTCCTTCTATAATGAGCGACAAGTCGCACTGAAAGCCGCAAACAACTTACACTACAAAGTCGCGCTAGAAGTAGCACGACTTTGTAGCCGCAATAGTAGAAACGGAGCCTAAAGGCAGGCGTCCCTAAAATTATTTTTTTAAACAAATGCAAAAAAATGGCTCTGGCGATAAAAGGGTTAGGTGACGTCTAATGATACATTTGGAGAAATGCTGGCAGTAGTGTTGCAGTCGGCTGAACTCACCCAAAGCCGATTTGAATCCCTCGATAAAAGACGTCTGACCCTGGACCTGCCTCAGGACATCTCGTCTGGTCTGCAATAACTCTTCAGGTTCCAGAGTTCGTCTCGCCCATATAAACCACCATCATCCTAATACCTATGCCTGTGCAGTTCTTTTTTAAACCTGTTACCATGTTACAATGTGTTTCTATTGTATCCTCTTTATACATCTCCATCTGTTGCCTGGAAGGAATGTGACCCAGCTCGGTAAAAGCTTTGCTCTGGCCACTTAAAACACAAAGCTGCATTCTTTCCTCCACTTCATAATAAATTCAGCCCAAACCTCCGGCTGCCTCCGTTATTTTTCCATCTGGAATTTTACAGACAGCCCCGGACTCATATGTTTTAGCAGTTTTATTGTATGCGACTGAGACCAAGCAGGTTACAACAAACTAAAGCCCAATGGTGTAAGTAATATGGGGCCCAATGCAACTTCTCCATAGAGGGCAACCTATGTGGAATCTGATGGAGAGTCTGTCTCAAGGTTCTTAAAGTGGAGTTCCACCAAAATATGGAAGCTCCGCTTTACTGCTTCCTCCTCAAAGATAGGTACCCGCTCCCACTTCCGTCTAAGGGTGCTAAGGTGACCTACGTCATTTGTGGCCCCTTCCCCCCCCCCCTCCACCGCTGCCTTCTGGGAGACACACAGAGGTCCCAGAAGACAGCGGGACCATTCAGAAAGCGCAGCAGCGCATACGCAGTAGGAAACAGGCTGTGAAGCCACAAGGCTTCACTTCCTGTTTCCCTTAGTAAAGATCAGAGGCGTAACTAGAACCTTCAGGGCCCCGGTGCAAGAAACCATGAAGGGCCCCCCCGGACCCACTGGCTGGGGCCCTTCCCTTTAAGCCTGGGGGTCTTCTTATTGATCCTGGGGCCCTTTACTCTCGTTGCGGGGCCCTTTATTATGGCCCCACAGCGGGACCCTTTCACAAGTTCTGCAGTGAGCCCCCTTTCTGCCATATTGGGGCCTCCCCACGGTGATGGAATGCCAGGGCCCGGTCGCAAGTGTGACCTTTGTGATCCTGGAAGTTCACCCACTGGTGTCAGTGGTTTTTATTTCTTGATATTTTAATTGTATTATTTTTTATCATTTTATTTTATTTTTTTACCCTGACTATGACTCTGTCCATTCAGAAAAGGAAGGAGCTGATAAATTACATATTTACCGACCCCTTCCTGGTTCTCTATTGTGACACATCCCCTGCACAGCTGGCAGGAGAGGGAAGGGAGCACAGTGGGGGGACCAGGGGAGCACACAGGGGCCCAGAGACAGCAGAACACAAGTGAACCAGATAGGAGGAGTGGCTGGGGCAGCATACAGAGGAACCAATCTCCTCCATTTTCCTCCTGCAGCTACAGGAGGAAAAAGGAGGACAGTGATTTCTTTACATGCTGCACCCGTCGCCCCTCCTATCCAGGTGTACAGGGGAGCCGCACAGGCCCCCTGGAGCATGGGACCCTGTTGCAATTGCAACCCCTGTACCTACGCCCCTGGTAAGGATGCTGGTGCCTGCACCCGGAGCTGATGGATGGATCAGCTCCCTGGACAGGTAAGTGTCCTTATATTAAAAGTCAGAAAGAAACAGGTGACTGAGGTATAGTTTTGCAGCTTCTGGGGTATCAGAGCATGCAATATATACAGTTGTTATAGCTAGAAGTGAAGCAGTAAATTGTATAAAAAGAGGGAGGTCCATGAGGTGGCATACACCTTGTTACACTTAACTCTTTTTGCATCAGCAGATCTTAAAAACTTATTTTATTTTTCCTTGGAGTTCTCCTTTAAAGTTTAACTCTACCACATTTTAGGCACTTAGAGCAACCGTTTATTTTTTTTTCTTTTGAACGGCCTGCATAAAATCTGACCATTGTAAAGCACTTTAGTATTCTTTTATAGTTTAGTCCAAGCCTTGTAACTGGCAACTTTGTTGACCAGCTTGGCCCGGTACAGGAAGAAGGAAAATACCAGATTTATGGGCAGGATCCCAGGGGAATACATCTATATACAAAGGAAGGGAGGACTTAGAAAAACAAAAGCTGCTGTATTAATGCCATTAAGTCATTTTTTTTATTTTTTTTATCCTGCCCATAGTTCCATTTTTAATTTTAGTTTGGATTGAGCCGACCCTTTAAAGGTCCGCAGTCATGAAAAATCCAACTTGCTGAAAGGTTGCAACTTCCGGGTGCATTCCAAGGGTGACTTAATTGTACGGCGTTCTGTGTTCATGATCCTGCATTTATTGTCTGCGCTGTCTATCCATACACAGCAGACACATAATGCAGGGCTTCTGGACTGTATAAACAAAATCTGTTAAACGCTCCCCCTTCCAGACAGCGGTTTATAGGAGATGCGTGCTGTGCAAGCTCTGCTGCTCTCACTGACTCACAGTAACAGATTAGCTGCATTAGGCGGATTGTTGAATCTTATTATTACATTAAAAGGACAAGTGAGTAAGATTGGCAAGGATCCCACAATGCCGCCGTCAGCCACTAGATGTCAGTGGTGCAGCACGGGATGGCAGGTGATGGAGAAGGCTGGAGCGGAAGCAAATGAAATGTACAATGCAGTCCATAAATAGTGCAATTACTGAGGCACTCCTGGGTCCTCTATACAATACACAGTTTTACTGTAGCAAGAGTAGTTCATATCGGCGGCATACGCAGGAGTTTAATGGATGCCTATATTGTGGTTTCCGAGCTTTAAGGTTCGCCAGGGAAAAGTGTGGTCACGTTGCCTGGATTTATTTAAAAAAAAATAAATACAATGCATAGATCCCTATAATGGAGTTTTTTTTAAAGTCAAAAGGTCTTCAACTGGGAACTAAGTGCTAGTAGCAAAGCTTCAAGTGCAGACCGCAAACCCCATTCCTACAGTAACCTTTCCTGTAAATGTACCACAAACCTCTCCACTAACTCTTCCTATAACCCTAACATTAGCCCTAACCCTTCCACTAACCCTCCCTATAACCCTAACACTAACCTCAACCCTTCCACTAACACTCCCTAATACTAACCCCAACCCTTCCACTAACCCTCCCTTAACTCTAACACTAACCCCCCTTCCTTACAATAACCCGAACCCTTCCAATAACCCAAACCCTTCCACTAACTCTCCCTAACACTAACCCTCCCTAATACTAACCCCAATCCTTCCACTAATCCTCCCTATAACCCTAACACTGACCCCACATCCTTCCAATAACCCCAACCCTTCAACTAACCCTCCCTAACACTAACCCGAACCCTTCCAATAACTCAAACCCTTCCACTAATGCTCCCTAACACTAACCCTAACCCTCCCTAACTCTAACCTGAACCCTTCCAGGAACCCTCCCTATAACCCTAACACTAACCCCAAACCTTCCAATAACCCTCCCTAACAGTAACCCGAACCCTTCCAATAACCCGAACCCTTCCACTAACTCTCCCTAACACTAACCCGAACCCTCCCTGTAACCCTAACACTAACACTCCATAACACTAACCCCAACCCTTCCACTAACACTACCTAATACTAACCCCATCCCTTCCACTAACCCTCCCTATAACCCTAACACTAACCCCACATCCTTCCAATAACCCCAACTCTTCATCGAACCCTCCCTAACACTAACCTGAACCCTTCCACTAACACTCCCTAATACTAACCCCAACCCTTCCACTAACCCTCCCTTAACTCTAACACTAACCCCCCATCCTTCCAATAACCCGAACCCTTCCAATAACCCAAACCCTTCCACTAACTCTCCCTAACACTAACCCTCCCTAATACTAACCCCAATCCTTCCACTAATCCTCCCTATAACCCTAACACTGACCCCACATCCTTCCAATAACCCCAACCCTTCAACTAACCCTCCCTAACACTAACCCGAACCCTTCCAATAACTCAAACCCTTCCACTAATGCTCCCTAACACTAACCCAAACCCTCCCTAACTCTAACCTGAACCCTTCCATGAACCCTCCCTATAACCCTAACACTAACCACAAACCTTCCAATAACCCTCCCTAACAGTAACCCGAACCCTTCCACTAACTCTCCCTAACACTAACCCGAACCCTCCCTGTAACCCTAACACTAACACTCCATAACACTAACCCCAACCCTTCCACTAACACTCCCTAATACTAACCCCATCCCTTCCACTAACCCTCCCTATAACCCTAACACTAACCCCACATCCTTCCAATAACCCCAACCCTTCAACTAACCCTCCCTAACACTAACCTGAACCCTTCCAATAACTCGAACCCTTCCACTAACGCTCCTTAACACTAACCCAAACCCTCCCTGTAACCCTAACACTAATCCTCCCTTACTCTTACATGAACCCTTCCATTAACTCTCCCGATAACCCTAACACTAACCCCAAACCTTCCAAAAACCCTCCCTAACACTAACTGAACCCTTTCACTAACCCTCCCAATAAGCCTAACACTAACACCCAACCCTTCAAATAACCCAAACCCTTCCACTTACCCTCCCTAACACTAACCCGAACCCTTCCTCTAACCCTCCCTATAACCCTAACCCCAACCCTTCCACTAACCTTTCCTAACACTAACCCCAACTCTTTCACTAACCCTCCCTCTAACCCTAACATTAACCCCAGCCAGTCCACTAACCCTCCCTGTAATGCTAACACTTACTCCAACCCTTTTACTAACTCTTCTTGTAACACTAATGCTAACCCTTCCCCTAACCCTTAGTATAATTATAACTCCAACCCTTTAACTAACCCTTCCCATAACCCTATCTCTAACCCTGAATGCAATGATAACACCAACCCTTTCAATAACCCTTCTTGTAACCCTACCACTAATCCTTCCATTAAGCCCAACCCTTTCACTAACCCTCAGTGCAATGTTAGCACAAACCCTTTTAATAGCCCCCCCTGTAGCCCGATCGCTAATCCTTCTACTAAACCTCCCTGTAACCCTAACACTAATCCTTTCCACCAATCCCCAATGTAATAGTAACACCAATCCTTCTACTAACCCTCACTGTAACTCTAACACTAACTCTTCCACTAACCCTCAGTATAAATACAACACCCATCCTTTCAATTAACCTTCCTGTAACCTTAACCCCAACTCTTCCACTAACCCTCCCTGTAACCCCAACTCTAACCCATCCAATAATCCCAACCCTTTCACTAACCTTTCTTGAAAATCTAACCCCAATTCTTCCACTGACCCTCCCTGTAATCATAACAGTAATCATCCCTGTATATATGTACCAATACCTTTCATCAAATCTGTCCCTAATAACCCTAATACTAACTATTCCACTAACATGAGCCCTTTTAGTAGCCCTTACTATGATGATAACATAAAACCTAACACCACACTTCTACTAAACCTCCCTGTGACCCCCAACAATAACGCTCGCTGTAAATGGAACTCCAACTTCCACTAAATCTCCATGTAACCCTAAAGGCCCGTACACACGTACCGATCGTCGGCATACAAACGTCGGTGGACGAAGGATCTGCCGATTGTACGCGTGTTAGTATGGTGCCTCCGACAGATGTCTGCGCACAATCCGCGGACAAAAGTCTTTCTTGCAAACATGAAAATATTTGTATGCCGACACCAGAACGGACGATTGTTCGCCTGTCAGTACACAATTCGGCCGACAGACCGCAGATTTGCAAGACTGGGCATGCTCAGAAAATAGAAAACACAGGGAAAGTTAACCATTACATGACATCACTTCTGCAGTCGGCGGACAAAATTCTTGTGCTGTCCTTGTGCTGTCTTTGCACTTTTCAGCAGACACCGACATCCCGGGGAGAAAAGAGGAACATTTGTATGCCGACCATCGGTACGTGTGTACGGGGCTTAACACTAACTGTTCCACAAAACCCTCAACCCTTTCACTAACCATCCCTGTAACCCTTACACTAACCATTCCACTAACCCCAATTATTTCATTAACTCTCCCTGTAATCCTAAAACTACTCTTCCACTAGCCTTCCCTGTAACCCTAATATCAACCCTTCCACTAACGCTTTCTGTAATCCTAACACTACTCTTCCACTTACCCACCCTGTAACCCAAACACTACCCTTCCAATAACTCCCCTGTAACCCTAACACTAACCTTTCACGTAACCTTAAAAAAGACCCTTCCACTAACTCCCCTGGAAACCCTAACATCATCCTTTTCATTACCACTTCCTGTAATGACTAACCCTCCCTTAAACCCGACCACCATCTTCTCCACAAACTCCCCTTGTAACCCTCCCTGAAACCCTACCATCCTACCATCTTTCCTGTAACTCTTCCTGAAACTACAACACTACTGTTCCACTACCTCCCCCTGTATCCCTAACACCAGCCTTTCCACTAACTCCTTCTATAACCCTAACACCAGTCTTTCTACAATATCCGTTTGTAACCCTAACACTAAGCTTTCCATTAACTCCACATTTAATCCTATCACCAACCTTCCACTAACTCCTAATGTAATCTTAACACCAACCTTCCCCTAACTCCTAATGTAATCTTAACACCAACCTTCCCCTAACTCCTAATGTCATTCTAACACCAACCTTCCACTAATTCCCAATGTGATCTTAACATCAACCTTCCACTAACTCCCAGTGTGATCGTAACACCAACCTTCCACTAACTCCCAGTGTGATCCTAACACCAACCTTCCACTAACTCCCAGTGTGATACTAACACCAACCTTCCCCTAACTCCTAATGTCATTCTAACACAAACCTTCCACTAACTCCCAATGTGATCTTAACACCAACCTTCCACTAACCCCCAATGTAATCCTAACACCAACCTTCCACTAACTCCCAATGTGATCTCAACACCAACCTTCCATTAACTCCCAATATAATCCTAACACCAACCTTCCACTAACTCCCAGTGTGATCCTAACACCAACCTTCCACTAACTCCCAGTGTGATACTAACACCAACCTTCCCCTAACTCCTAATGTCATTCTAACACAAACCTTCCACTAACTCCCAATGTGATCTTAACACCAACCTTCCACTAACCCCCAATGTAATCCTAACACCAACCTTCCACTAACTCCCAATGTGATCTCAACACCAACCTTCCATTAACTCCCAATATAATCCTAACACCAACCTTCCATTAACTCCCAATGTAACCCTAACACCAACCTTCCATTAACTCCCAATGTAATCCTAACACCAACCTTCCATTAATTCCCCCTGTAACTTCAACCCCAGAAGATACAATTGGCTTCTATAAAATGTACTAACCCCCTATTTAATCGTAACACCAACCTTTTACTAGTTCTCCCTGTAACCTTAACCTTTCCACTACCCCCTCCCCATTTAATTCTAATAACAACCTTTCTACTAACCCCCATTTACTCCTAACACCAACCTTTCCAACCTTTCCACTAACCAATCCATTTAATCCAACTTTCCACTAAAGCCCCATATAATCCTAACACCAACCTTCCACTAATTACTTCTGTAACTCTAACCCAAACCTTTCCACTAACCCATCCATTTAATCCTAACACCAACATTCCACTAAATCCCCATGTAATCCTAACACCAACCTTCCACTAATGCCTTCTGTAACTCTAACCCCAACCTTTCCACTTACCCCCCATTGAATCCTAACACCAACCTTTCCACTAACCAATCCATTTAATCCTAACACCAACATTACACTAAATCCCCATGTAATCCTAACACCAACCTTCCACTAATTACTTAACCCCAACCTTTCCACTAACTACTTCTGTAACTGCCCATCAGTGCGGCCTCATCAGTGGCCACCAGTGCCCATTAGTGCAGCCTATCAGTGCATATCAGTGCCGCCTCATCAGTGGCCATCAGTGAAGCCTATTAGTGCCCATCAGAACCGGCAGGTAGCAGTGTGACCGCTTTATGGGGGTGACAGACTGATTTGCCCCATAGGACTGGCACTATACTAAAAGTGTAGTGCAAGCTGGAGGGGACCCTTTTCGTGCAGGAGCAGGGAGGAGGCTGTTTTTTTTTTCCTCGTGGGGTGCAGCTTTTTTGCTGCCCCCCTGCAAAGTGCTGCCCTAGGCCTGGGCCTTGTTGGCCTAGGCCAAGATACAGCACTGGGTGAAGCCGATTGCATGAGTGCATTGGAAAAAAAAGCCCCAGAACTGCTGACTATTCTTATGGCCCTGTCCTTCTCTGCGCAGGCACTCCCCCCGCGATGGCGATTTGAAGTTACAGCAGCAATAGAGCTAAAGAAAAATTACAAGTTGTTATATACAGCGCAGCCTAGAATATGTTCCGTACCTTTCCAATTAATCTGAGCACAATCCCTGGAAGCTCCCACGCCGGCTGGCGGGTCTGTTTTAGCCTTCGCCCCCTGAGCCTGCAGTCGGGTCCTTTAATGGGACCGGCAGGTCTAGTAAAAGCATCCCAGCCTGCTTGTTAGCTGCTGATTTACGAGAGGCGCTCTGTAACTGCCAGAACCGAAGCGGGCCAAGAGCGCCTAATTAGACGCCGATTTCAGAATGGAATTTCTTAATCAGAAATACTAATTACATTTTAATATGGATGTTAAATATCTTCACAGCTATCGAGTCCTCGGCCAATTACATGCCTAGGCTGCATTGTACAGAATCCATGTAAATGAGTTTAATTAATGTAAACGCTAATTAATTGCAATAGGACGTAATCAAGGGGCCATTAGGCCATCGCTTCCCTCCCTGGTATTAAATAACAGCGATTAGTTGTCCTTGGGGTATAGGGATTAATTGGAACTGGAAAATGGAGTGTAGTTTGGGGAAGGTAGTGCTTAGATTTTGCTGTGACAGGTTCTCTTATCGTAATGTAGAGACTTGGGTGAATGTAGGACCTAAGGGAGATATTTATTCAGATCAAATAAACTTTACATTTGGCTTCTATAAAATGTAAAGTACCAGATATTCTACAATGCTCATAGGTTAACAAGTGTCGGACACTGTTGGAGGTGGAGGGCATTATGGAGACTAAGGGCTCTCAGGGGCACTGTGGGCCATTATGGAGAGTTGGATGGCACTATGGAAGCTGGGAGGCACTGTGGAATGCTGTTTTTGGGCACTATGGAGGACTGGAGGCTCTGCAGGAGGTGGGGATCACTTTAGAAGGCTGGGGGCACTGTGGGAGGATGAGGGCTCTCAGGGTTTCCTTGGGGCACCTTGGGCCACTATGGGAGGTTGGGTGGCACTATAGAAGCTAAGAGGCACTCTGGGACACTGTTGGAGTTGTTGGAGGCTGAAGCCACTATGGGGGGATAGAGGCTCTGCAGCAGGTAGGGGGAGGGCACTGTGGAGGCTGAGTTCTCTCAGGGCACATGGGAGCATTGTAGGTCACTATAGGAAGTTGGATGGCACTATGGAAGCCTGGAGGCACTGTGGGAGGCTAGGAGGCACTGTGGGACACTGTTAGCGGTTGGAGGCACAATAGCAAGCTGGGGAACTTTTGAAAGGCTGAGGTGCACTGTGGGAGACTAAGGGCTCTCAGGAATGCTAGCAGCACTGTAGGCTACTGTGGGAAGTTGGGTTGCACTATAGAAGCTTGGAGGCACGGTGAGACACTGTTGGAGGTTGAGGGCAACATGGAGAGCTAGAGGCTCTGTAGCAGGTGGGGGGAGAGCACCGTGGAGGTGAAGGGCTCTCAGGGGACTTGGGAGCATTGTGGGCCACTATGGGAGGTTGGTTGGCACCATGAAAGCTGGGAGGCACTGTGTGACACTGTTTCAGGTTAGGGGCAATATGAAGGGATGAAGGCTCTGAAGCAGACTGTGGGCACTGTGGGGGCTGAGGGATCTCTGGAATAATGGGGGCACTTTGTTCCATTGCTCTGTGTTCATTTAAGGAGCTACAGCTGGTTATGGAGAAGGGAGGTTTTGGCCCGGTGGTTGAAAACCATTGATGTAGACTAGATACCATACAATTGTATCTTATCATAAAGACGTATGGTGCTCTCATCCTTCCAACTTTCCTCTGACAGTCATAGGATGGGGGAGCAACAAGACCTAAAAGTGGTACTAAACTGCAGCACAGAAACATCAGGTCTTCTGCCTTGTTACTTGTGTGACAGAGCTGTGTAAATCTCATGACTAGCTGGACATTCAAATCCTTTGCCAGGTAAAACAGCCCATCTATGTTTGCCCGGAGTTCAGCTTTAAGGTGGCCATGCACACCTTACACCAGAAATGATTTCAATAGCTGCATGTAGAATTCAGGGAAAATGTTGAAAATCTTTATTGTTCACAACTGAAGAATTTCCCGTACCCAAAAACAAACTAAAAAATATATAATTTGGCCGAGTTGGAAATTTTGCTGTGAGCTATATTGTTTTTGGTAAAAACTTCCTCCCCAAGGTTGGAAAAACAAACCCAGGTGTATTAGAAATGGCCAACCAACAAACGAAGCTCTGTGCTGCATGGACACGTTACCTTGTAGCCTTGGTTAACTCCGTTCACAAACTGCGGACTGGGTGGACTCCAGGTGAAGCGGATGGTGGTCGAATTCACAGCTTCTGCCTTCACATTTCCAGGAGGCACTGTGGGGACTGAAAGCAGAGGAGAGGACATGAGGACTGAGGAAATGCTTCTTCCTTCCTGCAGCAGACTGATTACCTCATCTCAGCCTAGCTAACATCACCGACTGCAGCCAAGGATGGTTGCATAATGATAAATACTGGTAGTTTAGCTATTTTGAAAAAAGTTATATTGTCTGCCCCAGATCAGCCCATGATGCATTCTCTCATCTTATGACCATAAACTCTGTGCAGGCTCTAAGGATGTGAAATGACCACAATGATCTTAGCAGCCAGCATGTGGTCTAGAACGGTGTTTCTCCACCCCATTTAAACTGGGCTGGACCCCAGGGCTGGATACATTCTTTCAAAACCATCCATGCCACAACAGTGAATTTTATACTCACACATTGTTATGGTAATACAAAATACGTATTGAAATTCTGGAGGGCTATGGATGGGGATGGGTGTGACTATGGGGAATATGGGAGTGTGGAGGGGGCTGGAGGACTCTGCAGCAAACTTGGTAGCCCTGTAGAGGATGAGGTATCTGGAGGGGGTCTCCCCAGGAGGGTTGAGGGGGGCTGGAGGTTTATCAGCAAGCTAGGGGGCACTTCAGCTGGGTGGGTCAGGGGGGCTATGGGGGAGGTTGAGGGGCATTGTGGAGGCTGAGGGCTCCCAGAAAGCATAGGGATACTTTGGAAGGGTAAGGGGCACTGCTGTCCACTATGGTGGGAGGTTGGGTTGGTACTATGGAGAGAGCAGGGGGGGGGGAATTGTGGGGAATGGGTCTCTGGAGGGGGCTGTAGGACTGGAGCTATAGCAGGGACAATGTGCAGGACTGGAGGGCACCTTGGGAGCTGGGGGCACTGTGGGTCACTGATAGTGGCACTATGCAGCAGGCTGCAGGGAATAGCTGTGGGAAGTTGGCGGGCACTGTGGAGACTAAAGGGTCTTAGGGGGCACTGTGAGAGGTTGAGGACCACCCAGGGTCACTATGGGCGATTGGGTGGCACTATGGGAGCTGGGTGGCACTGTGGGAGGTTTTCAGGTACTGTGGGGACAGAGGGCTCTTAGATGGCCTAGGGGCTCTATGAGAGTTTGGGGGGCACTGTGGGCCACTATCGGAGGTTGGGTGGCACTATGGGAACTGGGAGGCACTGTGGGAGGTTGGCAGGCACTGTAGGGACTGAGAGCTCTTAGTGGCCCTGAGGGCTCTGTGAGAGTTTGAGGAGCACTGTGAGTCACTATAGGAAGTTGGGTGGCACTATGGGAGCTGGGAGGCACGTTAGAACACTAATTGGGGCACCATACAGCGAGCTAGAGGGCACTGCTGGGAGTCACTGTGGGATGTTGGCAGCCACTGTGGAGACTGGGGACTTTTAGGGGTCCCGGGGTGGGGCACTGTGGGTCATTATGGGAGGTTGGGTGGCACTATGGGAACTGGAAGGCACTCTGGGAGGTCGGCAGCCACTGTGGGGACTGAGGGCTCTTAGTGGCCCTGGGGGCTCTGTGAGGGGTTGAGGAGCACTGTGGGTCACTATGGGAGGTTGGGTGGCACTGTAAAACACTGATTGGGGAATTATGCAGCAAGTTAGGGGGCACTGCAGGGGGCTAGGAGTCACTGTGGGAGGTTGGCAGGCACTGTGGAGACTGAGGGTTCTTAGGGGGCCTGGTGGCACTGTGAGAGGTTGGGGGGGCTGTGGGCTACTATGGGAGGTTGGGTGGCACTATGGGAACTGGGAGGCACTGTAGAAGTTTGGCAGGCACTGTGGGAACTGAGGGCTCCTAGTGGCCCTAGGGGCACTGTGAGAGGTTGAGGAGCACTGGGGGGACTGGGGGCTCTCAGTGGCCCTAGGGGTTCTGTGAGGGGTTGAGGAGCACTGTGGGCCACTATAGGAGGTTGGGTGGCACTGTAGAGCACTGATTGGGACACTATGCAGCAAGTTAGGGGGCACTGCAGGGGGCTGGGAGTCACTGTGGGAGGTTGGCAGGCACTGTGGAGACTGAGGGTTCTTAGGGGGCCTGGTGGCACTTTGAGAGGTTGGGGGGACTGTGGGCTACTATGGGAGGTTGGGTGGCACTATGGGAACTGGGAGGCACTGTAGAAATTTGGCAGGCACTGTGGGAACTGAGGGCTCCTAGTGGCCCTAGGGGCACTGTGAGAGGTTGGTGGGTACTGTTGGCCACTGTGGGAGTTCGGAGGGCGCTATGGAAACTGGGAGGTACTGTGTGAGGTTGTCAGGCACTGTGGAGACAGAGGGCTCTTAGGGGGCCTGGGGGCACTGTGAGAGGTTGGGGGGCACTGTGGGCCACTATAGGAGGTTGGGTGGCACTATGGATACTGGGAGGCACTGTGGGAGGATAGAGGATGTGCAGCTGTCTGATGACCGGGGGGGGGGGGGGTAGGGAGGTCCCAGTCTGGCAGTGGGCCACGACCCGGTGATTGAGAACCACTGGACTAGACAGCCTGAGAGTGAGAACCACTGGACTAGACAGCCTGAGAGTTAGAACATGTGATAACATTTTAAAATAATATTATTAATTAAGCTAAGTAATGCTAGCATATCCTGTTAACGCAAGTGAAAGATGAGATTTATTATAAAGTCCAATTGAAATAATGATCGGGCTGCGGACCATTCTTCGCTTACAACCGCCCACAAGGGGGACATTTAAACTGTAAATTGTCCATTTTAAATTCCTAAATTGCTTCCTCCCCTTTAAATCATAACAATACAAAACCCAAAATGAACGGATTTCTATTCCCAAAGAACATGAAAACCGTAAAGACATTCCGAAAAACATAAGACCGGCCCTCGCTGAGCACGCGCTCCCGCTGACCTCTTGTATCCTATTTATATAGAAATACATTCGGCCGAATCACAGGGACAAGGCTTTGCATCTCCAGGATTCTGTTTAACGACACCGTGTCCCAGTCGGGGCCGTGCCATGAAATTGCAGGTCAGCTCACCTCCCTGCAGGGTCGACTCGGTCACTTTGGCACTGAACACTCCCAGGCCGGCGTTATTAAACGCGGCCACCTCAATCTCGTAATTGGTCCAGATAATGAGGTCCTCCAGGAGCAGGCTGCTGAGATCCGGGTTGGACAGGTTTCTATATTGGTAATCCACAGGCAGGCCGGCGAGGCAGTATCTGGACAGAGAGATACAATAAAAGGTACAAGCAGGACATTTTAATCACTTAAAGGGGAAATTTTTTCCAGGTCAACTTTTTTTCGTTTTGTAAAGAAAATTACAAATATAGCAATAGCCAATTGGGGGGGGGGGGGGGGGTTGGGTAGTCCTAGAACAACATGAAGCTGACATGTACACACTCATCCTTACAGCCGGGTACAATATATATAATATATATGATTTCTTGTTTAATTTTAGTTTATTATTTAGTGTACTAGCTAAAAGAGATATACTAATCTCTATCGTTGTGTTCAACCACGGAATGTAAGAAAATGTGGATTTAGACTGCATTTTTGCCTGACTGCGTGTACCTGGGAGAACCCCAGTGGAAGGTCCCAGTGTTTAGCTATAGGAAGCAACCCCATTGAAAGTGATGTGAGGCTGCCAGTTCCCGCAGCTAACTGCGGCCACTCACATGTAATCACTATGTGACGATTACCTGCAAGTGATTGACCCTGGATGCAGACAGTCTCTGTCCAAAACCAATCACTCGCAGGTGATTGGCCCTTATTATTTATTATGCTATATATATATATATATATATAATATATATATATATTATATTAATTATAATATATATATATATATATATATATATATATATATATATATATATATATATATATATATATATATATATATATATATATATGGTATATATTTATAAACACTGCTCAAAAAAATTAAAGGACCACTTTGCAAACACAATAGATTTCAATGGGGAAAAATCTCATGTTGGATATCTATACTGGTATGGACTGGGTAATGTGTTAGGAAGGAAACAAAGGCATTTGATGGAAATGAAAATTATCAACCTAGAGAGGGCAGAATTCAAAGACAACCCAAAAATCAAAGTGAAAAAATGATGCAGCAGCCTAGTTCATTTTGCTAAAATGTCATTGCAGCAACTCAGAATGGTCCTCAGTAGTTTGTATGGCCTCCACGTGCTTGTATGCATGCCTGACAACGTCGGGGCATTCTCCTAATGAGACAACGGATGGTGTCCTGGGGTATTTTCTCCCAGATCTGGACCACTGAGCTCCTGAACAGACTGAGGTGCCAATAATATCCCAGAGGTGTTCTATTGGATTTAGGTCAGGTGAACGTGGGGGACATTCAATGGTATCAATTCCTTCATCCTCCAGGAACTGGCTGCATACTCTCGCCATATGAGGCCCGGCATTGTCGTGCACCAGGAGGAACCCACCCAGGTCACACTGCACCAGCGTAGGGTTTGACAATGGGTCCAAGGATTTCATCCCAATTCCTAATGGCAGTCAGGGTGCCATTGTCTAGACTGTAGAGGTCTGTGTGTCCCTCCATGGATTTGCCTCCCCAGACCATCACTAACCCACCACCAAACCGGTCTCCGTGGCTTCTCCAGAACCTTTCACGTCTGTCACATGTGCTCAGGGTGAACCTGCTCTCATCTGTGAAAAGCACAGGGTGCCAGTGGCAGTCCTGCCAATTCTGGTGTTCAATGGCAAATGTCAATCCAGCTCCAAGGTGCTGGGCAGTGAGCACAGGCCAACGAGGATGTCGGGCCCTCAGACCACCCTCGTGAAGTCTGTTTCTGATTGCTTAGCCTGCTGGAGGTCATTTTGTAGGGCTCTGGCAGTGCTCATCCTGTTCCTCCTTGCACAAAAGGAGCAGATACCGGTCCTGATGATGGGTAAAGGACCTTTTACGGCCTGTCCAGCTCTCCTAGAATAACTGCCTGTCTCCTGGAATCTCCTCCATGCTCTTGAGACTGTGCTGAGAAACACAGCAAACCTGGCAATGGCACGTATTGATGTGCCAGTGTACCACCCTTTGGACTGCCTGTGCAACCTCTATAGGGTCCAGGTATCGCCTCATGCTACCAGTGGTGACACTGACCCTAGCCAAATGCATAACTAGTGAAAAACAGTCAGAAAAAATGAGTAGGGAAAAAAAGTTCAGTGCCCTCCACCTGTAAAACCATTCCTGTTTTGGGGGTTTTCTCATTTTTACCTATCTAGTGCACCTGTTGTTAAACACCAAAGCAGCTGAAACTGATTAACAACCCCCTGTATTTGCGCGGCGGTCTTACAAACACAATTTTTGTTGGAAAAAATAGACTTTTTTTTAATTCAAAAATAAGAGAACTATAAAGTTGGCCCAATTTTTTTCTATAATGTGAAAGATAATGTTATGCCGAGTAAATTGATACCAAATATGTCATGCTTCAAAATTGCGCACGCTCGTGGAATGGCGACAAGCATTGGTACTTAAAAATCTCCATGCTTTAAAAATTTCTACGGGTTACCAGTTTAGAGTTACAGAGGAGATTAAGGGCTTGAATTTTTGCTATTGGCTACAGAATCTGCCGGCTGCCTGCTGTGAATATGCTGCCTGCTACACAGACAGAGACAGGCACTCTGCCTGTCTCAGTAAACCAACTTAGACTTGATCTCAATTACTTCCAGTTTTTTGGTGCAGTAATAGTGTAATAACGATCTGGATCTGCCGCACGTGTCAGCAAAGCTACTGAAACTGGCAGCAGGGATTATTTTTTAATCTGGCGCAGGTCATTTTAATGGGCTATACTGCCAGAAAAGTGTTGCTAGAACTTTATTGAACTCTCACCATATGACTTTCCTATGCCTGTCAGGTATGAAAACTGGCTGAGGGAACATGGAAGAAACAGAGAGGGACTAGCTAGGACTGACTAGCAGAGGAGGACAGAAGGAGAAACCAATCAAATAGACAAGTTGTAGTGCCCCAAAGCAGCCTCTACATGTCAGCATACAACAAAGGCAACCTAACGAAGTTCAATACAACACAGAAAAAATACATATAAGTGAGACATAACAGCCATTCATTGATTGGGTCTACAGCAGGGGTATTTAATTAAAATTCAAGGAGTTCTGGTCAATAAAATTTTCTTCCAGCTGAGGTCTGAATCTCTAGTTTGTGCTATGACTAAGATTGTAGTCTTTGCAAAAAAATGAGAAATGTACAATTTCCATAGCATTTCAACAGTATTTATCCCCCATCAGAGTGCCCCCACAGATCAGGTTCCCCCATCAGAGTGCCCCTTTAAATGATGTGTCCCTATCCGAGTAATCATTTAAATCAGGTGTCCCTATCAGAGTGCCCCAAAGATCAGGTGTCTCCATCGGAGCACCCTCTTCATCAGGGGTCCCTATCAGAGGGCCTCCATAGATTAAGTTTCTCCATCAGAGTACCCCTTACATCAGGTATCCTTATTAGAGTGCTCCCATGGAGAGCAGGTGTCCCCATCAGAGTGCCCCCATTGAGCAGGTGACCCAAACAAAGTGACTCCATGAACCAAGTTTTCCGGCCAGAGAGCAGGTGTCTCTGTAAGAGAGCCCCCATAGATCAGGTGTCCCCATCAGATTGACCCCATAGAGCAGGTGTCCCTATCAGAATGACCCCATAGAGCAGGTGTCACCATCAGTGTCCCCATGGAGCAGGTGTCCCCATCAGAGTGCCCCCATAGAGCAGGTGACCCAATCAAAGTGACTCCATGAACCAAGTTTCCCCGCCAGAGAGCAGGTGTCTCTGTAAGAGAGCCCCCATAGATCAGGTGTCCCCATTAGATTGACCCCATAGAGCAGCTGTCCCTATACAGCAGATGTCCCCATCAGAGTGACCCCATAGAGCTGGTGTCACCGTCAGTGTCCCCATAGAGCAGGTGTCACCATTAGAGTGCCCCCATTGAGCAGGTGACCATCAAACTGACTCCATGAACCAAGTTTTCCCACCAGAGAGCAGGTGTCTCTGTAGGAGAGCCCCCATAGAGCAGGTGTCCCCATCAGATTGACCCCATAGAGCAGGTGTCACCATCAGTGTCCCCATAGAGCAGGTGTCACCATTAGAGTGCCCCCATTGAGCAGGTGTCACCATCAGTGTCCCCATAGAGCAGGTGTCACCATCAGATTGACCCCATAGAGCAGCTGTCCCCATACAGCAGATGTCCCCATCAGAGTGACCCCATAGAGCAGGTGTCACCATCAGTGTCCCCATAGAGCAGGTGTCACCATTAGTGTGCCCCCATTGAGCAGGTGTCCCAATCAAACTGACTCCATGAACCAAGTTTTCCCGCCAGAGAGCAGGTGTCTCTGTAAGAGAGCCCCCATAGATCAGGTGTCCCCATCAGATTGACCCCATAGAGCAGGTGTCCCCATCAGATTGACCCCATAGAGCAGGTGTCCCCATCAGAATGACCCCATAAAGCAGGTGTCCCCATCAGAATGACCCCATAAAGCAGGTGTCCCCATCAGAATGACCCCATAAAGCAGGTGTCCCCATCAGATTGACCCCATAGAGCAGGTGTCCCCATCAGAATGACCCCATAAAGCAGGTGTCACCATTAGAGTGACCCCATAGAGCATGTGTCCCCGTCAAAGTGCCCCAATAGAGCAGGTGCCCCATCAGAGTTCCCCCAATACAGCAGGTGTCCCCATCGGAGTGCCCCCATACAGCAGCTGCGCCCATCAGATTGACCCCATTGAGCAGGTGACCCCATCGATCAGGTGTCCCTGTCCAAGAGCCCCATAGAGTAGGTGTCCCCCCATCAGAAAGCCCCCCTCAGAGAGCAGGTGTCCCCATCAGAGTGCTCCAAATGAGCAGGTGTCCCCATCGGAGTCCCCACCAGAGAGCATGTGTCCACATCAGATGCCAGTGGTCCTAGCAACCAATGATGGTAGTGCAGCAGGGATCTAGGGTTGCAGAGTGGCGGGCTGACCAGCTGGATGGGAGTGTCACTCAGTCCAGGTCCGAACCGCGGTCCACCATAAAGGCTGATCTACATAATACTATTGATAGCTGCTGTGTAAGCATGAACCGGAGAGTTTGTCTTATTTTTGTGACAGCTTCCCTTTAAGGCATGGAAAACTTTTTGTGCTGCTTGCACCCGTTCTCACACATAATTCTCTCTCTCCGAGTCAATTTATATACAGCCAGATTCGTTATCCCAGCCTCTCGCTAAGCTTGCCTTGCGTTCAATATAGTCTTTTTTTTTTCCCTTTGCAATCCTCCTTTATCTCACTAATCCCACCACTCTCCCCCTCAGGCCAGTATTTGCATGGCTCTGGTTCTACAATCAGGTCCTCCAATGTAATGACATTTAGCAGGACACTACTGGAAATGAAGCTTACGGTGAAAACACGCTAAACCTCTTAAGATCTCCGGCCTTTGAAAAAAAAAAAAAAAAACTTTTCTCTATTCTCAGAGATCCTATTCTCACAGATCCCTAAATATAACCCATGCAACGATTTGCATTTTGCATTTTTTTAATCTGCCCAACAAAAAATTTGCCTAAAAAAAAAAAAAAAAAAAAAAAAAGAGCATAAAAAGCGCAAAACTGGAATCATGGCAAAAATGCAAAAAGCACTGCAGAAACGCTCAAAAGCAAACTGTATTTGTGTAAAGTTGGGTCTGTTGGGCTACAGCAGGGGTCTTAATTACCGGGAGGGCATCCATGTACGTCCTCCCGTGCATGTGCTGCCTGCGTGCCTCCTGTGGGGCGTAGGCAGCACGCTCTGTGATCAGCGAGTCCATGAGCCTCGGCTGATCACAGATCGGAGCAAGGGGCCGATCCCGGCCCTTTACCATGTGATCAGCAGTCCTGCACATGTACACTGCTGCTAAGCAGTGCCCACCAGTGCCACCTACCAGTGCCCACCAGTACCACCTATCAATACCCACCAGTGGCACCTATCAGTGTCCATCAAGTGCTGCCCATCAGTGCCACTAACGGTACCTACCAGTGCCCTTCAGTGCTGCCTATCAGTGCCCTTCAGTGCCACATATTAGTGCCCATCAGTGCCACCTTTCAGTGCAGCCTCATTAATGCCCATCAGTGCTACACTATCAGTGCCTATCAGTGCAGCCTATCAGTACCTATCAGTGCAGCCTCATCAGCACACATCAGTGAAGGAGAAAAATTGCAAATTTTTTATAACAGACTATGAAAAATGTTTTTGTTTTTTTGTTTTAAATTTTCGGTCTTTTTTTGTTTGTTTAGCAAAAAATAAAAAACCCAGTGGTGACTAAATACCACCAAAAGAAAACTCCATTTGTGTTTAAAAAAATGATAAAAATTTCATATGGGTACAGTGTAGCATGACTGCGCAATTGTCATTCAAAGTGCGACAGCACTGAAAGCTGAAAATTGGCCTGGGCAGGAAGGGGGTTTAAGTGGTTTGTATATAATTAAACTGATCTCCTATAGCAGACACCCAATGTCAATGTGGTCAAGCTCCTCCCACTGCCTTCCATGAAATAAAAAAAAAAAAAAACAGAAAAAGAAAAGTCCACTTTGAAATAGCAAAGGGGCGGAGATGTTACCATTGGACAAGACAAGACGTTGTTGAACGAACTGATTTACTGACACCCATCCAAGTTTTAAAGGGTGACTCCAACTTGGTGGAAAGAAAAATAGAGCAAATAATAAAAAAAATAAATAAATAAAATAAATCATATGCAACTGCACGGCACGGCAGCCGATGTTTCCATCAGCTGTCGGGTGCTGACGCTGCCATTGCCGGTGAGGGAACCCCGACAGTGAAGCCTTGCGGCTTCAAGGGTGGGTCCCTAATGAGCATGTGCATTTGGATTGGCTCGGGGCAGGGGAAAGATGAGGGGGCCAAACTTCCCTGTTTCCCAGAAGTGGGGAAGGGTACCTGTCAAAAACAGGTACCCATTCCTCCCTCCCCCCTGAAAGGTGCCAAATGTGGCACCGGAGGGGGGGGGAGGAAGCAAATAAGCGGAAGTTCCACTTTTGGGTGGAACTCCGCTTTAAGAGAGATGTTCATGCTTTTCTCTTCATACAAGTCAATGAGAATGCAAATGCACCAGAAAATGAACTCTAAGGGGTTGATTTACTAAAGGCAAATAGACTGTGTGCTGTTGCTCCACAGTTTAATAAATGAGCAGAAGCTCTGCTGACTTCCATCATCCAATCATGTGCAAGCAACAACGCTGTTTTTTTTTTTTTTTTTTATATTTTCCTTGCACGTGATTGGGTATTTTTTTGCAAAGTGAAACCTTACCTCATTTACTATGCCCTGGAGCAACTGCAGTCTATTAGTCTATTAGTAAATTAACCCCTTAATAAGAAGCATCTCAAATTGATTTCAAGCTAAATGCATCTGGAGAAAGCTGCCTTTGCCCACTAATGCCTGGTGATCCTGCCATTAAGGGTCTTGTTCAGGCATTTCCTGTTTAAGGGTGACAACGCTCTGTCCCTGTCACCCAACTTTGCTCCTGCGTTGTCACCCTTTCACACGCTCTAACAAAGAAGTAACCATTTCAGCACACATTACATGCATGGTCCACGGTTGTCACCATCAGGGAACTTGCCCTGAGAAGTGCCAAGATGCCATCACTGGAGTGCATGAAGATGGGAAGTGACATCAAAGGGGCTTCAGAAGATCAGCATGTAACAAAAGGATGAACAAAACAAAAAAGATTTTCTTTGGGCTCTTTCACACGGTCCGCCTCCGTAGACAGATCCATGCTGCTCAGCGAGGATCGATCCGCCGATCCCCGCTGAGCCGGCGGGTGACAGCTCCGTCTCCGCTTGCAGTGCGGAGAGGGAGGTGTCACAGCCCTCGCTGCTCTCTATGGGGGATCGGATGAGAGAGGACCGCCTGTCCGCTCTCATCCGATCCGATCCCCAGGACGGATGGAAAATAGGGTTTCTATCCGTCCGGATTTCACGGACAGGATCGGATGCGGATGGCAGCGGACATGTCACCACTGACATCCGCTGCTCCATAGGGCTGAATGGGCATCCGATCAGATCCGCCTAAAAAACTGACAGGCGGATCTGATCGGATCGCCCGTGTGAAAGAGCCCTTTAACAAAATCCGATTCTTTACGATACATGGAGCTTTAGCAAACGAAGGGGTTGATTTACTAAAGGCAAAAAGACTGTGCACTTTGCAAAGTGCAGTTGCCCCAGAGCTTAGTGAATGAGCAGAAGCTCTGCTGGCTTCCATCATCCAATCAACTACAAGCAAAAATGCTGTTTTTTTAATTTTTTTATTTTCCTTGCACGTGATTGGGTATGCTTTGCAAAGTGAAGCTTTTCCTCATTTACTAAGCTCTGGGGCAACTGCACATGCAAAGTGCACAGTCTATTTGCCTTTAGTAAATCAACCCCTAAATGATATTCAGTTGGGGGTTCACAGCTACTGGACAGGAAGAAAGCGGTGCTCATAAAGAACTGATATATGCGCTAAACCCTTTATAATAAATCTCTTCAGCCCTTATGATTTCCTGGAATACATTTACATATTTATGTGTAGCTATGAAAAGCACTTTTTATATTACCCCCACTTGTAACTGCTACCATTTCCTCGTCTCCCTCAAGCCATTCCTTTTACACTTTTTTACTTGGCCCTTCCCTTAATGACTTCTCTCATCCACTCACGTAAAAACCTCTGCACCCCCCTTGATACAATTCTGTTCCTCACTAATCCTCTCTCCACCCTTCTCCGCATAATCCTCTTTACCCAGAGGTCTCTGGCAACCCATTACATCTCCTACTAGACCTGTGTGTGTGAAGCAGCCTAATCTTATTCCTCCTCACAGCCTTCAACATGGTGCTAATGCAACACGACCCGAACGTGTGACATCATGCATATTAATCGGGATAGGTTTAGAATTCCAAGGATCTGTAATGCTACGAGAAATTATTTTATTCTGGGTGAGAGGGTGCATTGAGCAGTTACCATAGCGCTAAGTCTATGGCTCAGCAGTCAGTTAGCTCTGGAGAACCATATCGTCTACAAGAAACCTGGGTGTACTCAACATCTATCTGAAGGCCTTTTCTAATGTGCTTTAAAAGACATGGAAGCAAAAAAAAAAAATCAGCAACTGTCTGTGCTGAAAGATTTTTTTTTGCAAGCTACCAGAATCGTTCTGTGGCCAAAGGCTTGTGGACCCCTGGCAACCACACCTACACCTTATAGTCAAAGGCTTGTGGACACCTGACTTCCACAACAACACTTTATGGTCAAAGGCTTTTGGATGTCTGACCAACACACCTATACTTTATGGCAAAAGGCTTGTGGACACCTGACCACCACACCTAAACTTTATGGTCAAAGGCTTGTGGACACCTGACCACCACACCTATACATTATGGTCAAAGGCTTGTGGACACCTGGCCACCACACCTACACTTTATGGTCAAAGGCTTGTGGACACCAGACAACCACACCTACACCTTATAGTCAAAAGCTTGTGGACACCTGACTTACACACCTACACTTTATGGTCAAAGGCTTTTGGATGTCTGACCAACACACCTAAACTTTATGGTCAAAGGCTTGTGGACACCTGACCACCATACCTACACTTTATGGTCAAAGGCTTGTGGACACCTGACCACCACACCTACACTTTATGGTCAAAGGCTTGTGGGCACCTGACCACCACACCTACTCTTTATGGCCAAAGGCTTGTAGACACCTGAACATCACTCTTACACTTTATGGCCAAAGGCTTGTAGACACCTGACCACTACACTTACACTTTATGGCCAAAGGCTTGTGGATATCGGACCACCACACCTAAACTTTATGGTAAAAGGCTTGTGGACACCTGACCACCACACCTACACTTTATGGCCAAAGGCTTGTAGACGCCTGACTTCCAAACCTACACTTTATGGCCGAATGCTCATGGACACCTGACCAACACACCTACACTTTATGACTTAAGGCTTGTGATCACCTGACCACCATACCTACACTTTATGACTTAAGGCTTGTGGACACCTGACCACCACACCTACATTTTATCGCCAAAGGCTTGTGGACACCTGACCACCACACCTACACTTCATGGTCAAAGGCTTGTGGACACCAGATTTCCACAACTACTACACCTTATGGCCATAAGCTTGTGAATACTTGACCACCACCCCTACACTTTATGATCAAAGGCTTGTAGACATCTGACCACCACACCTACACTTTAGGGTCAAAAGCTTGTAGATACCTGACCACCATACCTACACTTCAAAGGCCTGTAGGCACCTAATCGCCACACCTACTGTAAAAGAAGCTCAGTACGCGTTGGAATGAGAAGGCTGGCTCATTCTAATATTTTTGTGCATTCTCATAAGTTTGAGCAAAGATTCAATGCAAAAAAGGCAGTCACACTCACGCAAACGTATTAGCGTGTAAAGAGTAACCTATGCACATGCGCAAGTGTACGAGCACACGTACAGGCCCTGGCGCCAAACACCCTATTTAAGCTGAACTCTGGCATGGGTGGATGGCGAAGTGATCTTCAGCTTGTTCCTGCTTTACCTGGGCCTTGACCTGCTTACCTGTGTACGAGTGGGTTTGCTCCTGGCCTGTCCTTGGATTTCTGCCTGTGACCTCGGCTTTTATTTTGACTCTGCTTCTGTCTTCTGCACACGGCTGCGTACTAATCCCGGCTTGTGTCCTGACTCTAAAGTCTTGTAGAAAGTCTTCCCAGAACAACCACACATGGGTGAGGAGTGCAGCTTCCACTTAACTGCCAATGGTTGTGCAATGATATGTCCAACAAACCCATACTGATGTGATACTCAACAATATGAAATATACAGTATGGGTATATGTATAAAGTCCACCTAGAACTGGGCCAAGAGAAACAGAACTGCTAAGAGTGCCCGATGACATGAGATTAGTGCCTCTTCCAAAAGAAAATTGATGGATTTGAAATTAGCTCTCTATGAGCCCATCAAGACCTCTGCAGATTCCCCTTAATTGACCCATCTCAGGGGAAAGAAATTATTTACCTGAATTAAAAGGATTATTTCATGGGAGATCACACAGGCAACAAGAAAATTATGCAATTGCAGCTAAAATCCTGTCTGTGCAGCTAGTACACCCACAAATGTATTCATAGGCTAGGTCACCCCAAGTGATGGCCTCTGGCATTCACTACCTTTTGTTAAAGGGCCTGCTACGAAGGATGAAATATTTACTGGATCGTGCTGTGTGTGGTCTCACCACAGCTTGGTATTTTGGCAGTGACACAAAGGATGAAGGGGGAACACCCCGAAATGCGTAATCGTTTTTTTGGAGGTCTACATCCTTCCACTGCATGCGGCAGCTGAGGATGCCCAGTGGAGACCCCTGGTGGTCCCTCATTGCTTATTGCCCGTGTGTCATAATCGTTTTGTGAGTATAATGTGTATACATGTCTATTACAATAAATTGTTTTAAAGATAATGCGCTAGGCTGGTGCGCCCTCTGTCCATTTCCCTTTTACAAAGGATAACTGGGACTGCAATAAAACGCTAGCTTCTACTATCCTGAACCTAAGAAACGAGCCCTAAAAAATGAATGACTAAGGACATGCTTTTTTGAAAAAGACATACCCCAAAATTAATTATTATGTTATTAATTGCTAGCATCAGTTTTATCTTCAAACTTACTGTATTATTAAAGGCTCAAACAACACATAGGAAAAATATCTGAAGAAAAGGGTGCAAACAAGTAAAGGTGTAGGGTCGTTATCCTTTTATCACATCACTTTACAGAACCAGAGAAGACAGAGGAACTATACCACCCATAGTCAACCATGACCTTTGCAATGAAATCACTGCAGATCACTGACCTGATGACGTATCCCCTTAAGATGCCATTCTGGTGACTCTCCGGGGGTGGCTGCCACTGGACAAAGATGGATTGGTTGGTGCGCCCTGTGGCGAGAACAGCTTGTGGTGGGGCACTAGGAGGTTCTTCCGGAAGGGTCACCCTGTGGATCAAAGAGACACATCACATGACAATTACAGAAACACTGAGCTTCAATAATTAAGGTGTCTGGAAGAAAAAAAAGCATTGGTGTTGGTAGGATTGCAGTGTTCATATGAGTAGAGAAGCTTTTTATTACATCTTCTAGAGCAGTGGCTCCACAGGGCTGTGGCCTCCCTCCTCCAAAGCCCTCAGGCAGCTTCTGATCTTCTAACCTCCCATAGTGCTTTCCACCTCCTATATGGCCACCCAACATTTCATAGTGGTCTGCAGTTCCCCACAACCTCTCACATTGCCATTAGCCCCCCGGAGAGCCCTCCACCCTCAAAGTGCCCCTCAACCTTCCACAGTGTCCACCAGCTCCCTGCAGTGCATCTTTAGCTTGCTGCAGACCCTCCAACGGTGTTCCCCAGCAGAGGCGTAACTACAGGGGTTGCAATTGCAACCGGGCCCCATTCTCCAGGGGGCCCTGTACATCTGGATAGGAGGGGTGGCGGGGGCAGCATGTAGGGAAATCACTGTCTTTTTTCCTCCTGTAGCTGCAGGAGATTGTTTCCTCTGTATGCTGCCCCCGCCACTCCTCCTATCCAGTTCACTTGTGTTCTGCTGTCTCTGGGCCCCTGTGTGCTCCCCTGCCCCCCCCCCCCCACACTGTGCTCCCTCCCCTCTCCTGCCGGCTGCTGCAGGGGATATGTCACAATAGAGAACCAGGAAGGGTCGGTAAATATGTAATTTACCAGCTCCTTCCTTTTCTGAATGGACAGAGTCATAGTAAGTGACATTGTAATAAAATAAAATTATAAAAAATAATACAATTAAAATACTAAAAAATAAAAACTACTGACACCAGTGGGTGAACTTCCAGGATCACAAAGGTCACACTTGGGACCGGGCCCTGGCATTCCACCACTGTGGGGAGGCCCCAAGATGGCAGGAAGAGGGTCCACTGCAGAATTTGTGAAAGGGTCTCACTGCAGGACCATAATAAAGGGCCTGCAATGAGAGTTAAGGGCCCCAGGATCAGTGGGAAGAGCCCCAGGCTTGAAGAGAAGGGTCCCAGCCAGGAGTCCGGGGGGCCCTTCATGGTTTCTTGCACCGGGGCCCAGAAGGTTCTAGTTACGCCTCTGTTCCCCAGTGTCTTACAGTGCCAGCCCACCCCACCCCCTTTCTGTTTCTGCTGTGCACTCCAGTCCACAGTGCCTCTGGAAAGCCCCCAGTCTCCTAGAGATTTTCAGCACCCACCAGAGACCCTCAACCCCCCACAATGACACCCAGTCCCATCCAGAGCACTCCAGAATTTCAATACATAATTTGGGATTCCCATGTTTTTCTGGAGTATAAACTTTTTTTTTTCAACTGTTGGGGCATGAAAGGTTTTATTGGGTAATGGTTTCAATAAGGTAGAGAATCACTGTTCTATAAAGCTGCTTGTCCTACAAGACCCTTTTGGACTTACTAGACCTTCTCATCATCATGGAGAGGCTCTGAAGAAAGCAATGACCCTCCAGGCATCCAGCCAGCAGCTGATTTCTTAAACTCCCACAGTTCCTTCTAACTCACCTAGTGCCACACAGCCTTCCATAGTGGCCTGCTGTGCCCCTCACAACCACCCACAGTGCCCCAGGCCCGCTGACAGCCTTTTGCCCCCACAGTGCACCTTAACTTCCTTTAGTGCCCCCCTCCCTAGCCCCTGCAGTATCCATTGGCTTGCTGCAGAGTCTCCAGCCCTCTATAGCCCTGGTCCCCAACCCTGGTCCTCAGGGCCCACTAACAGGCCAGGTTTGCAAGATAACTGAAATACATCCCAGGTGATATAATTTTGCTGCTCAGTGATTGCAGTACTCTAGTCTGCATCTCCCCAAGGTAATACTTAAAATCTGGCCAGTTAGTGGGCCCTGAGGACCGGAGTTGAGGACCACTGCTCTATAGTACCCACAGCCTCCAGCAATGTCCCATAGTGCCCCCTCCAGTCCCTGCAGTGCACTCCAATCTCTCATAGAATCCCTAGAAAGCCCTTAACCTTCTGGAGAGACTTCCAGCCCCCACCAGAAACCCCAACCCCTAAAGTTGCCACCACATCCCTCCATAAACCTCATCCTTTAAAGGGCCACCAAGACTGCTGTTAAATCCTCTTACCACCTCCAGAATCCCCATCCCCACATAGTGACACCCAGGCCCATCCAGAGCCCTTCAGCATTTGAGTACATATTTTGCATTCCTATACTTTTCTTGTGCAAGTCTAAACCTTTTTTCATTACTGTTGGGCCATTGAAGGGGTTATTGGGCCCTGGGACAGCTGCTTGGCCTTACCAGACCTTCTCATCACCATGAAAAGGATCTGGAGGAAACAATTACCGCCCCCCCCCCCAGCAACCAATCGGTTACTTTAATTTAGGATTCCACTTAGAAAGGAAGAATGTAATTGGCTGCTCTTAGCCACATCAACAAACCTCCTTACAGACACTCTCGATTGCTGGTCCCTTTATTACAGCTATACAGAAAATATTACAGTAATATATTTCTGCCGGGCGGCGCCGGAATCCAATTCCATCAAGAACTTATCTTGCTGGCGTTATGACAAAGAACAAAATATAAAGTGAAACTCTACATTATGGTAATGAAAATTTTACTAGAGATATTTGTCAAAACTGGCGGAGCTACCAGCCACAACATGCTCGGAGCTCATTTCAGCCGAGATGCGACTCGACGATAAGCGCTGCTTCTCTCTGCCACTAGAGGAAGTACGAGGAGATCGGAGCAGATGATGACGGAGACGAGAGATAACTTAGTTAGGAGCGCAGACTGTTTAGGCAAGCAACATTTGTGTGACTACATTTTCGAAAATCGTATCTCTTGTATTCATAGAAAGGTCTAGGCGAACATTGCTGAAGGCAAGAAATGTCCTGGGTGGGCTGCACTTAGAGGGGGTGGGGAAAAATAATTAAAGGACACTACACCAAAGTTGAAGTTGTCCTTTAAAGTGTATCTAAAGCCAACGCTTTTTTGGAGCATGCAATGTTTTATTGGGTAAAGGTTTGGAACCACCATTCTATAGAACTGTTTGCCTTACCAGACCTTCCTGGACTTACCAGACCTTATCATCATAGACCCTCAAGGTAGCTGCTGATCTCCTAACCTCCCACAGTTCCTTCCAGCTCGCATAGTGTCACCCAGCCCTTCCATAGTGGCCTGCCGTGCCCCACTCAACCTCCCACAATGCCCCAGGCCCCCTGGGAGTCATCTGCCCCCACATTGCCCCTCAACCGCCCATAGTCCCCATTCTATAGGAATTAAATAAGCAGAGGGTGCACAAAGAACATTGCTGGTTCATGGACCAAAGGTAGGTAGGTTTCCAGGTGGGCTGCACTTAGTGGGGGTGGGGCAAATTAATTAAAGGCACTCCACCAAAATTAAAGTTGTCCTTTAGAGGGTTTCTAAACCCAAAGCTTTTTTTTTTTTGGTCTGAATAAAGTGAAGTATTAAAACCCCCATCTGTTTTTATTGCTGTGTGGGATACCTGCGTAGGAGGTGCTAGATCTATTAATAATGTCATGAGTTACCATCTCATTAACTCTTCCTTGTGCAGCCCCCAGCATCCCTTTAACTGGACTATTATGCACGGGGGGCATAAAGGTCTGTCTGATTATGTGACCACTGTGATTGGCTGTCCCAGTGATCACATGATCAGGAGCCAGTCCTGCCAGATCCAGATCATTAGTAGAGATCAGAAGCTATCTTTGACAGCTTGTTCCCTTTGCTGGGAGCGGGCACTGAGCACGCTCTCTGCACCGAAACCTCAGCAGCACATGGATGCATTTGTGCGGCATCCGGCCAGTAAAGTCCTCCCACTTTGCCTCCACACACGTGTTGCATGGGTGGCAAGGGATTAAAGGAGAACTCCATCATCATCCTTGGAGGACGTCCAATGACGAAACACGTAGGGTGAGGCTTGGATGTGATGTCAGCACGCACACTGTGATCGCTCTCACGGCTTGGGTCTTGAGGTCGAAGGCGATACACTGTTTTACTGAAGCCTGTACACTTGTGTCAGTGGAGAAACACTAAAATGTGAGTTTTAAAGCTGTTTTTACTAAATAAAGTTTTTTTTTTTAAAATGTTTAATGCTAGGAGAGCCTCCTCTCTCTTTACCTTTTGTTGATGGGATAATAACAGATGGAACATTTTCCTTCAGTGATCTCTGGATGGAAGCTGTGGACTGCCATTTTTATACTGGTGTGCGCTTTTTGCTGGTTTAAAATCTTACCACCATCAGGCTCTGGTAAGTTTACCTAGTCATTTATGGTGGTGGAGAGCACGCATTGTGAATATTAGAATTAGGGAAAAGCACATTTATGGTCGATATCATTGGATATGTATGAACTTGCATGAACTTTTTTTATTGATTTCATCGGTTATATGTGTCGAATCTATTGTTTTTGAGCACAATCTTTTTGCGCAGATATATATTATTATTATATATTTTTGCAAAATTTTTTGCTATGGTATGTGATTTTTGCTATATGTAATTTTTTTATACTACACTTAGCAATTTTTGGAAATACTGCTTTTCACAGATGACATTTGTTTGCACATTGATATATACTCTCCGGGCCAGGGGAGGACTGAGCCAGGGGGGCAATTGCCCCCTGGGCCACTCTGATGTCCTGTAAAAAGGCTGCACCGCTTCTGCCACAGACAGGCCTAAAGGATTCCTGGTAAAGGAAAGTAAAAACTCCCCACCACTGACCTACGGATGAAGACAAGGACAGAGCACAGACCTCCCCCCCCAGCATGGATGGTGTAAACTGTGTCTGAGCAGAGGCCATTTCCATGCCCCACTGGAGACCCTCCTCCCCTGGCCAGCCCCAACCGAGCTGTCCCAGCTCCCCCCAACCGCCCCCTGCTGGCCAGGTTTGGAACCCGGATTCAACCGGTGAGTAGAGAGTACCTGGAGCAGAGCTTCATCCTGGAATGGGGGTCAGGAGGAGGACGGGAAGAGGGAGAGTGGGAGGGGGGGGGGGGTTGAGTCGCTGCACCATGGGCCTCTGGTGTGTACTTGCCCCCTGGGCCAAAAGTTGCCAGTCTGCCCCTGCCAGAGTCCGGGCACTTCATTAGGTACACCTTGCTAGTACCGGGTTGGACCCACTTTTGCCTTTAGAACTGCCTTCATTCTTCGTGGAATAGATTCAACAAGGTTTTGGAAACATTCCTCAGAGATTTTGGTCCATAGTGACATGATGGCATTACGCAGTTGCTGCAGATTTGTCGGCTGCACATCCATGATGCCAATCTCCCATTCCACCACATCCCAAAGGTGCTCTATTGAATGAGATCTGGTGAGTGTAGAGGCCATTGGAGTACAGTGACCTCATTGTCATGGTGAAGAAACCAGTGGTGAGATGATTGGAGCTTTGTGACATGGTGCATTATCCTGCTGCAAGGAGCCATCAGAAGATGGGGACACTGTAGTCATAAAGGGATGGACATGGCCAGCAACAATACTCAGGTAGGGGGTGGGGTTTAAACGATGCTCATTTGGGGACAAAAGCATGTCAAGAAAATATCCCCCACACCATTACATCCCCACCACCAGCCTGAACCGGTGATACAAGGCAGGAGGGATCCATGAGCCAAATTCTGACCCCACCATCTGAATGTTGCAGCTGAAATCAAGACTCATCAGACTAGGAAACATTTTTCCAATCTTCTATTGTCCAATTATGGTGAGTCTGTGCGGATTGTAGCCTCAGTTTCCTGTTTTTAGCTGACTGGAGTGGCACCCGGTGTGGTCTTCTGCTGCTGAAACCCATCTGTTTCAAGGATCGATGTGTTTTATGTTCAGAGATGGTATTCTGCATACCTTGGGTGTAACAAGTGGGTATTTGAGTTACTGTTGCCTTTCTATTATTTGTAACCAGTTTCCCCATTCTCCTCTGACATCCTCATATCAAGATATTTTCCTCCACCCAACTGCCACTCACTGGATATTTTCTCTTTTCCCACCATTCTCTGTAAACCCGAGAGATGGTTGTGTGTGAAAATCCCAGAAATACTCAGACCAGTCCGTCTGGCGCCAATAACCATGCCATGTTCCAAAGTCACTTAAATCCCCTTTCTTCTCCATTCTGATGTTCAGTTTGAACTTCAGCAAGTCATCTTCACCACATCTAGATGCCTAAATGCATTGAGTTGCTGCCATGTGATTGGCTGATTAGCAATTTGTGTTACCAAGCAATTGAACAGGTGTACCTAATAAAGTGGCCGGTGAGTGTAGATTGTTTTAGAAGGGGAGGGAGATGATTTATTTAAGCACATAATGCCATTTATAAATCTATAAAAGATGTAAAAATGAATGTCATAAATAGCCCAATGGAAACTTTACCTTACAAAAACCTAATAGTAGCTACATATTATACAGAATCCATTTTACAAAAAAATAATAATAAAAAAAAAAAAAAGAAAAAAAAAAAAAGGAAATTGCACAAAGTGTAATGAGATCATGTAGAGAAATATTTTAATCATAATGTTATAACACAAAAGAACCCCCTTGTGTGATATAACAGTGTGATTATAATACTTCTTTACACGGTATCATCAGATTTTGTTTTTTTTTTTTTTAAAGAAACCGACCTTTTCTTTTTATTTTTTTTTTGCCTGTAAAATTGTTTCTTTATAATATGTAGTTGTCATTAGATTTTTATACCAAAGTTACCATTGAACTTTTTACACCCCTATGAATTTAAAAATGTTTGAATATTTTATATAATATTTTATAGATATTGTATAAGCTAGTGGGGTCCACTGTAGTAGCAGTGTAGTAGATTTACAGCTTGTAGAGCAACGGTCTCCAAACTGCGGCCTGGGGTTGGGGGCGGTGCAATGCAGCCCGTCGCTTGCTTTTATCTGGCCTTTGGGGTACTGTTCCACCCAGGGGAGGGCTGGCAGCCTTAGGCCTGGGGGGCAAGCCCAGTCAAGTGGCCCATTGAACCATCAAATCAGCTCACCATTCATTCCCACCTGGTTTCATAACAGATATTGATGTTATAAATCAAGACAAACATAATGCAATGTGGTAACATAATTTAATGTTAATAGCAAAAAAGGAGGTTTAACAAAAATACATGACATCACGCCAGGTGGGGCCTAGGAAGCTCCTGTCGGATGGAGATCACTCTGCCTGACAGGGAAGTGACCATGTTAGTATTGTGCCAGCCGGGTACAGGAGCGTACTCTACACACTCATACCGTGCCGATGCAGCTCTGCAAATATTACATTGTGTAGCAGCGACCGGCAGCTGTATACAGTGTCTGGCTCCTACATTTGTCCAGTCCTGGGTGCGGCCTTTTTACCCAGCATCAGAGTGGCCCAGGGGGGCAATTGCCACCCAGCCCCTCTTCCCAGTCCTCCCCTGGTTCCACCCTCTGACACCAATGATGGGGCACTATTCCTCCCACTGACACCAATGATGGGGCACTATTCCTCCCACTGACACCAATGATGGGGCACTATTCCTCCCACTGACACCAATGATGGGGCACTATTCCTCCCACTGACACCAATGATGGGGCACTATTCCTGCCACTGACACCAATGATGAGGCACTATTCCTCCCACTGACACCAATGATGGGGCACTATTCCTCTCACTGATAAAGATGATGGGGTACTATTCCTCCCACTGACACCAATGATGAGGCACTATTCCTCCCACTGACACCAATGATGGGGCACTATTCCTCTCACTGATAAAGATGATGGGGCACTATTCCTCCCACTAATACCAATGATGAGGCACTATTCCTCCCACTGACACCAATGATGGGGCACTGTTCTTCCCACAGACACCAGTGATGGGGCACTATTCCTTTCACTGACACCAATGATGGGGCACTATTCTTCCCATTGGCACCAACTATAGGGCATTGTTCTTCCCATTGACACCAGTGATGGGGCACTATTCCTCCCACTGACACCAATGATGGGGCATTATTCCTCCCACTGAGAACAATGATGGGGCACTATTCCTCCCACTGATAACGATGAGGCACTGTTTCTCCTACTAACACCAATGATGGGGAAATATTCCTCCCACTGACACCAACTATAGAGGACTGTTCTTCACACATCAATGATGAGGCACTATTCTTCCCACTGACAACACTGATAAAGCACTATTCCTCCCACCGACGCTAACAATGGGGCAGGGTCAGGACAAGGGGTGGGCAGGAGGGGAAGCTGCCCAGGGCACTGTGGTATCATGTGAGGTGGGGGGCACCACAAGGAGATTGGGGGGAAGGAGGGGAAATGGGGAAGGGGGGCGCGCAGGGTGTAAGAATTGTTCTAGGAGAGCAAATTTAGGGAGGTGTGTTAGGAGTGGTGATTTGGGGGGGGGGGGGGGTTTTCTGGGAGGTGGGGGAAAAAGAATTTAGTGTAGGAGGGGGCATTTGGGGGGTTTGTGCCATAAAAGTGAAACGGTAGAAGGTAAATATTTTTTGGGGGTTTTTGTGCTAGTAGGGATGATTGGGTGGGGGTAGGGTGAAATTTGTGGGAGGGATTTGTACTATGGTGGGGATTTTGGGAGGGGACTTTGAAGGGGGGATTTGAAGTGGGGGGGGATGTGGGCTTGGAGGGGAAATATGAAGGGTAGAAAATCTGTGCTAGTAAGGGAAACATTTTTTAGGGGGGGTTCTGCTGGGGCCATAAAGGGAGAGAGAGGATTCGAGCCGGGAGGGGGGCAAAGATTTGTGCTAGGAGGGGGGGGGGGATTTCAGCAGGGGGCATATTTGTACTAGGAGGAGGGCGATTGTATGCTTTGGGGGTGATCATGCAGATTAGTACATCATTTTTATTTTTTTTGGGGGGGGGGGGGATTTTCACTGACACATAATGCCTATACATCTCGGGGGGGAAAGGGGGCAAATTTTGGCATTTTCGCCCTGGGCTTTAGATGACCTTGTCCTGGCACTGGTCCAAGGGGTTCCAGAACCCAGAGAGACATGATGCCGGATGTGCCGAGTGTAATGTATGCGTCTCTCTGCTCCCCAAATCCCCAGCTTCGGAATTTTCGGATAATCCGCTGGAGAAAAGCTTCACAGTCACCGAACCTTTTCACTTATCATAAAATGGGGGGGAATAATACAACAGGCTGCGCTGCTGGGGAGCTAACTGGACTTCAAAGGGCCCCGGCAGCAATCTGAACAACAAGATCTATTAGATATTCTGTTTAACACTTGTCGCTGCAACAAATGATTATGCCTAACAAAGTCACTCCCCGTGTAATTGGCTCCCTAGGTACACCTGCACAGAAAAGCGAAATAAAAAAGAAAAAGGAATGCGGGGATGATGTTTTCCGTGAGAATAGAACAATGGAGAACAATAGCTCTCTTATGTTCCAATTCCGCCTTCTTGCATTTCTCTTAGGACCGCAGCAGCTGCAGCATCCCTGAGAACCCGCATGAGATATGCCGATTCTGGTCTAGCAGTAAGAAGAGACGCCAGAGCTGGCCTTTGAAGATAAAGCCTTTACTGAAAAACTAAGTCCACCTTTTGCATTAAAAAAAAAAAAAAAAAATTATATAAAAAAAAATTAAATAAAAAAAAAATAATAATAATAATAATAATAATTAATTCTAAAAAAAAAATGAAATGCAAAATAATAATAATAATAATAAAAAAATTATAAAAAGTATTAATATTAACAAAAATACATATATCTGCGAAAAAAAATGTGCATTTGTTACAATTTTCTTTATTGCCGAAAAAAAATGTGCATTTATTTAAATATAAAATATAATAAATTTTTTTTGCAAATGAGCCTGCAAAGCATTGGAATCGCAATTAGAGGATGGCAGCTGCAACGCCAGGCTACTACATAGACCACTCCCCCAGCTCTATGTCTGTACCAAGGTACAATAAAGTGAATTTTGGGGCACACAAACGCAATAAAAAAATCAAAATTTTTGGTAAAATATAAAAGATGAGTAAATAGATACCAAACATGTCAAGGGCAAGGCAAAGTGGTTGTAAAGGCGGAAGTTTTTTTTTACTCTAATGCATTCTATGCATTAAGGTAAAAAAACCTTCAGTATGCAGCTCTCCCCTCCAGCACTCCCTAATACTTACCTGAGCCCAATCTGGATCCAGCCATGTGCACAAGAGCAGCAACTCTTATGGCGCTCTCCCTCGTCATTGGCTCAGAGACAGCAGCAGGAGCCATTGGCTGTAAATCACAGCCAATGAGGCGTGGGCAGGGATGGCGCCAAGGTTTTGGACACTAAGAGCCCGCTTGGGGGTGATCATGCACGAGGGTCCCAATATCAAGTGGCAGTTAGTGGGGGGGGGGGGGGCCAGGAGAGCCGGCAGGGAACCCCAGAACAAGAGGATTGGGGCTGCTCTGTGCAAACTATTACACAGAGCAGGTAAGTATAACATGTTTGTTTTTGTTTTTTTCTAAATTTGAGCGTTTACAATTACTTAAAGTGATTGTGAGAGCCGGTTCACACTGAGGCGATCCGACTTGCCGGGGCGACCTGTGAGGTCACTGTGCACATCGCGCACCGCGACCTCGGAGCGGCATGCACGGACTTCATATCATTGAAGTCAATGCAGGTCGCTCCAGTCGCTCCGACTTTTTCTAAGTCGGAGCGACTTGTGTCGCTCCTATTAGAACGGGTCCTGTGCTAATCTATGGCAGGCGACCCACGGCGACTTGTCAGGCGACCAAGTCGCCCCAGTGTGAACCGGCTCTAAAGGTTTCAGTTTTTTTTTTGTTAATAATAAACATGTTATACTTACCTGCTCTGTGTAATGGTTTTGCACAGAGCAACCCCGAACTTCCTCTTTCCTCTTCTGGGATCCCCCATTGCTGACCTTGGCTTCTCCATATCAAGCCGCTTGGACTTGTGGAGGATCGATCCTGAGCGGGGCTGTGTGCGTCTGTAGACACACGCAGCGCGGCTTGGCCCTGCCCCCTCCTCACAGGCTTTGACTTGACAGCAGCAGGTCTTAAAGTGGTTACGACTTCTCCAATAATAGATAATAATAAATACATACCATACATAATCCTTTCTAATACAGCACTCATTGCATAAGACTTCTCCAATATATAGGTTGGGGCTACAACAGCCCCCCCCCCCCCCCCCGTGTACTGGAGAAGTGTTATGCAGTAAGTGCTGTATTAGAATGGATTATGTACTATTATGTATACTATGTATCTATTAGGAGGAAAGTCTTATGCAGTAAGTGCTTTAATAAAATGGTATTATGTAATAAGCTATTATGTCCGGCTTTATTAAATCCGTCTCAAGATAAATGGTAAAAAAAAAAATTATATAGTACCGGGTGATGATTCAGGGGTATATCAGAACTTTGCAATATAATAGATCAGTCATACAGTATCTCACAAAAGTGAGTACACCCCTCACATTTTTGTAAATATTTTATTCTATCTTTTCATGTGACAACACTGAAGAAATGACACTTTGCTACAATGTAAAGTAGTGAGTGTACAGCTTGTATAACAGTGTAAATTTGCTGTCCCCTCAAATTAATCAGCAGACGGTCCTTCTCTCTTAACGGGGGGCGATCGCGATTGCCCGGCCGCAATTGCGGCCACCAGCCCCTGGGATCGGTATCCCCGCTGCCTAGTTGGGGTGGGAGAGCACCGATGGTGGCACACGCTCGCCCCCCAGCACCACGCACGCGGCCAACGTAGCGCTAAGTCGTTTTGCGCAGCCGACCCAGCCTGCTGCAGTAAAACTGCGGTGGGCGGTCGGCAAGTGATTATATAAGCAGATGTCTTTCTGTGATGGGCGTGCCGGAGGACATCCAGTGCCCGGCACCCGCAGATCGGCTTCTGCTGTAAATAATCAATCATTAACCAGTTGCCGACCGCCTCCTGTATATTTACTCCGGCAGGCTGGCTCGTACAGGCAAAGTGACGTAGATCTACGTCATTCGCCTGGGAGGAGCTAGGGGGCGAGCGCGCACACCGCCGACAGCACGCTCCAGCCTCCGATCGTCAGCGGGGAAGCAGATGCGGGTGTCAGGCGGCTTCGATTGCTGGCTGACACCCGCGATCGTTCCCCGCTGAGAGAGAAGAACGGTCGGCTGTTGTAAACACAACTGATCGTTCCTCTCCCTGGAATGATCACAGAGCTCATGTGATCCTTCTATATAGGATCACAGGTCTCTATGGTCATCTCAGAAGCCACGCCCCCCCCCACAGTTAGAATCACTCCCCTAGGCTCACATTTAACCCCTTGATCACCCACAATGTCAACCCTTTCCCTGCCAGTGTCATTATTACAGTAACAGTGCATATTTTTAGCACTGATTACTGTAGTAATGTCACTGGCCCCCCAAAAGTGTCAAAAATGTCAGTTAGGGGTCCGATCTGTCCGCGCAATGTCGCAGTCCCAAAAAAAAATTGTAGATCGCCGCCATTACTAGTAAAAAAAAAAACCCATAAAAAATTACATAAATCTTTCCCGTAGTTAGTAGACGCGAAAACGTTTGCGCAAACCAATCAAAATACGCTTTTTGCAATCCGGGGGGGGGGGGGGGGCCCATCATGGTTTCTTGCGCTGGGGCCCTGAAGGTTCTAGTCATGCCTCTGATACCATCTGTGTACAGAGCGCCTCCAGGTGGCCATATATAATTACAGCGGCTGCAGATTAAAAAGGAAAGGGACTTTTTATTAACATTCAATAACAATATGACTCGTGTCGCAATTGTATCTGTTATTTTTATTTTTTATTTCATAATTCCCTCCCCCCCAAGAAACGTGGAGTTACCCTCGAAACGCGTTGCTCTACTCATGTGTGTTAATTGGATGATTCTGACGTTTGGAACTTTTCCTGTTTGTTCTCCTGTCACTGACCCCTCTGTGTATACAAGGTGTAATAACAGACCGATTAATCCGTTCTACGGTTCCTGGTGAAGTGAGAGAATTCTGGGGACCCAGCGACAGTCCCTTTCTCTCCCATTCCATAGCGGGGAACGACTTACCTCTCAGTTTCTTTGCTGAACTGCCCTTTGCCGACGTCATTCACAGCACAAAGGCGGAACTGATAGGAGCGGGCCGGGGTCAGGTTCTTCACCACCAGGGAGGAGTAGTCCGGGTCCATATTTGCAAAGAGGATGGTCCAGGGGGCGTCTGTGAATATTACACAGCTGATTAGAATGTGACACCATGAGTCTACAATATTCAACTTTTTCACAATATTCTAATTTTCTTAGATACAGAGTTTTGGGGTGTCACTAGCTGTAAGCCATAATCATCAAAATAAAAAGAAATAAATGCTTGAAATCTATCACTCTGCGTGTAACACATCTATATAAAATATAGGAGTTCCACTTTTCAAATTGAATTACTGAAATAAATTCATTTTTTGATGAAATTTTAATTTTTTGAGATGCACCTGTATAAGCAAACAGGAAGGTGAACAGCGCCTGTAGGAGATACAAAGAATGCGAGCAACTGGAAGTCCTGCCTTCCAGGATCAAATGTAGAAAACGATTCGAAAGAAGTTACAGAGCATATGAAGAATTTATTTCACATTACAAAAATGAGAAAATAATAGCAACAGTTTCGGGCAACAGATCCGTTTTTTTGGACTGATGAAAGACCTTTTGTTCGAAACTGTTGCCATTGTTATTTCATTTTTTAATTTAAAATAAATTCTTTATATGCTGAGACCCCTTATGCTTTCTCTTCTATATACAGTCTATACTGTATATATGTGTAGATAGATACAGTACATTGTGAAAGTATTCGGCCCCCTTGAACTTTTCGACCTTTTGCCACATTTCAGGCTTCAAACATAAAGATATAAAACTGTAATTTTTTTGTGAAGAATCAACAAGTGGGACACAGTCATGAAGTGGAACGAAATTTATTGGATATTTCAAACTTTTTTAACAAATAAAAAGCTGAAAAATTGGGCGTGCAAAATTATTCAGACCCCTTAAAGAGGTTGTAAACTCGTTTAAAATTTTTATTTTTTTTTTACAACCTGCAAGAGAAAGACATAATGAGCTAGTATGCATCGCATACTAGCTCATTATGAAATACTTACCTTAGAACGAGCCCCCGCCGTGCCGCTCTCTTACCTGTATGACGGGCGACATGACATGTCGCCCGTCTTCCGGGATCGCGGCATCCGGCCATCTGATTGGCCGGAGCCGCGGTGACGTCGCGCACGCGCGCGGGAGCCGACGGTCACGGCACGGGGCTCTGAAGGAACGGCACGATCAGCCGTTCCTTCAGAGCGCATGCGTCAGTGACGTCACTGGCTGCATTAAAGGTAAATATCTCCTAAACGGTGCAAGTTTAGGAGATATTTACAGTACCTATAGGTAAACCTTATCATAGGCTTACCTATAGGTACAACTTCCTGAGGAGGGTTTACTTCCTCTTTAAGTTACTTTTTAGCGCCATCTTTTGCTGCGATTACAGCTGTAAGTCACTTGGGGTATGTCTCTATCAGTTTTGCACATTGAGAGACTGAAATTTTTGCCCATTCCTCCTTGCAAAACAGCTCGAGCTCAGTGAGGTTGGATGGAGAGCGTTTGTGAACAGCAGTTTTCAGTTCTTTCCACAGATTCTCGATTGGATTCAGGTCTGGACTTTGACTTGGCCATTCTAACGCCAGGATATGTTTATTTGTGAACCATTCCATTGTAGATTTTGCTTTATGTTTTGGATCATTGTCTTGTTGGAAGACAAATCTCCGTCCCAGTCTCAGGTCCTTTGCAGACTCCATCAGGTTTTCTTCCAGAATGGTCCTGTATTTGGCTCCATCCATCTTCCCATCAATTTTAACCATCTTCCCTGCCCCTGCTGAAGAAAAGCAGGCCCAAACCATGATGCTGCCACCACCATGTTTGACAGTGGGGATGGTGTGTTCAGGGTGATGAGCTGTGTTGCTTTTAAACCAAACATAACGTTTTGCATTGTTGCCAAAAAGTTTGATTTTGGTTTCATCTGAGCAGAGCACCTTCTTCCACATGTTTGGTGTCTCCCAGGTGGCTTGTGGCAAACTTTAAACGACACTTTTTATGGATATCTTTAAGAAATGGCTTTCTTCTTGCCACTCTTCCATAAAGGCCAGATTTGTGCAGTATACGACTGATTGTTGTCCTATGGACAGAGTCTCCCACCTCAGCTGTAGATCTCTGCAGTTCATCCAGAGTGATCATGGGCCTCTTGGCTGCATCTCTGATCAGTCTTCTCCTTGTATGAGCTGAAAGTTTAGAGTGACGGCCAGATCTTCGTAGATTTGCAGTGGTCTGATACTCCTTCCATTTCAATATTATCGCTTGCACAGTGCTCCTTGGGATGTTTAAAGCTTGGGAAATATTTTTGTATCCAAATCCGGCTTTAAACTTCTCCACAACAGTATCTCGGACCTGCCTGGTGTGTTCCTTGTTCTTCATGATGCCCTCTGCACTTAAAACGGACCTCTGAGACTATCACAGTGCAGGTGCATTTATACAGGGACTTGATTACACACAGGTGGATTCTATTTATCATCATTAGTCATTTAGGTCAACATTGGATCATTCAGAGATCCTCACTGAACTTCTGGAAAGAGTTTGCTGCACTGAAAGTAAAGGGGCTGAATAATTTTGCACGCCCAATTTTTCAGTTTTTTATTTGTTAAAAAAGTTTGAAATATCCAATAAATTTCATTCCACTTCATGATTGTGTCCCACTTGTTGTTGATTCTTCACAAAAAATTACAGTTTTATATCTTTATGTTTGAAGCCTGAAATGTGGCAAAAGGTCGAAAAGTTCAAGGGGGCCAAATACATTTAAAATGCACTGTAGATAGATAGATAGATAGATAGATAGATAGATAGATAGATAGATAGATAGATAGATAGATAGATAGATAGATAGATAGATAGATAGATAGATAGTGGCCACTAGAGGGGGCTCTTGCAGATTTGTATATAAAATGTAGCAATCAAAACATGGAACAGCAAGTATCAATATGAATAACATTAAAAATTGCATTTAATAACTTAAAAAGTGAACAACCGGAGGAGGAGGCGGAGGGGGAGGAGGAGGAGGGGGGATTTGTGTAATTTCACGAGATTGCAGCCAGGTTTGCTCCGGCGGCTCGTTGCTCTTGTCTACATAACAGGTCCACTTCAGCACCTGCGCTCGGAGCCGTATCATCACGTACTTCACTGACAGGGGCATTCCAATGACACAGGAAAAAAACAACTTGTTATATTTTTTCCTCACGGATGTTACGGCAGAAGATAAATGAGGTCTACGGTGTATGGAAATCAGGAGAGGGCCTGCTCTAGGGGTTCAATCCTTTGGGGTGTAAGAGGGATATAAGATCTCCATATGATATGCGCAGGCAGGCGAAAGAGATGCTAAATTTCTCTGAAGGAGCCTCATAAATATGGAATGCAACTCACAAGCCAAGAGAGATGCTTGCAAATAAGACAAGGCTTTGGTTAACCCCGTCATGGCTCCTCGGCAGACAGGCGGCGGGGAATAGAGCCGATCCCTGAAGACCTTTCCCATCCTGAAGCCTATAAGCCGGCAGGCAGGTGCAGCCGCCGTATTTCAAAAAACAGGCTTTAGATAAAATAGACGGCGGTAATGGGTATTAAAAGACATCTTTTACCGCGACAGATCCTACCAGCTGCCGCCTGTAGCTGGACATTTCACCTGACCTAGCAGATCAAATAAAAACTATCGCTAAAATCTTAAAGGAGCTTTAACTTGTGAAATCTGCACCCTTCATTGGAATAATCCCTGCTGATCCTGCCATGAAGGTCCTTTTTCAGGCACTTTCTGTTATAGGGTGACAACACTCTGTCCCGGGAACCCAATTGGGTTTCAGAGTTGTCACCCTGATCCCTTGTTCTATCAGATTCTGCAACAGGAAGTGACGTACGGACTAGAACAACTTACTGCGCATGCGCCATGCATGCTTTAACTTGTGAAATCTGCACCTTTCATTGGAACTAGACATTAAGCCCGTTAAATTAAGGGGCGCTAGAACATATGTGGTCAGAGTCCCCTTTAATAATGTGGTCAGAGTCCCCTTTAATAGTGTGGCCAGAGTCCCCTTTAATAGTGTGGCCAGAGTCCCCTTTAATAGTGTGGTCAGAGTCCCCTTTAATAATGTGGTCAGAGTCCCCTTTAATAGTGTGGTCAGAGTCCCCTTTAATAGTGTGGTCAGAGTCCCCTTTAATAGTGTGGTCAAAGTCCCCTTTAATAGTGTGGTCAGAGTCCCCTTTAATAATGTGGTCAGAGTCCCCTTTAATAGTGTGGTCAGCGTCCCCTTTAATAGTGTGGTCAGAGTCCCCTTTAATAGTGTGGTCAGAGTCCCCTTTAATAGTGTGGTCAAAGTCCCCTTTAATAGTGTGGTCAGAGTCCCCTTTAATAATGTGGTCAGAGTCCCCTTTAATAATGTGGTCAGAGTCCCCTTTAATAGTGTGGTCAAAGTCCCCTTTAATAGTGTGGCCAGAGTCCCCTTTAATAATATGGTCAGAGTCCCCTTTAATAGTGTTGTCAGAGTCCCCTTTAATAGTGGGGTCAGAGTCCCCTTTAATAGTGTGGTCAGAGTCCCCTTTAATAGTGGGGTCAGAGTCCCCTTTAATAGTGTGGTCAGAGTCCCCTTTAATAGTGTGGTCAGAGTCCCCTTTAATAGTGTGGTCAGAGTCCCCTTTAATAGTGGGGTCAGAGTCCCCTTTAATAGTGGGGTCAGAGTCCCCTTTTACTTTCATTGGAATAATCCCTGCTGATCATGCCATGAAGGTCCTTGTTCAGGCACTTTCTGTTATAGAGTGACAACACTCTGTCCCGGCATCCCAATTGGGTTCCAGAGTTGTCACCCTGATCCCTTGTTCTATCAGATTCTGCAACCGGAAGTGACGTACGGACTAGAACAACTTACTGCGCATGTGCCATGCATGCTTTAACTTGTGAAATCTGCACCTTTCATTAATCCCTGTTGATCCTGCCATGAAAGTCCTTGCTCAGGCACTTTCTGTTATAGGGTGACAACACTCTGTCCCGGCATCCCAATTGGGTTCCAGTGTTGTCACCCTGATCCCTTGCTCGATCAGAATACCGCTACTTATCAGATTCTGCAACCGGAAGTGACGTACCAACTAGAACAACTTACTGCGCATGCGCTATGCGTTCCAACATGGCCACAATGCATTCCAATAGGTTTCCTAATGTGACAGAACACAAAGCAAAGGTGGACATCTTCTTACACCCACGCAAGTCTTGAATTTTATATTTATTTTAGTGCCTCTCTCCCTCAGCATTGGGGGTGATATTAGCTGACTGATGGAGAAAATTTAGGGGAGAAGAGAAACATTGGAATACTAGTCAGTACCAGTGTGCAAAAGTATATTTGCTTTGGAAGAATAAATCACCTCTAGCGTTGGGTGTCCTATGTGTGGATTTTTCTGCATTACTTGAATATTTTTTTACATTTTTTAGAATGAGGTGCCTCAGGACTGTCCATCATTTTAAAGGGTACTTCGAGTGAAAAAAGGTTGAGAAACACGGATCTATCTATCTATCTATCTATCTATCTATCTATCTATCTATCTATCTAGTCAGTCAGTCAGTCAGTCTGTCTGTCTATCTAGTCAGTCAGTCAGTCAGTCTATCTAGTCAGTCAGTCAGTCAGTCTATCTAGTCAGTCAGTCAGTCAGTCAGTCTATCTAGTCAGTCAGTCAGTCAGTCTGTCTATCTAGTCAGTCAGTCAGTCAGTCTGTCTATCTAGTCAGTCAGTCAGTCAGTCTGTCTATCTAGTCAGTCAGTCAGTCAGTCTATCTAGTCAGTCAGTCAGTCAGTCTATCTAGTCAGTCAGTCAGTCAGTCAGTCTGTCTATCTAGTCAGTCAGTCAGTCAGTCTATCTAGTCAGTTAGTCTGTCTGTCTGTCTATCTAGTCAGTCAGTCAGTCAGTCTATCTAGTCAGTTAGTCTGTCTGTCTGTCTATCTAGTCAGTCAGTCAGTCAGTCTATCTAGTCAGTCAGTCAGTCAGTCTGTCTATCTAGTCAGTCAGTCAGTCAGTCAGTCTGTCTATCTAGTCAGTCAGTCAGTCAGTCAGTCAGTCAGTCTGTCTATCTAGTCAGTCAGTCAGTCAGTCTATCTAGTCAGTTAGTCTGTCTGTCTATCTAGTCAGTTAGTCTGTCTATCTAGTCAGTCAGTCAGTCTATCTAGTCAGTCAGTCTATCTAGTCAGTCAGTCAGTCAGTCTATCTAGTCAGTCAGTCTATCTAGTCAGTCAGTCAGTCAGTCTATCTAGTCAGTCAGTCTATCTAGTCAGTCAGTCAGTCTATCTAGTCAGTCAGTCTATCTAGTCAGTCAGTCTATCTAGTCAGTCAGTCAGTCAGTCAGTCTATCTAGTCAGTCAGTCTATCTAGTCAGTCAGTCAGTCAGTCTATCTAGTCAGTCAGTCTATCTAGTCAGTCAGTCAATCTAGTCAGTCAGTCAGTCAGTCAGTCAGTCAGTCAGTCTGTCTGTCTATCTAGTCAGTTAGTCTGTCTGTCTGTCTATCTAGTCAGTCAGTCTATCTAGTCAGTCAGTCAGTCAGTCTATCTAGTCAGTCAGTCAGTCAATCTAGTCAGTCAGTCAATCTAGTCAGTCAGTCAGTCTATCTAGTCAGTTACTCTGTCTGTCTGTCTATCTAGTCAGTCAGTCTATCTAGTCAGTCAGTCTATCTAGTCAGTCAGTCAGTCAGTCTATCTAGTCAGTCAGTCTATCTAGTCAGTAAGTCAGTCTATCTAGTCAGTCAGTCAGTCAGTCAGTCTGTCTGTCTATCAGATTTTGCAACCGGAAGTGAAGTACGGACTAGAACAACTTAGTGCGCATGCATTAAGTGGGGTATGGTGTATTCCGGGGGGGGGGGGGGTATGGTGTGGTCCGGGGGGGTATGGTGTATTCCAGGGGGGGGGGGTATGGTGTGGTCGGGGGGGGGGGGGTATGGCGTGGTCCAGGGGGGGTATGGTGTATTCCAGGGGGGGGGGGGTATGGTGTGGTCGGGGGGGTATGGTGTAGTCCGGGAGGGTATGGTGTGGTCGGGGGGGGGGGTGGTGTGGTCCGGGGGGGGGATGGTGTAGTCCAGGGGGGGTATGGTGTGGTCAGTCTGCCGCCCCCCCCCCCTCTGGCCCATGGAGCACCAGCCGCCACTGGCACCAACCGGAGGATAGATCAGAGGGAACGCAGTGGCGATTCAAGCTGCTCATTCTTCATCCAATCAGCAAGCAGAGGGCGTGTCCCAGACCAAGCTGTAGTGCAGGACCAGACTCTGGCTGCGCTTTGGCTACCCGGATCACAACACTGGCTGAGCAGAATTACGCCCCACCCCCACGGATCTTGTATAAATCATGGTGCTGGATGGAATGAGTCGGCCCCGCCGAAATGCTGATCACACGGGTGAAGACCGGTAAACCGTAAAATGGTCTTCATGATTTTTTCTTTTTTTTTTTTTTTTAGAACACACAAGTGCGCTGAGCGGTATTTATTCCCCATCGCCCCGCCGTTCCCCTTTAATCCGGCAGCGGAAAGGGTTAGCGTTATGATCTGGTTTGTTATTCCGCTCCGTGTCTTGATGCTAAGCCATCTATCTACAGGACATGCTTATCTCGGCGATACATTGTTACCGGGAGCCGTGCCTTTCATACCAAGTGAGCCGGAGTGCCATAAAAAGGGAAAAATTCAATTTGCTGGGTGGGGGAGGGGAGGGAACGGGGATGGGATGTAGTAAGCAAGGCGGCTTTAACGACATTGGCGGCGGCAGCGGCACAAATAAATATGATTAAAGGGAACGGACGCTCGGGTTATATGAAGAGATGACCTCCGACCCCCCCCAGGAATTGCCGCAGTAATCTCTGCTGTACAAGATGGGAATAAAATCACAAATCCCTACGGGGGGGGGGGGGGGGAGGGGGGTGTCAGGAACATTTACTAGCTAAAGTGGACCGGTCATCAAATGTATTGTCAATCATAAATCCATGCTGAGCACTGTGTCAGTGTCCCCATTCCAGGTATTTATTATCCGACACCGATCACAGGACTCCCTCTGACAATCAGATTTTTTTTTATAGAAGGACGGCACCATCTTTGTTCTGGCATCATCCAGGGTCGCCATCTACTTCCTGGACTGAGATGCCGGTGTTCTAAAATTTTATCGGACCCATGAAAATTCCGGACCTCGTCACTTCCGGCTGGTGAAAGCCCCGGTGCGCATGCGCACAAGGTCCAAGGAAATTCTAAGACTTAGAGAACAGCTGATTGAGAGGAGGAGGGGCTGAGGTGGGACGCACACACCGCCGCGGGAAAATTGCTGTCACGGGCGAACCATATGTGCTGGAGACCCCAAAATTGTATCGCAGGTAGCCAAGACGCTCCCCTACAGGGTCTCGGGGATGAAAGGGTGCGGAGCAGTGGTCCCCGGTTCTCGGGGTCACTGCTCCCCGCCCTTTCATCCCCGAGACCCACGGGGTCCCTGCTCCGCGCCCTTTCATCCCCGAGACCCCAAATTTGTATCAGCTATAGGGGAACGTCTTGGCTACCTGCGATAGAATTTAGGGGTCTCTAGCAGCTTTGGTTCACCCGTGACAGCAATTTTCCCGCGGCGGTGTGTGCGTCCCACCTCAGCCCCTCCTCCTCTCAATCAGCTGTTCTCTAAGTCTTAGAATTTCCTTGGACCTTGTGCGCATGCGCACCAGGGCTCGCACCAGCCGGAAGTGACGAGGTCCGATTTTTTCACGGGTCCGACAAAATTTTACAACACCGGCTCAGAGATGACACAATCATGTAAACCCTGGTGCATGTGCTTCCTCCTCTTTCTACAAAGTTACAATGTACAGTCTGATCACTGGAGGAGGGGAGACTGAGGAAATACTTGCTCCTTCTTCTATAAAGTTACAATGTTCAGTCTGATCACTGGGGGAGGGGAGATTGAGAAAATCCTTCCTCCTCTTTCTACAAAGTTACAATGTACAGTCTGATCACTGGGGGAGGGGAGACTCTGGAAATGCTGCTACTACGCCAGTTGCCAGAATGTATTAATACATAATGTATTGTACATTATATATATGGGGAGATTCTCCCTCACTTCCTGTCTAATAAGGACATGGATGAGGGAGTTTGGGGTGGAGGAACTTGACTGGCCTGCACAGAGTCCTGACCTCAACACCTTTGGGATGAATTTGAGAGGAGACTGCGAGCCAGGCCTTCTCATCCAACATCAGTGGCTGACCTCACAAATGCGCTTCTGGAAGAATGGTCAAACATTCCCATAGACACACTCCTAAACCTTGTGGACAGCCTTCCCAGAAGAGTTGAAGCTGTTATAGCTGCAAAGGGTGGGCCAACTCAATATTGAACCCTACGGACTAAGATTGGGATGCCATTAAAGTTCATGTGTGTGTAAAGGCAGGCGTCCCAATACTTTTGGTAATTTAGTGTATATTTTGGAAAAAACTTCCATTACTATCAAAATCCACTTCCCCACATGTGACATATCGATCGATTGCCTATGGATCAATTATTCCTATGGGAAGATACTGATGGTAAAGGACATTGATCATTCATGTAATGTGCTGCACTGTGTTGGGATCGCTGTGTATTGTGTGTTGGGATCGCTGTGTATTGTGTGTTGGGATTGCTGTGTATTGTGTGTTGGGATTGCTGTGTATTGTGTGTTGGGATTGCTGTGTATTGTGTGTTGGGATCGCTGTGTATTGTGTGTTGGGGATTGCGGTGTATTGTGTGTTGGGATCGCTGTGTTGGGACGTCCTCAGGTTGGAGATCGATGGATATCTGGTGGATCCTCCACACACTTACTGTTCTCAGAGACCTCCAGGACGTAGCGGATCAGCGGACTGTTCCCATCGAAGGGTCTGGCCCAGGAGAGATTGATGGATCTCGGCTCGGTGGCACTCAGCAAGGCGACGGAGTTCTCAGGAGCGTGGGGGAGTTGCCTGGAGGACAAGAAAATCATTCGCCATAAACACAAAGAAAGACGACAACAACACAAACCAAATAAATCTTCTGAGAAATTATTAGAGAAGAAAAACGAATTTAAAGCTGAACCTCAGGCAGAAAAACCTCATTTACATACACTCACCGGCCACTTTATTAGGTACACCTTGCTAGTACCGGGTTGGACCCCCTTTTCCCTTCATTCTTCCTGGAATAGATTCTACAAGCTGTTGGAAACATTCCTCAGAGATTTTGCTCCATAGTCACATGATAGCATCACGCAGTTGCTGCAGATTTGCCGGCTGCACATCCATGATGCCAATCTCCCGTTCCACCACATCCCAAAGGTGCTCTATTGGATGAGATGTGGTGAGTGTGGAGGCCATTGGAGTACAGTGACCTGATCTGGTGAGTGTGGAGTCCATTGGAGTACAGTGACCGGATCTGGTGAGTGTGGAGTCCATTGGAGTACAGTGACTGGATCTGGTGAGTGTGGAGTCCATTGGAGTACAGTGACCGGATCTGGTGAGTGTGGAGTCCATTGGAGTACAGTGACCGGATCTGGTGAGTGTGGAGTCCATTGGAGTACAGTGACTGGATCTGGTGAGTGTGGAGTCCATTGGAGTACAGTGACTGGATCTGGTGAGTGTGGAGTCCATTGGAGTACAGTGACCGGATCTGGTGAGTGTGGAGTCCATTGGAGTACAGTGACTGGATCTGGTGAGTGTGGAGTCCATTGGAGTACAGTGACCGGATCTGGTGAGTGTGGAGTCCATTGGAGTACAGTGACTGGATCTGGTGAGTGTGGAGTCCATTGGAGTACAGTGACTGGATCTGGTGAGTGTGGAGTCCATTGGAGTACAGTGACTGGATCTGGTGAGTGTGGAGTCCATTGGAGTACAGTGACCGGATCTGGTGAGTGTGGAGTCCTTTGGCGTACAGTGACCGGATCTGGTGAGTGTGGAGTCCATTGGAGTACAGTGACCGGATCTGGTGAGTGTGGAGTCCATTGGAGTACAGTGACCGGATCTGGTGAGTGTGGAGTCCATTGGAGTACAGTGACTAGATCTGGTGAGTGTGGAGGCCATTGGAGTACAGTGACCAGATCTGGTGAGTGTGGAGTCCATTGGAGTACAGTGACTGGATAGGGTGAGTGTGGAGGCCATTGGAGTTTAGTGACCTCATTGTCATGGTGAAGAAACCAGTGGTGAGATGATTGGAACTTTGTGACATGGTGCATTATCCTGCTGGAAGGAGCCATCAGAAGATGGGGACACTGTAGTCAAAAAGGGATGGACATGGTCAGCAACAATACTTAGGTAGGCCATGGCATTTGAATGGTGCTCAATTGGTACTAAGGGGCCCAAAGTGTGCCAAAAAAATATCCCCCACACCATTACACCACCACCACCAGCCTGAACCGGTGATAGAAGGCAGGATGGATCCATGAGCCAAATTCTGACCCAACCATCTGAATGTTGCAGCTGAAATCCAGACTCATCAGACCAGGCAACATTTTTCCAGTCTTCTATTGTCCAATTTTGGTGATCCTGTGCCAATTGTAGCCTCAGTTTCCTGTTCTTAGCTGACAGGAGTGGCACCCGGTGTGGTCTTCTGCTGCTGTAGCCCATCTGCATCAAGGTTGGATGTGTTGTGCGTTCAGACATGGTATTCTGCATACCTTGGATGTAATGAGTGGTTAATTGAGTTACTGTTGCCTTTCTATCATCTGAAACCCATTCTCCTCTGACATCAACAAGGCATTTTCCTCCACACAACTGCCGCTCACTGGATATTTTCTCTTTTTCCCACCATTCTCTGTAAACCCGAGAGATGGTTGTGTGTGAAAATCCCAGAAATACTCAGACCAGCCCGTCTGCCACCAACAACCATGCCACGTTCAAAGTCACTTATATCCCTTTTCTTCCCCATTCTGATGCTTGGTTTGAACTTCAGCAAGTCATCTTCACCACGTCTAGATGCCTAAATGCATTGAGTTGCTGCCGTGTGATTGGCTGATTAGCAATTTGTGTTACCAAGCAATTGGAACAGGTGTACCTAATAAAGTGGCCGGTGAGTGCAAATTCCTCAACAATCACAAAAGATAAAAAAAAATCCGCTTTGGGCGCACCAAATGTCTTTACAAACCGAGATATTACCTTGTAAAAGTAGCAGTGAATTCATATATTAGGTGTACATTGAAGGGTGCACTTGTGACTGTAATCTCTCACCTGACCCGCAGGTAAGCACTCTTTGAGTCGTTGCCCCCTACAGACAGGATGCGGCAGGTGTAGGTCCCGATGTCCCCGGACCAGGTCTGGGAGATGTGTAAGGTGCCGTTCTTGTCCATCTTCATCCGGGGTAAATTCTCCACGCTTAGCGCCGATCCGTCCTTCTCCCAAATGTACCTGGAAGAGAAGAGAACGTAAACCGATACGCAGAGTTGTATAAAGTACTCGAAACCCATACTTGAGTAGAAGTGGAAGTGTTCGATCAAAAAGTGACTTGAGTAGAAGTACTAAAGTATTCAACATTTTTTGTACTTAACCACTTTACCACTAGAGCATTTTGCTGTCTTACGTCTGGGCCACTTTTTGCGATTCGGCGCTGTGCAATTTTAACTGACAATTGCGCGGTCGTGCGACGCCGTACCCAAACAAAATTTACGTCCTTTTTTTCCCACAAACTGAGCTTTCTTTTGGTGGTATTTGATCACCTGTGCGATTTTTACTTTTTGCGCTATAAACAAAAAAAGAGCGTTTATTTTGAAAAAATAACAATATTTTTAACATTTTTTTATATGAAATTCCCCCCAAAAAAGATGTAAAAAACAATTTGTTTTTAAATTTTTGGCCAATTTGTTTTCTGCTACCTATGTTTGGTAAAAAAAATCGCAATAAGCGTATTTTGATTGGTTTGTGCAAAAGTTATTGCGTTTACTAACAAAGGGAAAGATTTTTGTCATTTTTGGTGTTTTTTTTTTTTTAACGAGTAATGGCGGCGATCTACGATTTTTTTTGTGGGACTGCGACATTGCGGCGGACAGATCAGACCCTTGACTGACATTTTTGACACTTTTGGGGGTACCAGTGACATTACTACAGTAATCAGTGCTATACATATGCACTGTTACTGTAAAAATGACACTGGCAGGGAAGGGGTTAATTTTATTGGAGAGGGAGGGGTTAATGTATGCCTGGTGCTTACTAACGTGGGGGGGGGGGGGGACTATGTGACACAGGGACAGATTGCAGGTTCAGCTATGCTGAACACTCTGATCTGTCACTCCCTGTCACTTAGGAGATCCGCCCGCTCTGTTTACACAGGCGGGCGGATCTCCAAACTGGATTCCCCGACGATCGGGGAAGAGTGGCGGTGATCGCCGCTGCTCCTCCCCTGGCCCGACTCCCGCTGTGAATGAAAACAGCGGGAGCGCGCCTCCGGCGGCGCGCGAGCGCCGCCTACAGGGGGAGGAGTCTGGCGACGTAGGTCTACGTCGTCAGACCTACAAGAGCCACTTTGCCGCAGTAGTACTACGGTACTCAGCGGTAAAGTGGTTAAGTATTGCAAGTAGTTTTTTTTTATTTTTGCTACTCAAGTACTGAAAGTAAAAGTACAAGTACTGTGTTATGTAGTTATTAAAGAAAGAAGTCAAAAGTCAAAAGTACACATGACATTATACAGATTTTTTTGAGCTTCATGAAGCCTGCCATCTACTGTTCTGGCAGTGGTAATTTTTATAATTGTAACGAGTAACTATGCAGCACAAAAAAAAATATCGGAGTAGAAGTATTGAAATCATCGAAAAAATGTAGTGAAGTAAAAGTGGAAGTAGGAGAAAAAAATCCTACTCCAGGAAAGTACAGATACCGCCTTTCGGTACTTAAGTACAGTAGTGAAGTAGTTCTACTTAGTTACTATACATCTCTGCCGATACAGCATCAACTCTGATGGTGGCCATTGTCAGTGGTGGCAGCTGATTGGATGAGCTGCAGGCAAATTTAGGGAGTGGTACTCCACCCAAAATTAACTCTTCCATATTGGATGGTATGGGTTGGGGGGGGGGTCTTTACAGATCTCTGGGGGGGGGGGTCTTTCCAGACCTCTGGGGGGGGGGGGGTCTTTCCAGATCTCTGGGATCCTGGAAAGATTTCTCAGTCTGGCTTTGATAGGCCTAACATGGCCCTAAAAGAAGTTCTGCTATCACCTGCCGATCTGTCATACAGCATTGGAGGATCCATTAGAGGAAATGTTTCTCAGAGATGAGAAGAGGAATGTGAATTTTTCAGGTTGCAAATTATATTTTAG